>NC_139320.1:8860701-9218201 GCF_056507025.1 Lutjanus erythropterus
TGACTGAGCTATAGAAATAGAGCCGACAGACAGACGGACAGGGAGCTGTGTGTGTTAGAGGTCAGAGAGGTGAGGAGGGATGAATGACAGAGAGAAGGAATGAGAGGTTTACAGGTTCAGAAAAGCTACAAGGGACAAAAAAGGTAAAGGGGCAGTTCACCCCAAAATACACGTTTCCTCTCCCCTGCAGTGTTGTTTATCCATCTTGAGAGTTTTGATGTGAGTTCAGGAGATTTCAGCCGTACAGACGTCTGACTTCTCTACAAAATAATGGAACCAGAAGTCACTCAAACTGAAAAAAACTCAACAGTGGCGCATGACATGAAAATGAAAATTCAGTCATCATCTCCTCACCTTCATGCTGACTCAAGGTCAGGTTTAGTTTTTTAGAAACAAAACTGCTGGAGTTTCACAGGGAAACGGAACTGCAGAATCTCCCAAACCAGCGGTTCCCAAACTGAGTTCACCGATTCTACACTGCTAACCTGTATTTCACTAAAGTTCTACTTTTGAATCCTTTTTTAGCATTTTCATCCCCAGTTCTTGTTAATGATTGATTTTTTTTTTTTTAATTGTGGGTTGGGGAGCATGCTAAAAAAAAGTTTGGGAACCGCTGTCCCAAACACTGGAAGAGAATGGTGACCAGTTTTCAAATGGAGAAATAACACCCAAAAATCCAAAACAAAATGCTTCCATACTTGTCTGGTGTAATCCAAGTCTCCCAAAGCCCTGACACACACACACACACACACACACACACACACACACACACACACACACACACACACACACACACACACACACACACACACAGTTCGGACAGTGTGCACGTGAACATGGCTCCAAACTAAAGATCTACAGGTTCAGACTAAAAATACGGTGTAAATAACATTTATTTAGTCAACTTGTCATGTTGGGCCTTTAGGAGACTTGGATCACAGCAGACAAACAGTACGGAGAAGTTTTATTGGGTTCTTGTTTTCTGGTTGAAAACTAGTCATCATTCACTTCCTGTTTGGGAGACTCTGTTTTCCTGTGTAACTCCAGCAGAGTGTTGTGGACTAAAAAACTAAACCTGACCTTCAATCAGCATGAGGGGAGGAGATGATGACTGAATTTTCATTTTGGAGTGAACTATCCCTTTAATATAGTTAATGCTTAACTAACATGAGCCGAGTTAGTCTGTAAATCAATGAGGTTGAGAACTGACTGTGACATTATTAGGACTAGAAACTCAAAGGTTAGGACTCTGGACTTGAGTGCAAAGACTTGTGACTTCCAGAACAATGACTTGTTCCCACCTCTGGTCTGTGGTGATAATCCAGAATTATCATGTGAGTCTTGACCTCAGGACACACACGCTGTGTGTATGTGTGCGCTCCATTTCCTCTCTCATGTGCGACTTTACATTAATATTAACTGTGAAAAGAGGAGAGACAGGAGCAAAGTGTGAAAACCCTGAAACACATTATGAAAAAATTATGAAAAAGAAATAGTTGAGGTTCCTGCAGGTTTTCAGCTGCCTCACAATAAATGAAGTGAACAAAAACACACCTAGCAGGCTGAGGTTCACATCCCATCAAGAGATCCATCAGTAGATCCTCCATCTGCAGCAGAAAATGGTTGCGTGCCAGTTCTTTAGAACCAAACACTCAGAATTAACTTTGTGTTTGGAGAATATTGGAAGACATACTCACAATGCCTGTATTATTCAGGAAATCTCATCAAAATCTGGTTCTGTTTCATGGAAAACCAGCATGAATGGATTTCACACTTCAGTAATCATAGATAGATAAAGATAAAGAACCAGTGACACGCTCAGTGGATCACTGAGAGCTGTGGCTCAGTGGGTATTTAACGATTTAATGATTTACCTGATAAAATACAGGTCTGCAAACTGACTGCACTCTACCTGGCCTTATTACCATCATCCAAACCAACACATCAGACCCATTTCTCAAAAATATAAAACATTATTTCCCTCTTTTCCCTTTTTCTACAAACTCTTCACACAAATCATTTAATGTGAGACTGGCTGCACCATGTTCTCATTCATTAAACTTACTGTTAAGTCAAGTCATCAACTGAAAACCAATTAAGACAAAACTAAAACTGAGTCTAAATTGCTTCACAATGATTGTGAAAATGATTTGAGTCCCACCTACAAAGACATCCTGTATTTTAAAAACACTGGATCAGATATTAGACTGTTGCATTTCCTGTTACATCTCTTTTGTCAGAATACATCAACCAGGAAGAGGAGGAGAAGCCAAATGCTTTAATAAGAAAAACAAACACAAAATCTTACAGGGATGGAAAAAAGAGAAACCAAGGCAACAAAAACAAAAATCAACAGAAGAGAAGCAAAAGATGTAAGGTTATCAAAGCAGGCTCCGCCCATCTCAGTCACACATAATATAACATAATGTCAGTGAATAAAAGATGTGAAAACATGCAGCTTTGAACCAACCAACAGAGAAATGCACCGCCATCATATAGAGCAAGGCTCATATAGGTGTAGTGATAAACTGATAAAACCTGGTGTTGAAGCACCAGAACAGATGAAAGCATCATCACTGTCACATATAGAAACTAACCTTTACATGGATGGAAAATATAAAGGTTAACAGGTGATGGTGCACGGATGAAAATCAATCATAACACATGACAGAGCAGCTTAAAACAGATGAAAACACAGTAAACTTTGATGGCACACTTTCACACTGGCACCACATTGGTCTTCATGTTTACATGTTGGCATCAGCAAGTAAAGAAAAAACAGAAGTGTGCAGGTTGATTATTAGTCAAATAAAATAATAAATAAGTTCACTCTCCATACATCCATGGGAACAAGACATGCTGCTCGTCTCATGTAAACATGACAGAGATGAACAAACTGCTCGTATGACATCAAGTATGTGACACCATCAATAACATGAAGTGTCTCGACTGAAATGTAGTTGAGAATATGTGGATGTGAGTCGGCTCAGATGGTCTTTTCAACTCTAGTCTGTCATTGGTCCTGATGGAGCCACGTTACCTGCAATCAGGAAGCTCCGCTGCTCAATCCAAACAAAAAAACATGCAGGAATAAAAAGGACAAACATCCACAAGAAAACACTCAGATACAGACAAACGTACGAGGACAGACTGCAAAAAAGACACAGGTGAGGACGACAAGACACAGGTGAACAATCAGTGAGAGGGGAAAAAAAAGCAGGAAAACAAACAAAGACGAAGTACAAACAACAAAGACACACAAGGGAAGACATACCAAAATAAAACAGGAAGTGACAATTGAAAACACAAACATGACATCATTGAATTTATAAAAATAAAATTGTTTTATTTCGGTAAATTTATGGGAATTATTTGCTTCACTCTTTCTTTACTTTACTTTTTCACTCATTTTCACTTTATTTATCTACGTTACATTGATGATTTAAAGATTTCTTAATATCATGTTGATCATATAAAGATTTCTTTTTTTTTCTGGACAGTGACATTATTCATGAGAGTAATGAGACGGTCATGTTTTAAATTGATCTGCAGTGTGTAACAGCTACTTTGTGTCTGTGTTCATTCTTATTAACCTCAAACACCTCAAACATACGGAGGGTTTCGAAAACAAAAAATCCAAACTTGAATCTCAGAGACTTTGTTTCTGGTGACTTTTAAAGAATGAAAATAAAATAATGAGCATGTTTTATGTTAAAGTCCTCCTCTAGTCATATAAAATGATCTGCAAGAGGCAATAAATTGTTAAATAAGTTCAAACACCTCCTGAAAATGTCTTACATGTAGCTCTACACCTCTCCTTCATTTAGCATTCAAGGATTTATGAATATACAAATAGTTCCTCCCCTCTCCATCCCCCCCATTCTCCAAAAACCTGATTTCCACTGGAGGGGGCCTTTAAATACTTTTAATCAGTTTTCATAAATGTATTTTTTTTTTCCAGCCCTGCCCTTAAAAGAAACCTGACCTGACAGATTGTAGAAAACACACTTTAATTTAAAACTGTCCCTCTTTTCTGTCATGTTGCTGTGGAGTGTAAACAGTAGATTCTGGAGCTGTGAGACTTTTACATGTCAGAATCAGGTTGTGAGAGAGAAAAGGAAAACAAGGTAAGTAAATAAGTCGATTTTATTTAAAACCCACAGTTACACAGTGCTGTACAGGGCAAATGTGCAGGATAATTATAAATACAAGCAACAAAACAACAAGCTGTGAAAATGTGTCAGAAATCAGGAGAAGGTGATGAAAAACAGGAGCATCCTGGGAAAATTAAGAGGGTTGGTGAGTATATTTAATGTCTAAGATGACCTGGTTTTGACAGTTTGGTTTTGACATGAGAACGCGTGACTGTACAAAACAACACAATACAAAAATACATTAAAGCTTGATATGGTCACTTTAAGCTCTGTGTGCTGTGAATCAGAAAATTCAAACTGATTGAACAGTTTAATGTTGCTGCTCTTTCTGATCAGAATGGCCAAATAGATCTTTACATGCAGGGAATTTCTCTTTGCATTTTGGTGCATAACAGTCACAATAAATACAATATGAGAAAAGTCAAGAATCTTAAATGTAAAATAGAAATTTACAAAAAAAAAGAGACAACAAATATTTTAAATTGTGTCTTTGAAACAAAGAGGATGTAATGTGCAAAATACTGACTATAAATATGCAAATGTTCACAGAATAATGAAAATGTGCACATTAGGTTCAGACATTTAGAGTCAGACTTTTACTTTTTAATCTTATTTTATGTTTTTATTTTAAAAATCAAGCAGACAAAAAAGAAAATATCCATTTTAAATCCTGCAGTGAAACAGAGACAAACCTGATGTTCACCTGCTGTGTTTCCATTATTTTGTCCACGTCAGAGGAATGTGCTGTGGTTCCCATGAGGTGTGTGTGTGTGTGTGTGTGTGTGTGTGTGTGTGTGTGTGTGTGTGTGTGTGTGTCTGAAATATTCATCATGACACACAGAGGTAAAGGATGAGACTTGATTCATGTCCTCGTCTTTATCCTTCCTGTTCCTGTTTCCTCCTCACAACTTTCACACACACATACACACAAAAACACACTACACGTCATGCTGCAGGATTGAGGGCAGAGTGTGTGTGTGTGTGTGTGTGTGTGTGTGTGTGTGTGTGTATCCAAAACAAGCTGTGAAAGAGAGGAGGAGGTCAGAGGTGGAGGACGCTGATGGAGTGATGACAGGTGTGTGTTTCATCTGTGTGTGTTCTTCATTCTCTCTCTCTCTGCTTTCATCCCCCCTTCTCCCCCCCCCCCCCCCTCTTCTGCCATCATAACTGTCCTGAAGTTGTCCTGTGTGTGTGTGTGTGTGTGTGTGTGTATGGGTGTGTGTGTGTGGGGGGGTGTATGTGTGGGTGTGTGTGTTGTGCTGATGAAAGTGAGAAGCCATCAAAAACAGGAAGTGTGTGTGAACATGCAGCAGTGTGTATTTAAGACAAACACTTAAAGACTCTACAAGAATTTCCACATCCTCACTCTTTGTGTGTGTGTGTGTGTGTGTGTGTGTGTGTGTGTGTGTGTGTGTGTGTACTTCATGATGAATTTGTCATGTTTATCAGTTTGTCGCTGTGGTGCAGCCCTCTGATACGCTCTCCTCTTCAGCTTCCTGTTGGCTGATTAAAGGAAGCTGTTTCTGTTTTTCAGGAAGAAAATTCTGATTTCAGTTTGGAGGAACAAACAGGAGATCAGAAGATTTTCAGTGGCAGGAAACAAAAACTTAAACTGCACTGACGGGTTGAAAGGATGTGTGTCTCAGAGTCTCAGTGTTTGGATGGTCTTTTCAAAAAGTGAAAGACACAGCATACACATTTTAATGAAGCAGGTACACAAGCTCTCGCCCAAGCAGCAAAGAAATGATGTTCCTCTTCTATGTCGAAGTCCTCAGACATTTTGTTCTTTGCTGAAAGTTTGCGAAGTGAATTCGGTGAGCAGATCTCTCTCTGTTGTCTGAGTCTCTTCTAGGTAGCATGTAAACACAGACGTGAAGGTATCGCGAGATCTCGTATATCTCGTGTCGAGCTGCTTGGTCGAGAGCCTGTGTACCACTTCAGGTGTGTGCATGAGGATCAGGTCTGAGAGGCTACAGTTGACATTTAGGATAACAACATGCTGTAAATGGTGTCTTTTTATAGTTTAGTATAGTTTATGGATACTTGCATTACACCACACGAGCAGTATGGAGACATTTTGTGGGTTTTTTGTGGAGTGGACAGACTGCAGACAGACTGAATTTGGTTCATGCAGGATAAATAAACTTTCCATTCCATCTACAATCATTAGTGCACCAGTTTTTTTTTTCACTTTCTCCATCATATGATGCACTGTTTAGACACAACACTAAAAGCACAGACAGAGGAAATGAATAACATTGTTCATCTTGTCACACTAACTCTAACCCTTGGATGAAGAAAAAAAAAATGAGCAGCATGAGGATCTGAGTTACTTTGACAAAAGCCAACCTGTGAAGACTCAGTGACTGGGTCACATCTTGAACACAGCAGGTCTAGAAGGATTTTCCCAGTATGCAGTGGTTAGTACCAAAAGTTGTCCAGGGAAGGAAAACCAGTGAACTGGCAACAGAGTCACTGGTGTCCAAGTCTCATTGATGCTTATAGGGAGCAAAAGCTGGCCTGTCTGGTCCAATCCCACAGAAGAGCTCATGAAGCACAAACTGCTGAAAACATTAACACCACGCTGACTCCTGTCTGCCACCAAAAGCACAGACACCGACATGTGAGTGTCAGAACTAGACCATGGAGCAATGGAAGAGAGTGTCCTGGTGTTGACAAGCTGAGGACTTGGCCTCTCAGTCTGATCGAGCATCTGTGGTTTTCATCCATGGAGGCTCCACCTCACAACTTACAGGACTTGAAGGATCTGCTGCTGGGTGCCGGATACTGCAAGAAACCTTCAGAGGTCTGAGGAGTCCAGGTCTTGACGGGTCAGCATTGTGGCCTATGATGACTGGCAGGTGGTTCTAATGTTGTTGCTGATCAGTGTGTACTTACATGGGGTTTTCTTGGCTGTTTTGGAGGTCTGATAACTTAGTTCAGAATTCAAAATAAACTATGAATGTAAGCTAGTTCATTTTTTGAACTGTGAACACACAGGGCTCTGTCTTCCACCTGGCACAAAGTCATAATAATGAACATTCGGATTAATAGCAGATGATCACAGGTGGGTGAAGCAGGATGAAGCTGAGTGCACAAAGAGAGAGACACTGTGTCATTTACACATGGATCTGTAACTTCATTGATTGTTTAAATGTTCTTCTACACATCCAAAAGGTTTCACACACACACAAAGTTCATACAGTGAAATTGTTTATAGATCCTGATGTCCAGAACTTTCTTAAAGAGAGTTTCCTGTCTCATCTGTTTATAACGACAGATTTTAGTTTTTCTGCTTAATTATTAACAATATTTGCTGCAGAGGCATTATGGGCACATGGAATGAAACAGAAGCCTTTGGTCATTAAATCATCGCTTTACTTTAATGATCAGAGAGGCAGTTTTCAATAATTAACTTACTATAGTAACATTTCCATGTGTGCTGTGATGTCAATCATCCATCTGTGCCTCAGATTGTGAGTGAAGCTCACACACAGGTAGGACAGGGGGAGACACACCATCCTATTTCACCCACCTGCAGCCCATCTGTTATTAACTAACTATTAACTCTATATATTAACTCTGTATCTTGACTGTCATCCCAAAGTCTCTGTGTCATATTTAGATCATTGGGTTGAGATGTATGGCACACAGGCATTTAGAGCTGGTGTCCAACTTCCCTTTACTATTTTAACAGTGCACAATCTGGGTGCAGATTTAAGTGCACGGTGCAAAGAGGTTGTATTTAGTGTGTTTTGGATGTAACATCAGTGAAACCAATCAGAGTGTCATCTCCCATTCCCTTTAAGATCCAGATGCACCTGTCTGTGGCGCACTGCTATTTAAATGATGGATTCAGTTGGATGGAGAAGCAAACAGAGATGCTGAAATGATGTACTGGTAGAACTGAGGGCTTGTTGACTCCCATCTACTGGAGGTGAAACACTGATTATGGACAAGTACCTCATACAACCCCACTGCAAGTAATCTGAATTGTCCCTTTAAGAAACACTTCACCAGTGTCTGCTGCAGCTCTTGAAGTCTTTGAAACTCACAGTTAAACCACATCAGAGTGTCACACATGCTGAGGACATCTGCACTAAAGAATCGAACTAGACGCATTGTGACACGCATGCAGGGTCTGAAATCTGAGCCGCTCCAGTAACTGACGTCCTCTGTTCATGTGCAGCTCAGTCGCAGCTGAACCCTCCAACCCGCTGACGCTGCTGTGCCGCCTGTTCAGCAGCAGCAGAGAGTGACCTCTGACCTTTACTCAGTCTGCTGGGAGTCTAGTGGTTTCTATTTCCACTAAGAAGAGTTCACAGTTCAACCTGAGGACAGGTGTGTGTGTGTGTGTGTGTGTGTGTGTGTGTGTGTGTGTGTGTTATAGAGACAAAGCTGGCCAGGTGAACAGCAGGTGAGCCAGAGTCTGAAGTTCTCTCCACTCTCCTGCTGTCAATGTGTGTGTGCATGTGTACGCGCATATGTGTGTGTGTGTGTGTGTTTGTCTGTGTGTAACACGTGGCAGCAGCTACTCGTTAACCAGGAGACGCTGTATCAATTAACAAAGCTGTGAAACTCTACATGCACAGAGGGAAAGTAAAAGAAAGCAGAGACGATGTTTGAGAGGGAAAGAAGAAGAAAAGGAGGGAAGAAGAGAAGGACTGAGGGAGGAAACGGACAGAGAAGGTCGAGTTCAACCACTAATTTAGTCTTCATTTGACCTGAACTGACTGAACCACTTTTACTGAACTGTCACACAGCGATGATCAGAATCAGAAACACCGTCAACAACAAAGACAGAACAGACACACAATACTGAACACTTAAAGTAGCTCAAGTGATCATAATAGAAGTTTGAATACAATAAATTATGAGTTTTTATTTCTGCCTGTTTTTTTTTTGCAGATCTGCATGCAGACACGTCTGTCTGGGACGTATCAGGTAGAAAACAGTTAGTGTTGTGCATGAACACGTTAAAATAGCCGCATTCACTGAATGTGATCATATTTTTGGTGAACGGTGAACTGAATGAATTTGCTATGACTTTGTTGTTCACTCCATCGAGACATAACGGCACTCACATCGTCAGCTGTTGGATATGGACAGAAGTGTTGACTGTGGTTTATTAGTGATGTGTGTGAACTCCACTGCAGACTGGAGAAACACACAGACAGATCCAAGTTAGACTCTCAGCTACAAACATCTGTTTCTATGGAAACACAGTGCTGACAATATGATGGAAAGTCTTTATAATGACAAATAGGGATGCACTGATACATATATATCCTAATTAACATGAAGCAGGGAAACAAAAAGTTATTCTGGCCCATGACAGAAATTTCGAGTTAGAGTGTTGTTGTCAGAGACACAAGTTTTACATCTTAGCCAACATGTTTCCTTGATCGCTGATGACATATTATATGATTTATTACAGTAGCTACATTATGCATTTTTCCTTTAAATGAACTGCTCCTACCACATCTCCAAAAGATGTCTGAACAACACCCCGTCCTCAGAGAAACTGTGATGCAGTCAGATCAGTGCAGAGATGATAATCAGCCTCATGTTGTGTGTTACTGTGTGATAACTGCACAGCTCAGTGTGGATCATCATGAATATTCTGATCACAGAGAAACTGGATTGTTTGCAGGAGTTTAATCTCTGTTTTCACAGGAACACACACACATACTCACACACACACACCCTCACACACACACACGCTCACACACACACCATGACCAAAGAGCTTAACAGCAGGTGCTGGTCCTCCTCCGTCTCAGTGAAGTGGTTAAACTGGATCAATGTTTGTGAGCATCAACCACTCAGAGGCCTTTTTGTTCACACTCTCCTGCTCCTGACATTATTACCACTCCAACATGATTTACATTTATTAATCTTTATTTCCACACGAGGAGAGCCAGCAGCCTGGAAACCAGTTCACTCAGAACCTTGACTGAGGTGAGAAAAAAAAGGTGCCATTCAAAACTTTTAACAATGGAAAAACAAAAACAAAAGCGTTCTTCATCTCATTCTTTACTTTCTTCAGCAGGACATAGATCCACCCATCTGCAACCGCTTATCCAAAGTCAGGTTGCAGGACATAGAACATAGAAAAGGACATAGAACTGTTCATTATCTATCATATACAATGGGGGCCATCTATGAGGGGACACTGGGCTTTATGCCCCCCCAAAGCTGGACGTGTAGCGACCCCCCAGTGTTGTGGCAAGGCAGAAAAAAATGCAGCTGTAAAATAGCCATATGCTAATAAATTTAACTGCCCTTTGAAATAAAAGGAAAATAAAGTCACCACATGTTGCTATATTATTCTTAATATTTAATTTTCATGCGGGGTAGTGTGTATTTTGTTGCTCTTATGTGTTACCAGCTGAGCGCACCAAGCACTTTAATTAAAGAGCACAAAGCTCCATGAAATCAAACAGCTCTGATCATTAATGAATTTAATACAGTAACTTATGTTTCTACCATCTGAATCAGACACACAGCAGGATGTCTGACAGCAGCTCTGTGTGGAAATACTTCAGAATAATGAAGATGTAAACTGTGCACTGAGCTGGAAGGATAAAATGCGCTGGGCTGAGATTTGATGCTATGTTTAGAATCTCAGATAAAATAAAAAACGAAGCCTAAAACTTAAAGAACACTGAGTTTATCATCTTAAACACATCTGGGAAAAATCCTGCAGCATGTGATGGATTTACCTTCAGCAGCTGGCTGTGGTAAAAAAAAGTGTCTCACTGAAGAAAGGTGCCAGAAACTCCTGAAGAATCCATCTGAAGCCTCACAGCAAGTGACTGAGAGATTTTGAGTTTTTATTTTTAACTCTGAGTGATCATTAACTTTATTAATCCGACTATATGGACGATTGAATCGGGCACGGTGCGACTCGTCCGCTGCTCTCAGAAGCCTCTGAACGCCAACAGAATATGGAATCTGTCTCAGCTCAATAACATGACTTTTTTAATGAATTTAGTTGGTTTAATATATTGTATTGTAAAATATCGCTTCCATGAGGCTGTTTAGACACACAGAGACACATCACAGGCTGAACCTGGCATTTCATCCTCACAGCTGAAGTGAAGGTAAAACTGCAAACATGCAGCACACAGTTTATGTTGATTATAATGTTGAGATGACGTTCTTCTGCCTCAATAATAATTACTGATATCATCAGATGAAACACTAAAGTGATCAGGTTTGTAACCCACATACACTGGGATAGTCTGTTCTCAGGATAGAAAATGTGTCATTTTGGGAAAATATTAATCCGTACTCCCCACCTCATCAAACCTTAACATTATAGACGCCTACAGTTTTTGTCCCCCAGTGTTCAACTCAAGTCAGCGCCCATCATCATATATGTGGTGTGTTCACAAGAACAGGTGACACGAAGGACAAAGGGAAAGTTCAACACACAGAAGAAGAAACAATGATATTAATGTTATTTTACTAATTTATTTATGAAAAAATATATTTCTTGATTCTGACTGAGACATTAGGCACATTAACATAGACATATATACAATTCTCTTTCATAAATACCAAATTATTTACAGAGGGGAAACTTAAATAAGGAAACTATCTTCTGGAGGATTATGTACACATTGCATTGTTTTCTTAAATTAACGAAGATAGTACAAAGAAACGACCACACAGGAACAACATATATTTTTGGTATCAAATGGATTAGGTAAAAAAAAACAAGATTTAAAAAAAAAAACTCTCTTTGGAGTCCTTCACTGTAAAAAAGTGTCTTTTCTTTAAATATAAAATGACACCCGCAGCTGTGACTGTGTTCAGTGAGTCTGGGGAATGTTGCAGAACAGCAGCGGGTGTCTTTTTTTTTTATTGTTTTCCTGTTTACTCGCTGTGACAACAATGGTTGATGAAAGCAGCAAGAGAGACAAAAGGCAGCAAGTTTAGTCTTTTTGTTTTCTGATTAATAGAAAAACAGTTTGGAAAAAAAAGAAGTAGAATCACAGGAAGACAAACGTAAAAAAAGTGAGGTGAATCCAGCTCGGCTGGACCATCCAGCCTCTGACAAACATGTTCGACTTGTCTTTTAGATTCAAAATTGTCGATGGCAGAAGACGTGAAACCGTAGGAAACATCTGATTGTTGATAGAGGGACAAACTGTCCCTGATTCACCTGAAACCTCGTTTAGACTCGCATTAGAACGGGACAGGACTGGAGCAGTTACAAAAAAAGAATTTACAAACACACCAGTAAGAAGGACGAGTTCCAGTGGAGTTCAATAGTTTAGACAGAAGACAGGAGCTTAACAACTTCCAGAGGAAGACATTTCTGTTCAGTCCCAGATTAAAGTCCTTTTGCAGTGTTTTATAAGAGGCACTTCAGAGTTTGTAGGATTGGACGTGATTGTAAAGCTGCTGTCTTCTGTCCACAGTGTGATGCTTCACTTCCACAGAAACCAGAAAATAAAATAAAATGGACGGATGATATGAGAGACGCACACAAACTGTCTGGTTCAGCTTTCAGATAAAAAAAATATTTGCAGGAAAGTTCAGGCTGTTTCACTTAACATAAAATGTCCCATCTCCCATTCTGATAAGCAGGTCCTTTGATCGACTCTTATTGTGAAATTGAACAGGAAACGGTTGCCACAGTGATTAGGGAGCATAGCTAAGGCACCGGTCTTTAAGATTGTGTTGGACAGTTACAATTTTTTATGTCCTCTCATTCACGTTTGATCCAAAGAAAGTTCAGATATACAGTCAGAAATATTATATTAAGATTTAAAAGTATATAAAAAAGATAAATAGTGCAAATGATGCCAGACATTCAGTCTCTCCTTTTTTTCTCTCCTCCTCCACAGCTCTTTCTCTTTTCAGAGTCATCCAAACATCGTCAATATCAAAGCAGAAAAGGTTAAAAAAAAAAAAAAAGGCTTTTTGTGTCTTTCCATTGAGCAGCAGTAATAAATATTAAATAAAATAATGTGTGTAGAATAGATCCTCTGGGTGAACTGTCCTGGACAGGAAACATTTCAGGCCTTCAGCGTAAAAGTTCCTTCGCTGAAAACTGGAGGTTATACCTGAGAGCGAGAGAGAGAGACAGCAGTTAGTCGTCAGCGTATGCGATTACTTCATGTTCATTAGTTTGAAAAACATGCCACCATTTTTAAAACAGGATGATATGTTTGGAATAAGACTTTTATTCTTCTTTTTAACTGAAGTTTATTTTTTTCAATAAATACAATCATGTACATATATTTTCATATATTTCAGGTGCATTTTCTGCATATCAAGTAACTTCGACTTTCATATTTATTCCAGTCAAGCACACAAACCAAACAGAGCAGCATGAGACTCATGGATCACTGGTTCAGTATTGGTCTTCAAATCCGTGTTTAGAGAGAAATTGAAACGATAAAAACACTTGTGAGCTGTGCACTCCTCAACACTCGCAACACAAACCAGAGTGTGCAAACAGTGTCAACTACACAACACACAGTTTAGTCCAGCCGTTTACAGTGTGGAGGACAAAAAAATAATAGTTATTTTGATAACTGTCTAGATTTTTATATCTTTAAATATTTCATTTTCATTTCATTTAATAGACTTTTTGAATTCATGGCTCAGTGTGCAGACTGCGTTTGCCAGTTTCACAGCAACCAGTTCCTTACTTAAAGTGTTCAATAATCTGATTAAATCATTTATCAGTTTAACAAAATTATGAAAACGCCCAAATCTACAATGTCATAAACACAATGTGAAGTTTGAACAGCATTTAAACCTCTTTCAGAGTTTTGAGTTTTCGAGTTAATTTCTTCAGTGAACAATCATCATGTCTCCATCTAACTGTCAAGTGAATCTGAAGTAGGTGTTCCAATGATGGGTTTGTAACGAATAAACGACGCTACACAGAGAATAGTTTTGTCAGAAGTTGGTGGTATAGGCTACGTTAATAAGGAGAGTAGAAGTAGAGGCTGCGAACCAGATTCAAAAGCAGTTGTTTGCCAACTGCCAATAAATAAATAGACACCTCGACACGAGAAACAAATGGAGAGACGTCTTCAGGGTTTTGTTGCAATGATTTTTTTCTAGGATGCCGAAATGTTACTGAAATGTTTGCGATGTCAGAAGTTATTCAGGAAAGTTTTCATCTTTGTAGCCTTCTGAAGTTTTTCAGACTCTGACTTAATAAAGTTTATTAAACGGATTGGTCTCTCATGAACTAAACAAAAATACATTTATACATGAATGGACATTTGTGTGTGTGTGTGTGTGTGTGTGTGTGTGTGTGTGTGTGTGTGTGTGTGTGTGTGTGTGTGTGTGTGTGTGTCTGTGTGTGCGTGCGTGTAGTTGTGTTAGCAGACGTGTCCTCACCTCAGTAGCAAACACACACTGCTCCATCTGCTCTGGGATGATGAACACTGGTTGATACAGACTGTCCTTTGCAAAACTGAAAGGAGGGACGATGATGGACGAGTCACATTTCTTACTGTAAGAGACACAGAGACAGAGGGAGAGTTATTACAGAAATACTTTGTGAAGGTGTGTGAACACACAAGTGATCAGATAACAGATGACAAACATGCTGCGACTCGACAGAACGGACGGGTGGAGGAAAGGAAGAAGACAAGGAAAAATAAAAAAGACGGAAACATCAAACACTCACAGACACTGATCAAAAGATAATCAGGTACTCACAGGTCAAACTTGTTCTTGGCCAGATGCTGCTCCTCCTTTGCCAGGTTACAGTCGGCCATTTTGTTTTTAAACATGGCCATATTGTCTCCACCCTTCTCAGCCAGCGCTGCGTCCTTATTGGACACTTTGAGATGTCCTCCAGGGATGAGGAAGGCCTCCTTCTCTCTCAGGCTGCCCAGCGGTGCTCCCGGCAGGCCCCCATTATTCGGTCCACCCCCACCGATCACTGCGTTGCGGTTGTTCACTGTCTCCAGGTCATTCTTCACTGATGTAGACAAAGCTGTTAGCGCTCTGCCCCGGCGGAGCTGACGCAGAATGTGGACGGCGGCGCACAAAAGCAGAGCCAGCGTCACAAGACCAAGGGCAATGGCGGCAATCAGAGCAGCAGGGGCGTCATTGATCACAGGTGGTTTTGTAGGTGGCGTCATAACAGAGTACTCGCAGCGTGCTCCCATGAACCCCTGCGGACACCGGCAGACGGGGCCGGTGAAGTGGGTGTAACACGTGCCGCCGTTGTCACAGGAGAACTGGTCGCAGGGGCTGGTGCGCACGGAGCAGTCCTTGCTGGTGAAGCCGAGCGTGCACGTGCATGTGAAGTCGTTGATACCATCGATGCAGGTCCCGGCGTTGCGGCAGGGGTTGCCGGCGCAGTCATCAATGTTGGTCTCACAGCGAGAGCCGGTGAAGCCGGGCCGACAGCGGCACATGACCTGCCGTTTACCGAGGTCCAAACACTGAGCGCCTGCAGACAGAGAGAGGACGGTTTGAGTTAATAAAACTGGAGGAGACAAGTTTAACAACAGAAAGAGAATCAAGACTGTTTAGTTGCTTTTCTGGAAGATTCAAACACCAGAAATGCAAATGCTTCGGAAGAAAATGTTCAACATCATAAAGCAAATTCACCAAATAAATTAACAAACTGTGACAGAATGCAAAGAGGAGACTAAAGTCAGTGGATTACAACGCTCTCAGGCCTCAAACCCGAGACCAGTAAGAGAGACAGTGGAAAAGAAACAAGATGGCTCAATGTAAGATGCTGCTGACAAGAGAAAAGACTGTGCTCTGAAAATATTCCTAAAATGAAAAAATACAGTGCGGCTGATTGCTTGTTTCAGGGATAACAAGATGCTGGACACTTTCTTTCAGTGCTGTTCAATGGGCAGATATTATGGACGGACGTAGAAATGTTTAGGGGAGAATCATATGCATATCTGCAGAATTTAATCTGATGTTTGCCGGTATGTAAACTGAAAGAAAGAAGATCGTGAATGGAGCCTTGGGGGACGCCAGAGTGCCGTTACCAGCCTGACCAGACTAAATATTCTGCTCGAGAGTCTAAAAACATCTCACGTCTGTTAAAGGTCCTGTATACTATAATCAACTGCACCCACAGTGTTTCAGTCTGAAAATACCAAAGTTAAAAGCTAAATCATGTTGCGTAACTTTTCTTTAGATTGTACAAGTGCCAGGGAGGAGATGGTTGCTGAGGGCAAAACAAATAAATAACTCACAATCTTCTAGACTCCTCTGAGAAAAAGAAGTTCATACCAGATGACTTCATCCAGACAGAAAAGAGAGCAAAGAGAGCAGGTTTAAGAGAGACGGCGAAAAAATGTGTTTATTAGAGCATTTCCTCACAGCAGATATCGCTCATCAGGACAGAAATGTGTGTGTAATTAGAAACATCCTGAGCAGATGTTTTCCACGTCAGTGGAGCTCAGGCTACTGAAAAGTATTAACTTTTATCTTGCAAACCAATGCTAACTGTTTGACAGTCACTGAGAAAGAAAAGGACAAGGGGACCTGAGGACACTCGTCCTGCAGAGACTGGACTCCTGACTTTGTTTTAACAGCCTGCTGAAGTCTAAAAAACACTGTAAAAACAAACCGTTGAATCAGTTCCTTATTTGGTTGTCCTGTGCCGCTGCTGTGTTGCAACAGTGCAAACCGAGCGGAGCTACAACTGTCGGCTCACTGAGAGGCTGGAATGACTGCAGATTGGAGATAAGCAGGCGGTGGTTTCTACACGCTAATGAGGACCTGAGGGAGGACTGCAGGCTGAACCCAGACCCTCAGATGACTCGGCTCACTCAGCAGGCCGGTGATAACTATGTGTTAATTGAAATATTCAGCAATACATTTTAGTTTTGTGTTGCCAGCTCTGTCGGTGGAGCCGTCTGTCCCTGATAATCTGTCTGCTCTCAGTCTGAATGGACGACTTAATGCCCGAGAATCCGTCTGTGTCCTTCTTGCTTCACTAAAAATCCATTTGGTTTTAGACAAGCATAAATTTATAACGATTTCCTAATAATGTGTCTGATAAACAACATTTCCTAACTTCCTAAGTGCTGATACTACAGATCTCTTGTTGCAGTTGCAGAGACTTGAAACTTGTTGCATTCTGCTCGAGTTTATCTTGGTAAAAACAACATGATCACTCCGACTGATCTGAAATCCAACTTCCATTCATGAGTTGGAAGGAAAATCAGACATCCCAGACTTGGCTGCATTCTTCAGGTAAGTTGACAGAACGAGCCAACATGCATGATTTATCAAAGCATAAGATGAATTTGGTTACTTGTGTAACTTCCGTGAAACCCAACCTGTTTCAGCTATGTTGGATTATTACTTAGCAGCAAGTTTCAAGTGTCTGCCAGGTCATTTTTATAAAAGACATGAGAGTATGGCTGCGTGGCAGAAGAGAAATCAATCTAAAAACTGGTGGTATGTTTTAGAAAAGTTCATCAGTGACGTAAAGAGAATGGAATTAGTAATAAAAGAGGTAAACACACAGGGTAAACACACATGTTGCGTGCAACAGCGGGCTAAATTATCTTGAAAAATATTGCTGTGGGGCTCTTTTGGCACAGCACTTCCAGAGAGTCAGCTGCTCTCACTCTGGATTCCTGCCCGAGACACCAGGACGAGTGCAACCAGGTAGAGACCGAGAGCTGTGAGCGTCTCCACGGCTGCTGCTACAAACAGGCCTGTTTAAAACTGACGGCAACAATGAGAGGGATGTTTGTGCTGTCAGACAGAAGTGATAAGACTTGTTGACAGGCTCCTACGTGACAATCCAGGAGTCTAATCTGCCCTCTTCACACACACACGTTTAACCTGAGGCTTTAACCTCAAACATCTCTGCAGAAATTCTAACTTTACATCCCAAAACAAGTACTGAAGCAATCGAAATAACTTCAATCTGACAATTAGATTTCCAATGTATGCAGCAAATCAAAAATCTGTGCTAATATGCTGATGATAACCTCAAACTTTATCATCCTCTCCTATCATTCTTTTCATTTTGGCAGTACAGAAATGTGTTCAAGGCAGGACTGTTGCACCGTGATTCTGTCTCACCATTCTGTATAAATGTATGTATAAAATATACAAATATGAAATGTGGAGGTATTGTTTTTTCTGCCTTTAAACTGGCAGCTTATCTCTATCGAACAGCTGGATTGATGTCAGTATAAAAGTGTTGAGCCAGCAGGACGGGACACTTCTTTTCCCGATGGTGTTTGGTTTGGTGTGAAAAATCAAAGTGAGTAATGACAGCAGTCTTACAGGATCTCTGTGTAAAAAGGAAGATTCAGGATATTCACACTAAATGATAAATTTATATCATGTAAATATTTGTGTGCAGAATACTTCCGCCACAGTTGCTTTCTACAAAAACTGCTCAAAAATATATGCATTCTTGTTCTTAATAATTATCAGTTAATGCACATTTTGGAAGTGTGGCTGCTTGCAGACGGGTGTCTCACAATCATACTGCAACGTTACTTTTGGGGAATTTCAAATAAGAAATGCATGAGATTTGTTTCCAACTTTGCCGTCTCATAACAAGACAAAAAAAATGGACATTTATGTAAAACCTGTGATGGACAGAAGAGATAAACAGAGAGGGAGAGATAAGACGCCAGCGATTCTTCTTTCACTCTCGTTTTCTTGACTTGCAGGTCATTGACTCCAGTTAGTGGATTTTATCTAGCATGGATAAACTGCAGCACATTAGTCTTTGTTATTACCAGCGGCCTTTAAACCAAAGTAATCATCAGTCTATTTTATCTATGTCAGATGACATAACACTAAATATTAATATAACAGGAGATGTGCTTGTTGGTTGTGACAGCAGCCTGCAACACAAACTGCACACAGAAAGTGTCCTGAATCTGAAGAGAAACTGCTTTAGGACACAGTTAAACATAACTTTGATGAGTTATTAGTTAGGAATTCTGGGATAATTCCAGTTAACACAGGTTGAAAAATTAAAATGTGACTCATCAGAATTTCTTTTTGCTGTGACCACTGATCATTCATCACTTTTGAAACTGTATATGTGCACAAAAAAAAAGATGTGCTCAGATTATGATAAGGTTCTGTTTGTTTGTCAGCAGGATTAAGGAAAAAACAGTGGCCTGATTCTGATGAAACTGCAGCGTAACATTTCAAGATGGGTCAGTTGTAACACTGGTGTCGCAGGTAAAATGAACTGAATTTGTCAGGTACGACAAAATATAAAAACCAAACAACAACAGCCACCTTAAACATTACTGGAGGAATAAAAGCAGCAGGTATGTAAGAAATAATACCTGAATTATCCTCACGTTTTTTTCCAAAATAAGTCCATTAAAGGTTATTATGAGTTGCATCAGGCACATCATTGTTACTGTTGTATTTTCTGGTTTTTACAAACGTATTTTAAGTACTTCCAGTTTAGAGGTTCATCATTCTAATAGTTTTATAAATCTAATATATCCAGACAGAGAAGACTTTGCTCTCCAAGTGTATTTCTAGTCAGAATGGAGACCACTCTTGTCCAAACTGTACGTGTCCTGAACAACAATACAATTTCAAACAATGAGTCTGTTTTTTTTAGACCTGTTTACTGGGTTTGTGTGAAGGTTCTGCACTGAGTCAGTCTTAAATTTCTATCACAGATCAGCTGATGCCCCTGCAGTATTAATAACGGCGTTCTGCAGGGCTCAACCCGTGGCCCACTTCTCTAATATGATGACATAACTAACTAACTTGGCGTCTAATATGGAGTCTATATTTATGCAGATGACACAAAATTGTACATCTGTGTTTCAAATAAAATAAGGTGCTTATTACAAACTTGATTGTTTAAAAAGGCAAACAATCGTTTTAACATTAAGCAGATAAAACTTTAATTTTGCTCAATTTAATATTATTTATTTGTTGGATTCTTTAATATTTAATTGTTAGATTTATCTTTATTTTATTTATCTAGTTGTTAGACCTGTTCTGGAGTGAGACACTGAAGAGACACCATGCATTGTACAGTGTATGTGAAAATTAGACTTCAGTCTGCTTTTTGTCCCCTTTGACTATAACCCTCCATTGTGGAGTCATTTAATCATTATACCAGCGTGTTCTTGTTAATACTTTGATATTGATTGACACTGTATGAACCGCAGTGTATAAATAAATGATTAACTAACTGATAATCCAGCCGGCGTTTAGTCACAGAGTGGAAATACAACGACTGCGGTTTCACAGAGCTGCAAACAAACAAAAAAGGCTCCACACTGAAGGCTTGTTGAAGCATCATGGTGGTGTGAAGAAGGGAGAGTTTGTTCACAGGCTGGTGCGTCTGATGAACTGTGAAAAAACATCTGAATGCATGTGAACAACCTGCAGCAGGTGGATCCGGTCAGTGAGAGTTCAGATCGTTAAACAGATTAACTACCAGTAGAAAGTTGCGCAGGTTCCACCTTGACATGTGTGGGACTCAAAAAACAACCTTTAGCCTTGACTGACTGACACTGCGTTTGTTTAAACTGTCCAATAAGACTATCAGTTCTAGTTCAACCAAACACAGAGCAGAGGAATCATCTGATACCAAATGATCTAAACCGATCAACACTTGAAGCTTTACTGTTTGTCAGTAGTAGCAGGACACTTGACCTGCAAGTATAAAGTTTTCATGCAAAAATGACAGAAATTTCTATTCATGGCCTCTAAATTCTTTGAGATTTCCTGCTTTTCTCTGTTTTATATCATATTAAACTGAATGTCTTTGAGTTTTGGATTGACAACACAAGATATTTAAAGACATCTCCTTGGACTGGGATGGACTTTTTTTTTTTTACTGTTTTAAATGATTATTCAGTTAATCAAGAAAATAAGTGGCAGACTGTTGGCAACTTGTTGTAGTTGTTGTACTTTTGCTGCTGATGAAAAAGCAATAACCTAAAAAAAAGTCATCTTCTACAAATATCAACATTTAAACCACTTATACAAATGTATTAGTTGGTGCATGTATAACTACTTATATCTACACAAACACTACAACCGCAGAAAAGATTTTAGGCTTCATACTGAAAGAAGTGCATCATGTTTGATTTGTTTGCAGCTTCTATAAAGTAGAGAACAAGTCAGACTGGACTTTTATATCTGCCTTCAGATCACCTTAATATCTCTTATCGTATTCTGCTGCACACAAGCAAAAACGTCCACCTGAAGACACAATCTGAATATCTAATTCTCATGTCCTTGGACAAAACATCACATGCTGCAAAGCAAAAAACCAAGATTCTTGAGATGCATCAATATGTGGAGCTGCTTCAGTGCCAATGAATGAAGGAGACACTGATTACATGACGACTACCAGCCGCCTGCAAGTCTGAACTTCTAGAAAGTCACCACATATCAGCTGCCGTCTCCGCTGAGCTTCACAGTCACAGATCAGAGGTTTGGCTTCTGTTTTGTGGCTCAAGTAAAAATGTAATCAAACTGGCAAGTTGTGACAGGACAGACCCAAAAAAATCTGAGTGTTTTTGAAATCAGATCCTTCACATGTAGGTCATGTTCCATCTTTTTATTCTTTTTAACCAATTTTGAGCATTGGATTGATTCACTTAACACAAAATCAGTCACACAAAATGCGACTGGTTCATGCTGCCACTTCTGTGTTCTTTTGCTCTTTCAAAATAAAGACAGTAAATATTTAGGAAGACACAAATTCCTAATATCACTGTCAAATCTGCAGCTCTATATTTTGTCTTCTATAGCTACGCTAACGCTTCTTCAAGTGCTCATGAGCATTAATTTTAATAATGTCTCAGCTCACATCACATTTTGTACTAAATGTGAAGCTAGCGATGCAAGAATGGGCGGCTGAATGCTGAATCTACGCACCAGGCTCCAGCACTTTACCAGGCAGAGAATATACAACACAGCAGGTTACAGATGGTTCGTACCATTAGCGCAGGGGTTGCTGCTGCATCTGTCGAGCTTCTTCTCGCAGTTGGAGCCCGTGAAGCCGGGCAGGCAGCGGCAGCTATACCCGCCAGCAACATTCTCTACACAGGTCCCACCGTTAAAACACGGCCCGTCCGCACAGGTCATGGCGCTGATCTCGCAGTTCTTCCCGTAGAAGCCCTGAGGGCATGCACACGAGTAATTGTTCTCCAAATCCTGAAGGAAAGATGGGAGGAGAAAACAAGGTGAGGAGGTGAAGATTTCTCAGTTGATGCACAGCTCTCTTGTAATGTACTTTTATTTAGTTTTAGCTTTGACTGAGCTGCTGTAACAAGTGAATTTTCTTGGTGTTATCTTCACAAAGCCAAATGATTAATGACTAAAACCTGATGAAGTTCTGATCTACAAAACTTTCAGGCTGATTCAACAAAATGCTCTTGATCCCAGTGAAGCGGATCCATCAGATCAGGTGCGTTGACTTACTTTGCAGCTGCCGCCGTTCTTGCAGGGGTTGCTGTCGCACTCATTGGTCTCGATCTCACAGTTCTTGCCGGTGAAACCAGGTCGGCAGGTGCAGGTGTAGCTGCCCTGGCCGGTGTTGGTGCACGAGGCATCATTCCGGCATGGCTTGTGGTTGGTGCAGAAGTTCAAGTCTGGAGAAACGAGATGAGAGGAACAGCAAGGTTAGAGTGCTGAACTAACTCAAAGCTACAAACAGCGGTGGTCCAACAGGAGAATTTGTGGACACTTTTGGATGTTGGCACCTTTCTTACATAAAAAAAACATCTGGCACACTCGTATGATGCTCTCTTCATTTTAACTTTAATTTTGATGATATGTATCATGAACTGGAGGTGTCTGATGAAGGTTTTGTAAAAACCTAAATTCAATTTTTGTTTCCTGTGTGAACATGTCAGATACCTAACTGCCAAAATAAAACTGCATCAACTTTTAAAACAATTGTTTGAATTTATTGTCCAAGCATTAAGGAACAAAGACAGGACAACCTGAGAGATCTCACTCTCCACTCAAAGACAGAGCTGGACATGGACTGACACTGAGATGCTGCTTAGTTATTTGTTTGTTTGCAGTGTTTTGGACCAAATGTGAATCAACTCACGATGGTAAACAGAATAACATCAACAGTCGAGCCAAGTAGAAACCAACACATGGCTGTTTCCAGCTTCATTGACTGAGACTGATTATTGCAGCACTTTTAAAACTGAGACCTCATTAAAAAAATCTACTTTTGATGAAAATGTGCAATTATCAGCAAAACAGTGGTAAGACATTAAAAAAATATGGAAAAAATGTGGACTTCTTTCTAGATGAATTAAAGTGGTACAGGACTGACTAGTGACAATCATGGCTGAGGATCAGTTGTTATTTTATTTAGCTTTTTAAGTTAAAAAGGTTCAGGCATTACACCTTTAAGCCTTAGTGGTAAGAACATCACCAGTGTTTGTACACTCATTTTGGTTTGTGGAAATATTTTTTCTTATTTGCTTTTATGCAGATGATAAACTACTCTACATTAAAGAAGTTCTGCACACTTAAACCTGTTTTTTAACCTGTAAACTAAACAATGTTACTGTAATGTGGTGACACACATTAATCTTACTGTTACTACTGACATTTTTTGCCAGATTCATAAAAATCATCTACTGCAGCCAAGCACAATACCCCTTTACCCTGATATTCATGCAGGCGCTGTCTACCAGGCCTCTGTAAAATATAATTGTTGTTAAGCTAATTAATCAAATAATAAAACTTGTGTTGCCCGTTTCTCATTATTATCATCACTACATTATTCTTACAAAGTTGCAGTGGTCCCGTTTATGAAGCATATTTAAAAATATTTAAAGACCTTCCAAACAGCCTTCAGTTTAATTTAATTTCATCGTCGTTTGAAAAACAGCTTGTAGAGATTTGAAACGATAGTGAAGTCAAGACAGTTTGATGCGTTTATGTGCCAGTGGGAAGATCCGACTTCTGAGAATTGTCGATCAATGTTGCATTCATGAGCTACGTTGGGCGGGAAATTTAACAAAGGAAAACCAGAAGACAAAAAAATATTAATTTTTGTCTTTCTGCTTTTAACATGTCTGATAACAACAAACAATTTTTTTTTTCTCAGTCTACAAGTTCAACAGTAAGATAACTGACAAATATTTATTAAGACATGTATGGTAAAAGCTATAGCTTATTTGTTAATTTGATTTGTAAAATGGTCAAAAATGTAAAATATATCAGCTAAAAACAAAGATATGATCCTTTTGTTTTTTTGTCTTCTTTACTGCTTCATCCACCCTCTAATTAACATTTAAATTAACTTTAATTAATGTCATCTGCAGTCAACCAGAGCCAGAGCACATTGTGAGTCCAGACCACACAACATCTGGGCGATTTAAAGGGTAAAAAGAGGCGCATTAATTAGTCGACAGTTAAAATTGACATCGTTTGTGGGTCAGTAGCTTCAGCAGGCACACTGGTGGACAGTAGATGATTCTTTTTGTCCTGAATCTGATAGAAAACTGACAAAAGCATGTGGAGTATTTGGCTTAAACCTGATTGGCTGAGCTGTTGTGCAGGTCGAACCCACCTTGGTCACAGTACAGGCCTCCCCAGCCCTCCTTGCAGTGGCACTGCCAGGGCTGCTGGCAGGTCCCGTGGAGGCAGCCGGGGTGTCGGGCGCACTCGTCACACCGCTCGCCCTGCCAGCCCTGACGGCACACACACTCCCCGGGAGACGCACAGAAACCGTGGTCCTTGCTGCACCCCGCTGCACAGATGGCTGATGGGAGGAGGAGGAAGAGAGAGAGAGAGATGTGCGGAGGGAGGCAGGGAAGTTAAAGAAAGAGAGGGAAAGGGAGAAAGGGGGGAGGAAGAAGGAGAGAATATTATGATGAGTGCATGTGTGTGTGAGTCTCATGTTCTTCATTCAAATCACAAAACAACTCCCCTCCTCCCCCCTCAGGGCCTCACACACACACACACACACACGCACACACTCCCCTGTAAGTGCTTGTTAAGTACTGAACGAAGCAGCTGGCCCACACAACAAAAGCAACACATGCCGTCTCTTTTCACGCAAGGCAGCGCACATTAAGCTCCAGCGCGTGTCCCTGTTAAAACGGGCGGGCCGGGGCCGACCAGGGGCCGACCAGGGGCCAACCGGGGGCCCATTGTTGAGCTCAAAACAAAAGAGCCAATACACACACACTGGAAACGACAGAAGCCCTAAGATCTTTTTTTTTTATTATCCTCCACAGCCACCAGGGCCGACGACACCGTTGACAACTGCTTGACTTAAGGCCAATGGACAAAAAACATGAAGCCCGCCCCCCCCCCATCTGAAGAAACGTTACAATAAAAATGGAGGGAGAGGAGAAGAAGAGGAGGGGTCACACTACTGTTAAAAAAAAACAGCCATTTTTGGTGCATTTTGAAACAATGCTGCACAACTTTCTACTATTTTTCACATTTCAAACAACTGTCTGCAGTTTTCAGATATCACAGCTGAACAAACGAAAAACATGTTGAAGCCTCAACAAACTCATTTCTAAAAGACAAACTTCCTCACAGAGTCACTACAGGAATATTAAAGGAATATTGTAGTGAATAAAATTCTTCTCAGTATCATAAAGTCACCTAGAGTTCACTATCATGCAGCAACGACACAAATTAGCACTAACATCACAACAACATGATGATGCCTTAAAGGACCATTCTGGTGTTTTTTTGTCCTTTTGCTTGAAGAGTTCATACCTTTTATTCCACGTCTGAAGACCAAATCAAACAGTAAACTGCCTGCAGTTTGAATAAACCTGCAGAAACGCCACAGTTACAACTAAAAGTTCAGTATCAGCACTTACGGTCCGAGCAGTACTCGCCCATCCAGCCCTCCTGGCAGCGGCGGTTACCCTCGCTGTCGCAGGTGTAGTGTCCGAAGGTGTCGTTGCGGGGACGGCAGTAGGCGGAGCAGGCCTCGCCGTGGTAGTGCTCATTACACACCACGTGGTAGGAGTAGCGCAGCTCGCTCTGGTTGCCGAAGTGCACGTCCTGGGACCATTCCTCACCGACGGTCAGCCTGCGGCGGGTCGCCAGACGGCTGATGAGGTTGTTCTGGTTCTCTGGATGAAGGAAGGATGAGATGGTGAGAGTTTTATTAAGTGTGCCTGACAGCTGAGTTTTGTTAACTTTCTGAAAAATAACGTAAAACCTTTCTGATAGTGCTTGAATCTCTTTACGATAATCCAATGGTGAACTAAAGTAAGTCTGTGGCTTTCAAAAATTAGATATTATTTCACACAACATCCTCTGTGTTAAAAAAAAAAAATAAAAATATAACTTTTACAAATGTAAACAGACACCCAACAACATTTAAAACGTTTTTTTTCACACTCTTGCGTTAAACATTAACTCTTCACTGCACTTTGTGTGTGTGTGTGTGTGTGTGTGTGTGTGTGTGTGTGTGTGTGTGTGTGTGTGTGTGTGTGTGTGTATGTGTGTGTGTGTGTGTGTTTTCAGTGGGAAACAGTGCCACTGTCGCCGCCTGTCGGTAAATCAGTGGTACTGCATCAGCAGCAGTAATTTATTCACCTGTAGATTCCAGTCCTGATGATTCGGCATTCCAGGCTTCAATGATCAGAGAAAAAGTCCCCTGAAATGAGTGAGAGATGATCGATTACTAGTCAGAAATATCAAATCGATCAGATATTCAGTGTTTGCACGTGTTTAGTCCTGCAGGAGAGTCATTTTAAATTTCTTTAACTTCCAGTTTCGTCCTTATGGTCCTTTGGTTATTAAATGCGACCAAGAAGTGAAAAAAATCATAACAATCTGGAAAAGCGCTTATTCAGTGTCTTAAAGTCGTTTTTGTGCGTTTGATTTCATGAATATGGATGCAGGTTTAAGAAATGCTGTGAAGCTCGCACGCTGCTGGAGACCTAAAGGTGTTAAAATTCCGGCTTTTGAAGAAAAAGCGTGTGATTTTCGGCACCTACCGGCCACTTGAAGAGGAAGGGCACCTTAATGGGCGCGCTCTCGGAGATGGAGTTGGAGTCGGCACCGAAGATCTCGGTGAGCGCGGTGCCGTACGTGCACGGCGGCTCCGGGTTGATGACGTCCTGCGAGTGCTTGAGGCACACGCGGAAAAAGATCTGGCAGTCTCGGGAGGACGGAGAGCGACAGACGCCGCGGGAGCTGGTGAAGGAGTCGATCTTCAGCTCGAAGACCCCGGAGGAGAGAGTCTGAAGGGGGAGAAAGAGGGGGGAGAGTGGCTTCAATAACTAAAATATCAGCTGAGAGGAGAAAATAAAGAGGAAGAAGTTGCACAATTATGAAAATAAGAACAAGCATGCACACACGCAGTCCACGCACTGCTGCACACGCTGGAAAACGTTACACAATTTCTCATCTGATTTCTGCAAACATCTTTACTGTGTGTGAGCAGTGACTCTCTGCACTGCATCGTTTACAAGTCAGATATCCATAAATATGTAAAAGTAAATCGTAAGTCATTTAGATTCCACAGAAATGAAGTAAAACTACAAGAGAAACTTTGGACGCTGCGCGTAAAAGCGCACGTCTCCAAACCTCCCCGCTTCCCACAAACATGCAAAAAAGACACAAATCAGCGGCTCGAAAGTAAAAAAAAAAAGTAACCTGGACTCCTGTGAGTGTGCTGTCAGAACTACTCACCGTCTGCGCTGAAACAAACAGCAGGAGACACGACAGTAACAAACGCGCCATGTCGGCCGCGGAGCGTCCAGGGCAGAAAGCGCAGCAGGTCCAAAGAAGGAAAATAAGTGCGTAAAATCCAAACGGAATCCAAAGGAAACGGGTCGCCTCAGCTGGAGAAATCAAACGTCTCCAGGAAAGAATCAAACACAAGTTTAAATTCAGAGGAGCAGTCAGTGTGAGTGTGTGAGAGAGCGGTGCGGATCGGACAGACAAGAAGAAAAAAAGAAATAAAGGTAAGGATCCGCTCGGCTGCTGGACTCTGGACTGTAGCTGCTGCGGTTACACCTCCTCTTTATACCAACGAGGGCAGAGGGGGAGGAGGGGGATGAGGGGCAGGAGGGGGAGGGAGGAGGAGGAGGGTGTGAGGAGTAGGGCGCTGAAAAAAATATCACCTGCAGAACAAGAAGGCTGCAGAGACACGCGCTGAACCTGCTTCGTGCAAACCGAAACTTCTCGTCAGACAGGAGTGACATCAGCCTGCGGGCAGCAGGTATTACTACCACTAACTTTTTACTACAAATCAGGTGCAGCGGATTCCCATCAGAGCTGGCAGGGAGACAGAAGTCTGTTGTTTCATCTCTCATGTTTGTTTTTTCTTCTCATATTTCCAGGCAGCAGCTGCTGGTTTCTGTTCGGTTTGCCTGCACAGACATGAACCGTGGAGCTGCAGAGATCAGCCAAAGTCCTGCTCCTGCTGCACGAGCTTAAGTTGAAAAATCGGCACAAACAAACAAACAAACAGACAAGTAAATAAATAAAATGTGCGACATCAAGCGTGATTTTGGCGTCTCTGTAAACTCTCTGCTGAAATGCGACTATAAAATGTGAGTTAATGCAAACTAAAGTCGGGGGGACAGGGGGGCATCATTTCTTGCAGTGTGGAAGGAGTTTTTCCTTTTGGGGGGGGGGGGGGCTCCGCTTTGATTCGCTTTCACCACCGAAGGGGCAATTACAGCGGGGCAATAGAACAAACTGTCAGGCGACAGCAGCAGCCAAACGCTCCTTTTTACTGCCTCCTCACGGTCAGCTAGAGAGCGTTCTCACACACACACACACACACACACACACACACACACACACACACACACACACACACACACACACCCCACTGTAGTTTATAATCCTCAGAGTTTAACACACGGCTGGAGTTACCTGTGTTCTCTAAGAACAAACATCTCAGGTATTCATTTGTTCTGATTCTCGTGGAAACAAACTCTGATCATCCTCCAGCCAACCTCTATGTGACATTCAACGTATTATAACACTGTATTATATTAATATTCTGGCATTTAAAGTGAGCCGAATTTTCTGTCAGCAGCTCCTGTTTGCAGTGGAAACATGGATGCACAGACAACCATCAGCAGATTTCTCTGATAACGAAGAAAATTTTAAAATGTGACGATTTTCAGGCGAGTTCTGCTGCGTCTGTAACTCTTGTCTGTTCTGTACACGAGAGTAACAGCTTTTAATATAATTATGCATCCATTTATCAATTCCTGTAAAGATATTATTGACATATTAGAGCAGATATCACAACACTTATGGTCTGAAATGGCAGAAAAAAAAAAAAATCTAAATATTTTAATAAATAAAAAAAACATTTAAAATGCCAAAACTTTCACTTAACTGTGTTCTAATATAAACATCAAGTTCCTTATAGACGCGACTCAGACATTAGGTTACAGTATATAAATGTACATTTTATTTATTCTGTCATCATATTAAATTACCTTTATTCTTTTTACTACATAGAAACTTTCATGTCTATTTAAAATGACACAGATCATATGACGGCTGGATGGTCTGCATCATTTATTTAAGAGTGAAGTTTAATGAAGTTATGATTTCTGTCAGGCTGACGTCACATACTCATACACACTGTAAACGTGAAGCACGCGGAGGGAAATCTGGTTGATTTCAGGATGAATTCAAAGCTTAAATGTTTGTTCGTTCTTTAGTTTGTTTGATGTCTTTTTTGTTTTGTTTTGGGTTTTTTTATCGGGTGTTTTCCACGTGAAGTTTCGGTCTTCATGTCTCCGTCAGCCACAAACACAAGCGGTGTTGTTGTTGTTGTTGTTTGTGGTGTACACAAAGCCGCACGCGCTGAGGCCACTTCGCTTCATTGTCTGAATCAGTGTTTATGGTCCTCGTGCGGGTTTATATCACATTATTCATCTGTGAGCTTCCTTTTGTCTCGCGCTGCCTGAGGACACACACACACACACACACACACACACACACACACACACACACACTTCTGATACAAACACACTGACAACAGGAGGCTTGTGTGTGTGTGTGTGTGTGTGTGTGTGTGTGTGTGTGTGTGTGTGTGTGAAGCGTGCCTCGTGCCGTGGGTGGGGGGTTAAAGTCAGCCAGCGGAGGCACGCGCTGTCCTCATTACAATCATAATAGGGGGCGAGGTGGGTCGCGAGCGCCAAGAGAAAAAAAAAACCTACAGTTAATCAGCTTAACCCCCCCCACCACCACCACCAGCACACACACACACACACACACCTGGGTTACCTGTTACCTGACTCACCTGAGTCCTCACACACACACACACACACACACACACACACATACACACACACACACCGCAGCCTGCTGTAAACTTAAAGTACCAAATATAAAAGTATCATCTGGATTTTGGGGGCTGATATTGATTGATATTGATATTGATATTAGGAAGTTAGTAACAAGTTCTGTTACATTACTCAAAATATTACTCAGTTTCACGTGAACGTACAAAGTAATCCTCTCAAAAACTACTCAGAGTATTAGTTACTTTTTGATGCTGATTTTAATTTATTATCAATAGCAGACAGTTTCTGTTTCTACTAATCTTCAGTCTGAATTTTTCCCAGCATCCTCTCTGTCCTGCTCAGTGTCGCCTCAACTAACTATGAGCTCAAAAATGTTCAGTTTTCATTAACAGATAGTTGAAAATGCAAACAGGTGATCAATTATTAATACTTTGTAAGATACAAAACATGTTTTTGTTTTCTCATTTTGACTTTTAGTCTTTTTATTCAACAGACGGCTCTGAGGTGCACCTGCTGCCATTTAGAAACTATTGATTGAATATTCATGGATACATTTTTAATTGGTTTAATTCTTGATTAATGGATTAATGATTACTCAGTAACATCTTTACTCCAGACCTGCTGCTGCTGCAGTCTTTAGTCCTGGTTTTCATTGGCTCATCTGTGATCTGATCACCTGATTGGCTGATGAAATGAAGGTGAAAGGTTTGAATATTAAATTCGAATTGTACTCAGAACTCAACTATGATTATAAAAGTAACTAAGTAGATTACATAGTGCAATGAATACTTAAGTTAAAGTGAAAATCTACTCATAAAAGTACAAATACCCCCAAACTACTCAATTACAGTAACTGAGGTATTTATAATTAGTTACTTCCACCCTGAAAAAAATCAAATGTCATGGTCTTCAAACATTTGTGACAAAGATTTGTCAACAACTGAACTGGTGTTTTTGAATAATTATAAATAACTACACATTAAAAAATAAATATAACTGAAAATAACTGAGTTTAAATTAGTTTTATATTTAGTGAAATATGTTCATTTTCTAACAGAAACATATTAATCAATGAGCACGGGGCTCAGGGTCAGTTAGAACACAGTGGTCCAACTGACCCCAATCTTGCAGTGATGATATAATCTTGTGTGCTAGCTTAACAACCCTTATATTAGCATTATTTGTTCAGTTTTCATTTTTAACCAACAATCTAAAGATATAATTGATGTCAGTTTAAATTCACAGTCATTGAAACTTTAGACAGCAGAAGACAAACAGTGAAAACACTGACAGAGTCCTACTGAGCATGTGCAGAAGAAGTGTCATCACTCTAGCTTGTTTCTGAATGGAGGAATTAAACATGTTACTATTGTCCCAGGAGATAAATGTCCCTGGTCTCCCCTAAAAATTTCCACTGAGATGTAGGCTGGTGTAGTAGACATACAAATACTCACATAAAGTACAAGTACTTCATAACTGTACTGCAGTACTCCTCCTCCTCTTCCTCAGTGGGTGAATGAATCTGCTGAGTTTGATAATCATCATCATTTTGAATGAAATGAGCTTCATGTTAATGAAGGGGGGGCATTATCATACAGCTGGGACCCCCAACACACACACACACACACACACACACAGATCGTCCTCTCTCTCCTCTTTAATTGTTCATTCGTGAGGCGTCAGAGAAGTGATCTTGTGTGTTTGAAGTGTTTGATGGAGTTTTAAGAAAGATGACTTAATGTCTTCTGGATGTGACATCATCACCATCTTCATCTTCATCTTCATCATCATCATCAGTGTAATATATAATATTCTAACAGTGACTTGGAGGCAACATTAACTACATTCATATTAGCAGAATGATGAATTATTTTGTGTAGTTCAAACTATTTTTGTCTGTAAAATGAAATGAATGACATTCTGCACTTTATTTTACTGTTTTGGTTTATGGTTTATTGAAACTGAAGATATTATTGTATGATTGTGATTATTATTATTATTATTATTATTATTGTGTATTTTAGGAGGCGGGGTGGACTCAGGCCATCTGATGATTAAATGAATATTATTTTATTGGTGAACTTCCAAACACACAGAGAAGTACTGAAGCATTTGAAGGTACAGAGAGGACACATCATGACTTAGGACAGCTTATATGACTCTGCATTGTCTTTTGTCCACTACAGGAGCATGTTAGAGGACACAGGGGCGTCCAACCAAGAACTTTTGTGTTGTTTGTTTGATCATCAGGACACCGGCATCAACAAACTACAGTTACTGATTACTCAGGAGTTACATGTGAGTATTCAGGTCTACACTGACTGACTGAATCTCACGTCACCGACAACTTCATCTTCTTTTTTCATACAGTACTTTGAAAAGTAGTTTTAAAAAACCAAACCAGATTTCTCCCGACAGCCCGTCTGCTGTAGTTCATCTTCCTCCGGTGTGACGTCACTGGTAGCTTCATCAGCTGATTTAAACCTGAAGTAGCTTCACTGACTCTGCTGTTATAAATCTACTGCACACAGTGAAATAAAGATCACAGCCTGACAACCTGCAGCTGGAGACCATGTGACCTGACGTGCTGCAGCTGTTTCCCTCCTCACATCTGATTGGTTTATAATAATGATCATTGACGGGACGCACGCGCCTCTCCATTACACACACACACACACACACACACACACACACACACACATGAATAATGACAGACTCTGCAGCAACTACCTGCTCACTCAGCACGTGCAGCGTCCGCTCCCTGGAGAGCACGAGGGACGCGTGCACACATCAGCCGCAATATGCACGAATTCGATCTGCGCCATCTGCTCATCGATCTGCGCTCCCTTCGTACCTCCTCTTCCTCCTCCTCCTCCTCCTCTCAGGTCTGCACACAGACAGGAACGCCACGCGCCCCTCTAGGTGGGCAGATGCGCGCGTCCCTAACAAGATGGTTATCGGAGTTTTTATGATGTCACAAAGCGCCTGCCAAAACTGTCCGACACGCGCACATCAGCGTCAGAGTGAAGTTTTAATATCACAGAAACAGCGGAGACTCATCTGGACACGAGTGAGTTTACAACTGATTTGAAAGAAAACATACCTGTTGGTTCATTGATTCAGTTATTAGTTATTAATTTATTCATCTATAAAACACTATTCAGTTTTAAATCATAATTATGAGATTAAAATAAATAATTCAAGTCAAAATTATGAGATAAAGGTTGAAATAATGAGATAAATAGAGATAATTATGACTCACCAAGGAGATATTTTTCTTTATTATGATATAATATCTGTGTTTATTGACTTTCAGCGACTTATTTCCTTGTTCTTATTTATTTTGACTCCTAATAACCTGATATTTTTCTGATCAATCAATCAATCTTAGATCTTTGATCACCATCTGTCCTCCACACGTGCCCAAATGGTGGAGAAGCGGCGGCACGCGAGCTTTTGTTGAGGTGAGAACACACGAGGAGGAGGAGGAGGAGGAGGAGGCTCAGACAGACAAAACTGTGGGAAAGTCTGCTGAGGTGTGAGGTGGAGCTTCATACATGAGGAGGCGTCAAGACTGACACCTGAACAGACATGCGCAGAAGACAGCAGAGGAACAAACGGCTCCTCCTGATGGGGGGGGGGGGGGGGGGGCGACATGACTGTATATAAACATAAACATCACAAACGTTGACGAAGTTACCTTTTTCTATTTTTACCTGTCAGTCATGGCTTGTCTTTGTCCCGCCTCCTCTCACCTGCAGAGAACTTGGAGAAGGTGGAAGCTGATTGGCTGCCAAGAAGCACAGGTCAGAGAGAGACATTTTACTGACGAACAAGACTGATTAACAAACAAGTCAAATAATTTTACAAACCTTTGACACTTCCTAAAAAGACAGATTTAAATAAATTAATACATTTGAGATGAAGAAAAAGTTTGAAATTATGTTTTACTTTATAAAAGTGAAATTTAAGAAAGTTTTACAAGTAAAAAGTCAAATTAGGAGATAAACGTGAAAATTATGATATGACAAGTTAAAATTAGTGAATAGAACATTAAATGTAGGAGATAAAAGTTGAATTAGGAGTTTTGGATGAAACAAATGCATTTGTGTGTGTGTGTGTGTGTGTGTGTGTGTGTGTGAAGGTGCGAGTTTTCAGTCCCTGCAGTCTGCTGCTGAAGTTAGCCTGCTGTTAGCATCTGACAGCTAAACAACCCTGAGCTGCTGGAAGACAAATGGTGGACTCGTAAAACTCCACACTGCATCAGTGTTCCCAGGATCACACCTCCAGAACACAGAACACAGAACACAGAACCGACTGCTGCCTGCTGGGTGGGAATCAAACAAAAATCAAACCAGATTTAGATCTAAAATAAACTTTTGAGCCCGAGCACAGCTGCAACACATGTGAGCTGCAGACAGCAGACAGCAGACACACACACACAAACACACACACACACACACACACACAAATACAGTCAGGATTCATCATCTCAGGTCACATCTGGAACATACAACACAATCAAAACTGAGCAACACAGTCAGCTCACTTAAAGTTCTGACAAACGTAAACTCATTTCAACTTTCAACACCTGCGGTGTCTCTGTGTCCCCCCAAGGGGGCCTGACCCTCAGGTTGAGAACCACTGAGCTGGTGAACATCCAAACAAAGAATCAGCCTGTAGATATTTTTAACCTCCATCTCATCAAATCACAGCTGATGTTTTCACTTCACTGATTTTATTCACAAAAACATTTGTGTGAAATATTTTTTTAAAAGATGCTTTTCCATCCAAAGTTGTTTAATGTCCAAATATGAAACATGAGTGTGTATTTAATGTATTTAAAGCATTTAAAATATTTAAAGTATTTAAATTATTTAAAGTATTTAATGTATTTAAAGTATTTAAAGTATTTAATATGGTTATTAATGAAGGATCAGTCTGACTGATGATGAATTATGATCCTGATGTCTGAGGATAAACTCGATGTGTTTCCTCTCCTCTACAAGCAGCTCAAAAACTACTTGAGTAAATGTACTTAGTTACATTTCACCCCTTCAGCTCTTTACATATATTATTAGATAAAACTCTGAGAGTCATTTGTGCATTTGGTTTTTGTTTTTCTTCTGTTTTGTTTTGTTTTTTGTCACAGAGGCTCCTCCTCCTCTTCTTCCTCTTCCTCCTTCCTTGGGTTACAGGTAGGTGTTAGCCCCGCCCCCTCTCACCCGTTGTTCACACGCTGCCATCATTAACATGACTGAAAAGGCGCGAAGGACGTGCACATTCACGAGCCTGTATTAACATCTGCACACACAGATTAACATCTGGAATATCAAGAGTCGGTGCAGACACTGGCTTTCATGTCTTAATCTTGAAGATGAGGCTCCACAGAAGCTCCTCAAGGCCTCAGTTAGTGTGTGGATCCCAGCTGGAAACCGTCCTGAGCTGCTCTCCTTCTCTTTGGTCCCTGCAGGGTTTCAGATCTTTGGATCTGGATGAGGCACTTTGAGAGGCCTTTAAATCTGTTTGCTTTAAACCGCATCAGTCCACAGCCCTGACTGAACAAGAAGCAGAGAAGTCACCGCTTCAGTTAATGTCCAGAGAGCAGAGTCGTCTCTGTTTGGTTTCCAAAATACAGTTTATGAGGCTATAAGCTGCTTTTATTGTCTTTCATTTATTTCCAATAAAGACTTTGGCAGGACTGTGTGTTTTTTCACTTTATGTGAAGGTGGAGCTGGTAAACAGTTTTGTGCGCTGAACACTGAAATGTTGTTCTATTTTTATACATTTTACCAGGATGTCTTAATGGGACTCTTATATGCTTCATCTTTGTCCTACTTTACCACCAGAGGGACATTTGAGCAGGTCAGCTGCCTCTTATGGTGCAACCTGGGGGCAAAAATGAACCCACACCCGACATGTCCCCCTGACAGTCTGTGCACATCAGAACTACAAGGTATGAAGGTGAGCCTCCAGACAGGAAGTCACACTCTAAACACCGCCTTCAGTCAAGACTGAGGACGGTCTCAGATTTTTCTCTTAAAACTAGATGGAAACAATCAGAGTTTAGAAAACAAAAACAACCCAAAGTCTCGTGGCCCTTCATGTCAGGAGCAACAGAATCATGTGAACAGGAGGAGAGCATCTTTTCTGATAAAATGGAGGCATCCTGCATTTAGGAATCTGCAGACGATCAGCAGGCGTCCAGATGATTGACGATTGATGATTGACTCAGTTCGCCTGCTGGTCAAACATCCTCAGTGTCCTGATAGTAATGGACAGGATCTCGAGGTGTAGTCATGGGGGGGGGGGGGGGGGGGGGCAGTTTGGTGGCCTGAGGCTTTTTGGTTCTGATGCATCATCGGTGTGTGACCTCCGGCGCTCACTGCATCGGTTCACAACCAGTGTGAAGCAGCTGAGACGAGGATCGGCACCTCTAAATCTGAGGCTGTGGTTCTCAGCAGGAAACTGATGGACTGTCTACTCAGGACTTAAGTCCTTACCACAGGTGAGGGGGGGTCAAGTATCTCGGGGTCTTGTTCTGGAATGAGGGGATGATGGAGCGTGAGATGGACTGGAGCAGCGGGAGCGGTGTTACCTTCACTTTACCACACTGGTCTGACAAAAAGAGAACTGAGCCAGAAGGCAAATCTTTGTTCCTACTCACCTGTGGCCATGAAGGGGTCATGATTGATTGATTGATTATGAAATAGAGCAACTGGGTTAATGAATAAGGTTTCAACAGAGTGAGATTTTCTCCGTATCCATCATCATGGTTTCACAGTATTACACATTTATTATTAAAAATCACAATAAATTAATGAATCAAAACGGAAGTTTTTTTTCAGTAGATGCTGTTGTTTTTTTCTTACTCGAGCCACAATTATGAAATACATCGTAAAAATTCAGACTCACTGGGTCAAAAAAAGGCTGCTGATTTCCAGTCAGCCATCATGGTATATTACAAAAATGCTATTATGTGTTATAATGATCGAACATTACCATAGATGAGCAAATACCATAAAATCAGTAAACTGCTGCAACAATAAAGAGGAAGGGATTCATCAAATGTGAGACTTAGTAATAATAACTGATTATAATAATAATTAATTGACAAAATTGAAAAAGCATCTCATAAATTCAGATAAATTCATATCATTTAGAGGATTTTTTTTTGTTCCTAACCTCTTGGAGTCTTTGTTGTTGTCTTGGCAGAGGTGTGTTTCCATGTTGGCAAACTTGACGTCGGTGTGGTAAAGATCCAGAGCCGCTGGTGGAGGTGAGAAAAACCCTCCTGCTGATCTTCTCTGTATGGAACTCAGGACTTTAGTGCCAACAGCAGATTCCTCACTTCCCACCAAACCCTTGTTTCCATTCCAGGCTGGAGAAGTCGGGCGAGATCCTGGCGATTAAGAGGTGTTAATGTCCCGACACCGTCAGAGGATTTAGAGATGGGTGGTGGTGAAGCACAAAAGCAACAAGGAGGAGAAAAAGAAAAAAACAGATGTACAGGTTCAAGGCACCGCAGGGCTTCTGCTTTAAATCCAAGAATGTGAAAGATCCCTGTGGTTTGGTCGGGTTTCAGCTTTTGTTTTCCTGTGTATCACACTGAACACATACAGGAGGACGTCTACCTGATGTTCCTCATTAACCTCATTATGTTCTTTATCATCTGCAGCCTGGAGACAAAAACATGAGGACGAAAACATCAACCGTTCTTCTCTTCTCCAGACATAAGATCAAGTAATGCTCAAATTTAAATATAGAGCCTGTAATTTAAAAGTGTGACACAAAGTTCAAGTACTCAGTTACTCAAAGAAATTAGAGTAAATGCATCCTTTAAAGTTGTAAAAAGCTGCCTATGTCTGACTTTTGGTCCAATATAAATGTAAGAAACTGAACATATTGGTCAGTTGTTATGCCTCTAATAAGAAATTATTCTTACAGCTTGTCCATCCATCAAAGGGATAAAATGATGACTTCACTGTGACATCAGAACGTTCTGCAGTAACACTTGAAGCTTGTAGCTGCAGCTTCCACTGAGACATGCAGCTCCAACCTCTAAATAGGTATTCTCACACACACACACACACACACACACACACACACACACACACACACACACACACACACACACACATTCTGCTGTAGGGGAAAAAACACCCTGCTTTGTTTGCATTTCTGTAAACTAATCAGAGTCATCTTGGACGGAGTGAAGCCCGGGATGCAGTGACGGTGCTGCTGCAAAATAGTGTTGATGGGAAACTTGTTTTGGTGGAAGATTTACACATTGGGAGGTGAGCTCTGATATTAAAATGATTACATCACTACAAAAGAAAAGCTGACAGCTGTTAGCTTGTTTACGTTCATACTGTAGTGTCCCAGGCGCTAATTTTCAGTGTGTAGGTTGCAGCTTGGAGATTGATCTTGTTTCCCAGGGACTCTGAAAATGCAGATAGCAGATGCTACGATGGTGCTTGTGACTGAGATCTGTAGCGTGCAACCTGTGAGTCAGACTGATGAGTAGACAACACCTAGTATATATTATTCAGAATATCAGCTTTTGTTAGTTGATGCCCAGGATGCTCAGTTAGAGCACCATTACACTATTCTCCGCATCTTAAAGAAAACTGAGACTATACTGTACAAAAACACCTTAATAAAAACTTAACAAATCTCCACTACATTCATCAGTTGTGATGGCATTGCAGCAGGTGCTTCACCATCTGTGGCCTGGTGGAAATCTGCACTCTGCTGAGTGACCTCTGCTAGATGAACATTATCTGATATTTGGATGTAAAACTCTTGATTCCAAAAAAGCTGGGACACTGAAACAAAACAGATCTGAAGCAACACATCTCAAAAAAGTTGTGACGGGGTGAAAAGATGACTGAAAAGAGAAAGTTGTGGGACGCTCCAAAAACACCTGTTTGGAACGTTCCAAAAGTAAACAGGTTAGATCAGAAACAGGTGACAGCATCATGACTGGGAATGAAAGTCTCATTCAGTGGCTCAACACTCAGTTTAGGAAGACTTAATAAAAGTTGCCAGTAAACTGTTTGCATTCTGGTTTTATTTACATTTTAAGTGTCCCAACATTTTCTGGACTCGGGGTTGTAGTGTGTCCTCGACTGAACAGCAGTCGGTTTGAATGAAAAAACATTTGGGCTGGTTTTCATCCTGAATGAGTGGAAATTCAGTATAAAAGTGGGAAACTCACTGCTTGTAAACAGAGGGAAAAACTGAGGCAACGTGATGCAATAAAAACAATTAAAGTGATTTATAGAAGTGGAAATTTAAAGGCCAGCTATACTGCTGAGAAAATATTTCCACTGTTTGATGCTTTGACAGGAGGAACAGTCGAGTCAAAAAATGACAACTTCACAAGAATGTGAATAAAAACACTTGTGGGTTGTGGATCAGGAAGCTGCGTCCAAAAATCATTTAATAAGTGATATAATTATCAATGAAATATTCACCACACTGTGTTGATTTGTTTCCTTTATTGAAGACGTTGATGGCGAGTTCACATCAACAGGAGTCACAGAACAGGAAGCAGAAGGACAGCTGAGCCTCAGACTCTCTGTCCTCCACTGAGGGACATACAGGGAGGAGACAGCAGACAGTTAGAGGGACAACTGAGGGATTTTTCATCCTGGATCTTATTCTGCCATGATTTTGTGTCTCAGTCACTAATGAGAGCAACAGTTCTTGAAACTGTCTTAAAAATACCCGTTTCACCACCAACAGCTTCTTGTTTAGCCTCAGACATTATATACATATATATGTATGTACCAGGGACTGTAATGATTCATTAACTATTGATTAATCGGTTATCAAGAACGTGATCGCTCATGTCAAATTTAATTGATCCCCTGATTTGGTTCTAGATAAAAACCCGTGGAATATAAAAAGGTTCCTGGTAGAAACCCCAGTTGGATTTCTGTATCAAAACAGCGACAGACTGCGCTGTTTTTTACGAGCTGTCGTCTGTCCTACTTTGCTGATAATCTGGACCATCAGGACATTCACACCAGGAGAGACTGGAGAGAGCTGCAGACTTGTTTAGGACTTAAAACTCAAAGTTTAGGACTCCAGACTTAACTTGCAAAACAAAAGAACAGGTTCCACATAAAGGTTCCAATCAGGAAACACTGCAGCCTGTTTTATTAAATGTCTTTCTCAATAATGGACCAAATTCAAGAATTAAGACACAAAAACATGGAAAAACACAGTCCAGGTTAAAAATACCAAAGTTAGACTTAAAAAGAATTCAGTGTGATGTCTGTTCCATGACGCTGTCAGCAGGTATAAATATTAAATGTTGTATGTTTGTGGCACTTGTGTTCTTAGACATAGGTCTCCTTATTACCATGAACACACACCGACTCAATCCTACACACACACTGTCCTGCTGCCACAAATACTCACTACAGCACCAAAGGTGGACTAACCCGCCGCTGAAAATAGTCCCCAAAAAAAATGCACTTTCTCAATGCATTTCCTCCTGCTTGTCTGATAAAAAGTAAAACTGTTATATATTTGTGAGATCTTTTTTTTCTTCAGAGGGAACCAGTGAGTTCAAAGCTGAGAGCCACAGACAGGAAGTCAGAAAGTACGCACATGGTTGGTTTGGGTCTGTTTTTTTTATGGGATTTGTTGACAGTAAGAAAACAAGAATAACAGCAGACTGACCCTTTAACTAAATGAAAGACATTCACAGGACGACAGAAACTGGATCTGAAGTTTTAATTCGTCTTCTCTCCAGTGTCGGCTCAGCTGCCGTTCCAGTCTTTATCGTGGCCACAAGTCGAAGCGTTCGTTCGTCTCCGCCGCCGCTGGACACTTGGACAGCTGGACAGACTCAATAAACTCTTGCGTATGCTATTTATTATTTATTTGTATTTTTTATAAACGATATTTGTTATTTCACATCATCTCCAGCAGCCTGTCAGCAGTCTGACACACAGAGGAACAGAAATAAAATAAAATACACATTCTGGACAGAGCACGGCTGATCTCAGGTCAGATCCTGTGAGCGGTGGGGCCGACCAGAGCTGAAGTGGCGATAGCAGCGCTGGTCTCAGATCTGCCTCCGACTGCCAACAACAAGAGTCTGACCTGACCTGGATCCTCTTTCATTTTTTTCTTTTTTTTTTCAATTTTAACCAATCAGCAGCTTGAGACGCATCAGGTGACGCCAAGATGACCAAAGGAGGGGGCCACCGACGCCCCATCTTCAAAGAAAAGAGGAAGTGCCTCTCACATTGGTGCAGAGGCCGGCCAATGTTCCAGCACCGCAGACCCGCCCACTGAGACGTGATTGGTTGGGACGCTCAGCTGCAGTACGCAGGTATCCCCCACCCTACCCCTCCGTCCTCTGGCCCCTCTCCTCACCTCGACGCAGATGGAGAGCCAGGCTGCGATTTGGGGAAGTGTGAGAGGGGGTAGGGCTCACTGCTGCTTGGAGCGCCAGAACCTTGATGCGATGGAACCGAGAGAGAGTCCCTGTTTCTTCTGCTGTGAGAGCTCGGCCAGACGCTGCTCCTCCTCCTGACGGATGGACAGACAGACGATCAGACCAATCAAATCAAATACAAAGAGACCAAACTGGGTGCGTTTGATTTCTTCTCTCACCTGTGCCAGCTGAGCCTGTCTGCGTTTGAAGGCCTCGATGGGGTCATCCTCCAGAGCGTAGTTCTCCAACACTGAACGGACGTCGTCCACGCCGCTCAGAGCGATCGCTGACAGAGAGCAGGAGGTCAAACAGTTTCAAATCATCCTCAACCATTTGCAGAGAGTGATATTAGTCTTATATAACGGTGGTTTCTCATCAGAAAAGTCTGTCTGACAGAAAGGTAAAGTGGTGAAAATATTTGAAATGTAGCGTACATTTAAGCTGGTATCGATTTTTTTTAGGTGTCTATAAAACATGTTGCTGCTGACCCTATACACACTTCCTGCACAGGTTCTCCTGCTGCTTCTCCAAACCGTCAACCTCCATCTACTGCAGGTAAAACACTGACTGTGGTCATAGAACCACACTGCAGATCATAAAATAATCTGAACTGTCCCTTTAAGAACAGAATAAAAGAAAAATAAGAACATTTTACATCTGATTCACGTTGGCAGACTTGATCTGACTAGTTCTGAAGAAGGATTTCATGCTGGACCGCTTGTTAAGAAGTAGTCTGAACACTTTTCACACCCTCTGATACCACAAACGGTTGGTTTTACTTCTCTTTTATTACCAATACTGAACCGTCATAAATTAAACAAAGTCTAAAATGTTAGTTTGGGAGCTTTAAAGGAGCTGCTTCACACTCTGAGACGGAAAATCTTCAACTCAAACACCAAAATAAAATAAAATGCACCAACTAACAGAGACAAAGGAACAGGAGCAGATTCAGAGGTGCAACATGAGACTCACTCTTCAGGAAGTTTGCGAGGTCGTAGAGTGTTCGGTCGTCCGAGTTCCCGTCCCATTTCTTCAGAGCCATTCCGTTAAAGGGCTGCAGGCTGAACGCCTCCCGCTTACAGTCCACCACGATCACCTTACTGGTGTCCCGGTTCAGACACGACACATCCTGAGTAGGCAAGACACGGAGACAGAGACGAGTCCACGTGTTAAAACTCCACCATGACAAGGATTCAGAGATGATAAGGATTTATTGTGATTTTACTACAGATAAATATGAAACTCACAGACAGATGAAATAAAAGACACTTTGTGTTTGTTAGCTGCTGTTTAAATCATCGCTGGCCCCCATCTTCCACCCAAACATAAGCTGAAGGACCCTGTTGACCTTCTTAAGGCATCATCAAATACACAACTTTATTATGATCTTAATGATCCTTAACATTCAAATTAAAAGCCACAAAACACACAGACACACACACTTTCTCTGGTAGTTCCAGCTGGTGACTATCAGTGTGTGTGTGAGACAGATGGAGAGGGACGCTGCTCGTTGTCTCTATCACCAGGCTCATCTGGTGCCCAGGACCCCCCCCCCCCCAACAAAAACCTGCTGCTGAGGCACTCGTGTGTGTGTGTGTGTGTAACCCCAGAGGACACATTCGTCCATCCTCCTCACAACCAATAAATAAAAGGCATCTGTCTTCCTGTGGTATGACAGAAGTGGACAGAGCCTCAGGGTTGGAGAAGTGAAGCCGATAATGTCCAGCAGGGGGCGACTCCACTGGTTCCAGAAAGCAGTCTGATTGTATGTAGGCTTATGAGAAAATGAGACTAGCTCTCACTCCATTTATCACCTCAGTAAACTGCTTCCTAACCAGTTCACTGGAACATTTTGGTCATATAAAAACATCTCGTTCTACTAAAACTAGTTGGTTCTTAATTTTTAGATTAAGCACTTTTTTTTAAAACGTGGGATCAGACGGGAATGACACAACTTTTCTTCTCTAAGCGAGGAAACAGAATCTTCCCCACGTGTCGCAGTTTTTGCAGCGAGACTCATCTTTTTCCATCTGTTTTCTGCAGAGAGAGAGAGAGTGAGCGAGCGCTCATATGGGCCGACAGCTGCGTGATATTCTCAACATGATGAAACATTTGACCGTGTGCTGTCTGTTGTAGCTGACTAATGTATGTTAACTTATGGTTATATGACCTGAAACAAGACACGATTTCAGCGAGCCGTGCATGTGCACATCATAGATGTGCTCCAGTATTTACAAAACTCTACACCTCTGGTTTTGAGTCGCTTAGCCAATATCCTCCTCAACCAACACGTTTTATGAGCTTAATTTCAAGAAAAAGTCAACTGGCCTCATTTATAAATGTGTGTGGTGGTGAATTTAGACACCTTAAACCTTAAACCAAACTCCTTTCACAAAATCAGTAATTTTACCTGACAGAGCATGAGAGCTGCTGGTCTGTTAGCTTGTCTGTGTGATTGTGTGACTTCAGTGTTTAAAGGATTAGTTCAGATTCACTGTAGTCACACAATAACACAAACAAACCAGTCAATCAAATCAGCAGTAGACCAGTAACCCCTGTGTTCTACGAGGTAAAATCACTGATTTTGTCAGTGGAGTTTGATTGGTTTACAGAGAGGGATATTTGTCTTATACAACGGTGGTTTCCTGTCAGAAAAGTGTGTCTGACAGAAAGATAAAGAGATAAAAATATAATGTACAGAGCTTAGATTCCTGCACCAGTACTCCTGCTGCCTCTCCAACACGGGGGCGTGTCGAACCTCCATCTACTGTAGGTAACACACGGACCATGAGTACATCATGTGTACGCTCTGGTACTTCAACAGCACTGCACCTCTGCTTTAAAGCCAGTTAAACAAACTTAACATCCCAGTTACTGTCACAGTTAACATGAAAACACCTTGCACCTTGCTAACAAAGCTAGCTAGCACTAGCTCCTCAGTTATCGTCTGCTATGCTAGCGGTACCTGGCCCCACTTGGCTGTTAGTCCGTGTTAACCATCGACTGTCCACCCCTCGCTCCATACTCTCATCCAAATATGGTCACTTCTGGCTCCAAAAAACCAAGATGGCGACGGCTACAATGCTAAACCTTAAGTATTAAATAGTCCACAAACCAACAAGTGGCATGAACGTCTTTACCAGATAATTAAGGACAGGAAAATAAAACAGAAAAAAATAATTATCTTGTACATCACAAGTGTTTTTTTCTGACTTATATCCTTATGTTCACAGGCCGATACATTATACTGTTATTGGATATTTTTTAAATCAACAGTGGTCGTGAAAGACTTTTAAAAACACTTTTAAGGGCCTTAATTGCCACTAAATGATTTGTCAACATTTTTTGGGATTATTTTGGGGGCTTTTTAGCCTTTATTTGACAGCTTGTAGCTTGTAGATAGACCCTGAATGGGGGGGGGGGGGGATCAAACCCACAGCCACCGGTGAGGACTCAGCCTCTGCACGTGAAGTATGGTCACAACAACTGAGCCACTGGCGCACACATCGATCAACATTTCATACTTTTTAAAACCCTGTGGCAGCGTGGGACCCAGATTTTGTCACCTGAGGTGTTACATACACACATATTTTCTGGTGTTGACGATGACAAGAGTCAAACTCTCCAGAAAAACAGATTTTTATCACAAGTACATCCAGGCAGCTCTCAGTGTCTGAGGCCTCTATAACTTCTGTCTAAAGACGTTTGTTTCAGTAGTTGTTGGTTAACTGTCCTGCTGTCACTCACACACACACACACACACACACACACACACACACACACACACACACACACACACACACACACACACACACACACACACACACACAGTCCCAACAACATCCATGGAGACACACTCCTCTCTCTGTTCTTTGTATGAAAATGCTGCTCATCAAATCTGCTCTGTGATGTTATTGGCAGGAGCCATCTGTGGCGCCGGGCTCTGTTTGGAGATTAGAAATAGAAATGACATCTACTGCTGTGAAGAGCAGACGCTGCATCAATGACCAGCAGAGACGTCACAGCGTTTCAGTTTCACTGCAGCTCAAAACACTAAATAATCTGATTTTATATCATCAACAGAAAGGACATTTTACTTATTTTACTTTTAACCAAATACTTATGGTTCTTGTTTTTAATGGTCTGAGACTTTTCTCTGAGTAATCAGCACAGTATAATTTTACTTCGTCTACATCGATGTATGTCAAATACTTAAGATCATATTTGTTTTGTTAGTTTATCAAAATACATTAAGATAACATATCTTTGTCTGAAGAGGCTGCAGGTGTATGTGTTGGGGGGAAGATCGGAGAGCACAGACCTCCTCCAAAGATAATGATCCAATGGTAGCGAGGTTGGTACTTTTATCAGTACAGCCCAATCTGCATGGGTATTATTGAATATCGTGCTCTATTTCAGTACTTTAGAGCTCATCTTAGGTCACATTATTTCTGTTTAACTACATGTTTGTGTAGCAGTGGCGAGACAAAAGCCGTCACAAACTGTCAGAACTCAGAAGACTGTCACAGACTATCACAGACTGTCACAGACTATCACAGACTGTCACAGACTGTCACAGACTATCACAGACTGTCACAGGCTGTCACAGACTTTCACAGACTGTCACAGGCTGTCACAGACTATCACAGACTGCCACAGACTGCCACAGACTGTCACAGACTGTCACAGACTATCACAGACTGCCACAGACTGTCACAGGCTGTCACAGGCTGTCACAGACTGCCACAGACTGCCACAGGCTGTCACAGGCTGCCACAGACTGCCACAGACTGCCACAGACTGTCACAGACTGTCACAGACTATCACAGACTATCACAGTTGGGAGGGACTTTATTTTGTGTGAGTGTAAAATGTTAAATGTAAAAATTAGTCCTGATTTCCAGGTACTGGTACTGATATTGGTATCAGATCAAATATGAAGGGTACCCAGCCCTAATTCTACGATATGCAAATCAGCGCATGCGACTTCTTCATGTGTCTTGATATTTTTCAATCAGGGCTGAAATGCTGAAACAGTTTCATGATAAAATTCCTGATAATTAGTATTAAGGATGTCACCATTTTAGAAATACTGCAGTCGATACCATTACTAGCACATTTCCACAATTCGATACCGCAGTAAAAGACGAAGACGAGAATAGAATTCAGTCACAGTTGTTTTTCTTTGCCACCTGAAATAAACTCTTCTCAGCTTCAGGACCAAAGGCTGAGGGGAGATTGCTGATACCAGTGCAGTGCAGTTTTTTTTCCCGTCTATTAATACTGAAAGTCCACAGAGCCACAGAGAGAGCCGACATGACGACAGCACTGATGATCCTCACATTTTAGTTACTGTTCATGTGACGCATCTCTCTTCAAGGTACATTCACCCCCCAGTATAGGACTGATACCAACCCCGAGCATCAGATCAGCCCTGTTTCACTGCAGCACACGGGTTTGTGCACAGGTTTGTGTATGTGTGACAAATTCAGTTTAACTTGCCGTAGACACCAGTGAAAAATAATGAACGTATCCTCCATGTAACTGGGATCAGCTCCAAAATTTACTGTGTTCTTTTTTGAAAATCAAGCGAGTAGTTTTTCTGTAATTCTGCTGAGAAGACAAACTGAAGTGAAAACAAATCCTTTCTGGCAGAGGTAATAAATATCTTCTGTTATACAAACTAAACATGAGGGCGACGGGGGAAGTGGGCGTTATGATGATGTTGAGAAACACAGAAAGCCACTCAGTCTCCATTAACCTCCTGTCAGTGGACCCTGAGAGGATAGCAGGCTGCAATAAAAACAAAGTTTAAGGAAGACAGTTAATCCAACTGTTGTGTTGTGTTTCTTATCCCGGCAACAGCCTATAAACAATAAGACGTCTGATCCATTTCAGGCCTGCAGCTGACGCTCAGATGCAGGCCAGTGAACAATAGCTGCATGTTGGTCAGGTTTATAAGAGGCTGATGAAGGGTCAACACAGGGACTAATGAGGAATTAATGATATTTATGATTATTACTACACTTCTGAAACAACGTCAGACAGCAGAAAATCAAGCAGCTGGTAGACAGAACGTCCACACCGCTCGATGGACGGAAAATAAACCTTGACTGTTGACAGATCACACGCTGCTCGACCCTGGAGAAGAATTAAAACCGTGTTTGTGAACTTTAGAACTTTATGTTGAATCTTTATTGAGAATGAAGCACAGATCATGACCAAGAACGAGGAAACAAATGACTATGTTTCTCCTGAGGTCGGCCATGTCGGTACATCTTCTCTGGAAAATACCATTTATTACAGGAGAGTGGAAGTCCCACAGTTAATATAATGAATAACTGGTTTGGATGAAAGTCAAAAAGCTTCTTTTATTACGTGAACAGTGATCATTTTAAAGCGTGTTACAGTCTTCTGCCTGTAAGAAAATGATGATCCAGAAACATCATTTATGGACCAAATTCACTGACTGAAAGTCTGTATTTTTAAAACGGACGCTGTGTGTTCTTGTCTTCATTAAATACAACTTTTGATGAACTCTTCTGTGAAGTGTGATGCCAGTGGTCAAATTGCATTATGGGTAATAATAATAATAATAATAGGAGCCAGGGTTTGATGATGTCTCTGGTTCTGCTGTATCGATTGTCCATCGTGAGACAGACAGCGTTGTAGGAGCGACACGATTAATCACTGTAGAACTCTTAATTACTTCTGTTTAGGGCTGCAGCTCAGCGTCGATTAATCTGCCTGTTATCTTATTGATTAATCGACTGGTTGTTTAGTTCACAAAATGCTGAAAAACATTTAGTGTTTTCCCAAAACCTGACATGAATGTCTGGTTTTGTCCACGATGAATTATGTGCACTGAAGTGGATCTGACAGGATCTGGATTATAGACGGCTGAAAATGCACATTCACAAACGCGATAAAAACAACATTTTTTAATTACATGGGACATTAAGTAACTTTCTCTGGACATATGCAGAGTTTATGACTCTCCCTCAGCATATGGAGCATTAATTACTCTCTCTTAGCATCTGTTGCATCGGGCCGTGTCTTGGCGTTATGGAGATGAGATGATAAGTGTGTCTTCTTTCTGGGAAGTAGGTTAACCAGCTCCTTACAACCTCCAGACTGTTCGTCAATAACACACAGAGATGACAGTTGGACGGAGACAGAAGGAGGGGGGGGGGGTCATGAAGGAGAGAGTAAGAAGAAATGGAGCAAAGGAAATTACAGAGGAGGAAAGGAAAGGAGGGCAGGGGTGAAGGAGGGTGAATGGGAGGTGAGATAAGAGGAAGAGGGGAGAGAGGGAGGCAGAAGTTTAATGAGGCCTGAGAGGGAGACAGAGAGGGGAGGAGGAGGAGGAGGAGGAGGAGGAGGAGGAGGAGGAGGAGGAGGAGGAGGTGGGGGGGGAGGAGGAGGAGGGGGAGGAGGAGGAGGAGGAGGAGGAGGAGGAGGAGGAGGAGGGGGTCTATTGTGGTGAGGAGGAGGAAGACAAATCAATGAGCAGAAGGCAGACACAGGGGGTAACAGACGTTTGTGTTCAGGTGTTTCATCAAGATACAACTTGTTGTCTGGATTTCATCGATAAAGTTTTCTTTTTGAAACCTTTATCTAATTTCTTTAAGCAACTAAAACAAAAACAATTCTTGAGCCTGAAAACACGATTTAACAATAAAGAAGTTTTAGTAATAAACTCCATTTCAGATGTTACAAGATTTTGAGTTTGGAGGAGGAATTTATCAAATATATTATCATTTCAAATTCAAACATATTCCAAACCTTGAAAACTGAAATAATGGTTAAAATTCTCTAAACTTTGTGAAAACCCTGTCAGATGTTCTGATGTTTTCACGTGGCAGTTGCAACAGAAACTCAGTTAAACTATGCGTACTCTTCCTTTAGTCACTGAGGATGAAGTGGAAAAATGCTGACGGTCTTTGAGTTTGAGTCGTGAGTGAAAACACACACACTGTACCTTCACATGGTGTCCCTCCATGTAGTGAGTTGCGTCTCTGAAGAGTCGATACATGACGAAGCCCTGAGGATCGATGCTGTCGATCAGAGGATATGCCGTCTGGACACACAGCAACAAACAAAAACAAAATGATCATCAGAATCAGCTGGAAAAACTGCAAAACTAAATCAATGAAACCACCTTCACAGTTAAAATTCAGGAGATAAAACCACCTTCTTCTTCTGCAGGTTCCCTCCACAGAGCAACAATATTTTGTCAGATGATGTGTCACAGCGCCACCTACCACCTCAAAGTGAAAACAGCAGTTGACAAGATATGTCATCATCGGTGGGGAAAGAGTTAAAACGTCTTGTTCTCTATTAAAAATCTGTTTTTTCTCTTTCCTTTTGAACACATCATCATCATCATCATCATGAGGCTCTGGGAAATTTTCACACAACATATAGACAATAGTAACTAAAGAGTAAGTCAAGTTTGGACTGCAGGGGGAAAACCTCCCTCACTGTTTGTGTGTCTGTTTGTGTGTTTTTGGCCTTCACTTCAGACACAAACAGATCAGTGATCAGCTGAATGTCGAAGGACATGTAAACAACAACTAACTCCAAATATTTATTACAAACAGTTCAGTGCCTCAGAAGGCTGTTTGGTGTTTGTTTACATTTGACAGTGAATAAATATATAAATTGATATTTTCAGCCAAGGTTTTGCTACAGTTCAGGTTACTTTATATTTTATCATCATTTATCATTTTAATTATTATATTATCTTTATTTTCCTGGTATTCCTCACCTTGTTCTTTGATTTTATTGTTTCTAATGGCATGTTTTCTCCTTAATTGTTGTTTATTTATTGATTCTAACATTACTTTCATCATGTTCTCAATTAATTGATTGTTAATCCATCAGTGATTCAATCTGTAAATGGTGAAAAATACAGATCAGAGTTTTCCAAAGTCCATGATGATGTCCTCAAATGTCTTGTTACATCCAAAACATATTCAGAAAATATTCACATTTTGCCTTTTTTTGATTAAAAAAACAAGTCAAAATGTTTAATTGATAAAATAATTAATCCTGTCACAAAAATACGTCGATCAGGCCTAACATCATGGCCACTGACACGTGAAGTGAAGAACACTGACTGTTCATCATGGCTCCTGTTAGTGGCTGACATATATCAGGCAGCAAGTGAACATTTTGTCCTCAGAGTTGATGTTAGAAGAAGAAAAAATGGGTAAATGTAAGGATTTGAGTGAGTTTGACGAGGACCAAACTGTGATGGTAGACGACTGGATCAGAACATCTCCAAACTGCAGTTCTTGTGGGGTGTTCCTGGTCTGCAGTGGTCAGTATCTATCAAAAGTGGTCCGAACGCACCAACAATGAGCACGTGAGCATCAGAACTGGACCACGGAGCAATGGAAGAAGGTGGCCTGGTCTGATGAATCACGTTTTGTTTTACATCACGTGGCTGGTCAGGTGCGTGTGCGTCGCTTACCTGGGGAACACATGTCACCAGGATGCACTATGGGAAGAAGGCAAGACGGTGAAGGCAGTGTGATGCTTTGGACAATGTTCTGCTGGGAAACCTTGGGTTCTGCCATCCATGTGGATGTTACTTTGACCCGAACAACCTATCTAAGCATTGTTGCAGACCATGTACACCCTTTCATGGAAACAGTGTTCTCTGATGGCTGTGGACTCTTTCAGCAGGATGATGCTCCGTACCACAAAGCAAAAATGGTTCAGGGATGATTTGAGGAGCACAACAACAAGTTTGAGGTGTTGACTTGGCCTCCAGATTCCCCAGGTCTCAATCCAGTCGATCATCTGTGGGATGTGCTGAACAAACAAGTCTGATCCATGGAGGCCCAACCTCACAACTTACAGGTGTGTGTGTGTGTGTGTGTGTGTGTGTGTGTGTGTGTGTGTGTGTGTGTGTGTGTGTGTGTGTGTCTCTCTCTGTGTCTGTGTCTCTCTGTCTCTGTGTGTGTGTTTGTGTGTGTGTGTGTGTGTGTGTGTGTGTGTCTGTGTCTCTCTCTGTCTCTGTGTCTGTGTCTGTGTGTGTGTGTGTGTGTGTGTGTGTGTGTGTGTGTGTGTGTGTGTGTGTGTGTCTCTGTGTCTGTGTCTCTCTCTGTGTCTTTGTCTCTGTGTGTGTGTCTCTGTGTCTGTGTCTCTCTGTGTGTGTGTGCGTCTCTGTGTCTGTGTGTGTGTGTGTGTGTGTGTCTGTGTATGTGTGTGTGTGTGTGTGTGTGTGTGTGTGTGTGTGTGTGTGTGTGTGTGTCTCACCATGCCTGTCTCTGCAGTGAAGATGACGATCTCGTAGAGTGGAGCAAGCTGCTGAAACAGGTAGTCGATGCCTGGACGTTTCTTAAATCTCCAACCTGTTGACAACTGGAGAGACAGATGGAAAAATCAACTCAGAAGAATGAGAGTGACGGGACACTGAGTGACAGGACACTGAGTGACGGGACACTGAGTGACGGGACACTAAGTGAAGAGCTGTTTTCATGGGACATCAAATCTAAAATACCGTCGAGTCGAGTCAGACAGACCAGAACTGGATGATCAATGTACAATTCTGTCTGAGGCATCGTCTGAATTTCATAACCTCAAGTTTTAAAAATCACATAAAAACTACAGCAGAACATTGTGATTATTATTATATCATCATCATCATCGTTGTCATTATAATACTTGGTTTGACTCGGCTCGTCAGCCCAGCACAGCAGGGGTTTGCATTTCCATGACAACAGAGCTACGCACCTAAAGGTGTGTTTTTTACCTGAGGACGAGCTTGAGGAGACTCGAGTCATGCGGCTGTAAATCGGTGGATAAAATGTTCATATCACCGTTCTTGGATAAACACAGTTTCCTTAAATTCTTTACAATAAAAGTCCCTTGTTCTTTCATTATTTAAAGACTTTTATTGTGAAGCTGTCCTATCAAGTAAAGAGTCTCCTGATGGGCAGTAAACTGATGCTAACTGTAGCATCGTCTCTATAAGTTGTCCTACACATTAAGCAGGAGACTGTGTGGTTTAGAGGTTTGCAGAGTTTAACTGTCAGACTCTTTTCACAGTGAACAGGTGTGGCACAAGGAGAGGACGAGGAGAGGACAAGGAGAGGACGAGGAGAGGACGAGGTTGAGGACGAGGACGAGGAGAGGATGAGGACAAAGAGAGGACGAGGAGATGACAAGGACGAGGAGATGACGAGGAGAGGACAAGGACGAGGACGAGGAGATGACGAGGAGAGGACGAGGAGAGGATGAGGAGAGGACGAGGAGAGGACGAGGAGAGGACGAGGGGAGGACGAGGAGAGGACGTGGAGATGACGAGGAGATGACGAGTAGAGGACGAGGAGATGACGAGGAGATGACGAAAAAATGACAAGAAGATGACGAGGAGAGGACGAGGAGAGGACGAGGAGAGGGAGAGGACGAGGAGAGGACGAGGAGAGGACGAGGACAAGGAGAGGACAAGGAGATGACGAGGAGATGACGAGAAGATGACGAGGAGAGGACGAGGAGAGGACGAGGACGAGGAGATGACGAGGAGATGACGAAGAAATGACAAGAAGATGACGAGGAGAGGATGAGGACAGGACGAGCAGATGACGAGAAGAGAAGGAGGAGAGGACGAGGAGAGGAGATGACGAGAAGAGAAAGAGGAGAGGACGAGGAGAGGACAAAGAGGACGAGGAGAGGACGAGGACGAGGACGAGGAGATGACGAGGAGAGGAGGAGGACGAGGACATGACCAGGAGATGACGAGGAGAGGTCGAGGAGAGGACGAGGACGAGGAGATGATGAGGAGATGACGAGGAGAGGACGAGGACGAGGAGAGGACGAGGACGAGGAGAGGACGAGGAGATGACGAGGAGATGACGAGGAGAGAACAAGGAGAGGACGAGGAGAGGAGATGACGAGGGAGGACGAGGAGAGGACGAGGAGAGGACGAGGAGAGGACGAGGAGATGACGAGAAGAGAACAAGGAGAGGACGAGGAGAGGAGATGACGAGTAGAGGACGAGGAAATGACGAGGAGTGTCCATCGTCCATTAATCAACATCAGATCGTTTTGTTCTTTTGGATGGATGTAAAAAACATTAAAATGCCAAGATGGGCCAGAAAAATATTCTTGGGCTCCTGCTGAAAAATAAAGTGTGTGTGTGACACATGATGATGTTGTCATGAGGACTGAAGAGACAGAGAGGTCTGTGTGTAAAAGCTAGCTGTTAGCTGGTTAGTCCTTTCTTTTATCTTCTATTTCTGGAACTTGTTTTGCCTCATTTATTTTAGGTTTTCATGTCTTTTTGTTTCCTTCAAGTCTTCCTTTTAATTCTATACACATGATTTTGATCACTGCCTCATGTGAAGCATAAACTTGGGTCTGTCTGTCCACAGATCATCTGTCTCTGTTTGTGTTTGTGTGTGTGTGTGTGTGTGTGTGTGTGTGTGTGTGTGTGTGTGTGTATGTGTGTGTGTGTGTGTGTGTGTGTGTGTGTGTGTGTGTGTGTGTATGTGTGTGTGTGTGTGTGTGTGTGTGTGTGTGTGTGTGTGTGTGTGTGTGTGTGTGTAACTGTAGCAGCAGGACAGACGTTGTTTAGTTACGGTCAGACGCTCAGAGGTCGTGAACTTTTCCACTCAGGTCGTCTCCTGTTTGCTCTCACCATCAACAACCTGAGGGCTGTTGGATCTGCATCTGTGTGTGTGTGTGTGTGTGTGTGTGTGTGTGTGTGTGCGTGCGTGCGTGCGTGCGTGCGTGCGTGGTGACAGTAACCAGTCTGATGTTTTTACACTGTTTTTACTCTGATCATCTGCACCTCTGATTACAGCTATAAAATGTTGGTGACAGTTGAAGCAGTTACTATCTGTGTGGAGGTGTGTGTGTGTGTGTGTTTCTGTGTGTGTGTGTGTGTGTTTCTGTGACAGGATGTAAAGTTAAGCGGGAGGGCAGGTGAAGCTACTTCTCGTCTGTTTTAACAGGCAGCAGGTGTTGAGCCACATCTGCTGCACACCTGTCAGGTAGGTGGACAGAGTGAGTGTGTGTGTGTGCACGTGCGTGCGTGCGTGTGCGTGCACAGACAACAAGACGAGTTGACAGGTGGAGGATATGGAGGTTTCCTGTTTCCTTCAGTTTGCTCTCTGATGTCACAGTGATATCAAATTATTAAATGTGTATAAAGTTGAACCAACGATCTGTTTGTGTTGTTTGTGTTAATATCCATCATTCTGATCAGATCACTGTTTTTATATTCTGGGATATAAAACTGTTTGGAACTGGTCCAGCAGATCACATCCTCCTGCAGCTGCAGTGTCTGTCAGACAGAATCAGACTGATATTCTAACATTACAGAGGAGATTAAGTTTTCTGCTCCACAGTTAGACACTTGTTGTTATATCACTCTGTTTAAAGTCACCAGACTCCTTTGACAAAAACATTTAAGTTCAGAGAACACAGAGTTTCTGGTCTGCAGCTGCTTCAGTCATTTAGTTTGTGTTATTGTCTGACTTGTCTGGTGTTTTAAAGGATTAATTCTGATCAAAACTACATGTTAATATCTGATATCCTAATCTTAGAATAACAGTTTAAAATAGTATTTCATCAAAATCTTACAAACGATTTGGGAATAGGAGGGTAGCACTATTGGGTTAAACACCAGTGGGCACTGATGGAAGAGCTAAAATATCTTTTACAAATATTCACAACCTCCCGACAGATGATATGTGGACTGAGAAGGCGCAGGACATTTACCAGATGGAATAAATAATGTACTCCTTAAGATCCCAAAAAGAAATATTTATTAATTATTGTACTACCACAGTGAAGTGATCTAAATCCTCATTTTTAAATTCATTTTATTTTATTCCTAACACAAATACTTTAAGCCAGAATGTGTTTGTTTTATCTTCATTTAATATTGTTTGTACATCAACCATATAGATACAGCTGCTTTGAGTGTCAGTGACAAAAACAAGCACTTTGAATGGATGGACTGTGGCGAGCGCTGCAATCACCGCAGCTCATTTCACACACCAATTCATAAAACTTATTAATTAATTATTCAGACCAGTAAGTGTAATCTGACTTACATAAATAAACTAGAGTCTCTAATAAAGCTGATACATTGATCAGGTCACCTTTATGTTTTAAGTAGAACTAAATCTATTGTGAACTTTTTGAACAGTGGATCTTGGCTGAACGCAGCAGTCAGAGTCTCTACAGTATTCACCTTCTTCTTCATTCATGTTGATGTTTAAGATTTTCTGTGCAAAGTTTTCGTGTTTTCTGCTGAACATGGAAAGTTTCTGTCAAAATGGACTACAGAGACATCTGTGTCCAACACTTTTGCATATTCATATAATCTGGACTTTCCAATCAGGGAGAAAAACATGGAAAACCCCATTAGATTATTTTATATATTAAAATTAAAAGGATAGATGTTTTTTATGTGAGGTTGTAGCCATAGTCAGCAACACTTATTTTAGACACCTAAAAATCTGCATCAATCCAAGTGTACACTATATTTAGACTATTTTCATCACTTTATCTTGCTGTCAGACAGTCAAATATCACTCAATTTCTCTCAACCAAACTCCACTGGAAAAAATCAACAATTTTAGCTCACAGAACACAGGAGTTGTTGATCTACTGTTGCCTCCATTTCTTAGTTTGTTATCGTGTGATTTTGGTGCTTTTAAAGATTAGTTTGGATTCACCAAAGTCGCACAATGACACAAACTTACAGATCAAGGCAGCAGGAGACCCGACACTCCTGTGTTGAGGTAAAATTGCTGATTTTGTCAATGGAGTTTGGTGGTGGGGAGACAGCAATGAAATTAGTGATTTTCATTCCGTTTCCTGACAGCAAAGTCCGTCTGACAGCCCAGTAAATCTGTGGAAGTATTCTAATTACAGTGTGCACTTTATACTTTTATACCGACATTGATTTTTCTCTATAATTCGTATTTGATAAAACCCAATTTTTGTTTGTAAAATTATTGTGGTGCTGCAGAGATGCACTGACCTACAAATCAGATCCTACAGATCTGTAGGGCTGCAACTAACGTTTATTTTCATTATCAATTAATCTGTCTCATTATTATTAAGGTTGATCATAAATTAATCCTGTCACGATCTTGTCAATTGCAAAACAGGTCCAAACGTGAAAACATGACGTGCACACCACTTCAAATACTGTGAACTATCCCTTTAAATGTGAATAATAATGAGGACACCTGACACGGGGCGTGAGGGAACGTACCGACCACTCCGGGTGCAGCAGGACGTCGGTGAGCTCCAGCACCAGGGTGTAGGGAGGCTGGTAGTACGGCTCCTTCAGAGGATCAGGCAGCAGCTTCGGGCTCGTCGGCTCGATGATCATCTGACCGTGACATCATCACCATAGGTGAGAAACAACACACGAGAGACAGCTGGTCACATGGTGCCCCAAAATGTCACAGCACTTTTAACCACACACACATTTCACACAAACACCTTCCACAGATGAGGAAGTAGGAAGTCTGAAAAATTTCAGGAGGGAGAATCCAGCCGACGTACCTTTAACATCTAAGAGACATTTGTTCTGTTTGTTCTCTGTTTACAAGAGTCTGCTCATAAAAAACCCAAACAGGAAGGTGGACATGCCCATATTAAGATAAGCCTGCAGAATATTAATGCACATAACAATTTTCAGTGAGGAAAACCCCAGACTATAATGTGAGCCCTACATTCAGCTGCTTCCTGCAGAAATCTGACATTAAAGCTTCAGTTTATGTGTGAAAGACATTTTCCCCTCAGAGTCTGTGTGCTTTCCACAGTTATTTAAATCATCACCATTAATTCTGGTAACTCGAAATAAAATAGCAAGAAAAATGTGCTCAGATTAGCTTTTTTTTTTTTCTGTGAATCAGCTTTTCTAATAAAGAACCACGAGAGTGAAAGTGAAAGCATGAGGACCCTGTGACGATGTGGACGACCACAAAAATGAAACTGTCACAGAGGTCAGACTTTAAAGAACAAACCTCGATCACATGGTTTAATACGATTTGTCAACTAGCGATCAATCTGCCAATAATTTTTACAGTAATCAATTAGTCCATAAAATGTCAGAAAATATTGAAAAAGACCAAGAAAGAGAAAAACAAAAAAGAATTTTATTGGTTAGTGTTTGTTTTGCTCATTTGATTTTAGTATAAAACACAAAAATTCCACTCATCACTTTTGAGCATGAATAAGCAAATACAACTTCATTTTTTTGTATTTTAAGACAAAAAGGAAGTAATCACTTTTGTTCAATGCCTGTTCCTGAAAAGAAAGTCAAACAAACACTGACCGTTTTCCATGTTTCCCTTCTAATTAAACCTATTTCATTTTTTTTATTTATTTAATCTGTTTTTCTGAGAGGTTTCTGCCTCAACACGATCCTGTTTTTTTTGTTTTTGTAGAAGCTTTTAGCATCCTGCCTCACCTGCAGAGGCTTTTATTCACTTTTAGTTCTCACATACACCGTATACACACACACGAATCCCTTCTGGAACAGAAAACATGTGTTGTGGTTGTTATTTTTTGGCTTAAAATATTCCAAAATATAAAACGAATATCCCAAATGTTCTCAAAGTTCTGAAGGTGCTGATGGTGTGTCCTCAGTCCTGATATCTTCTTGTTTGATTTTTGTTTTAAACAGAAAGATTTTATCTTCCTGGTTTGGTGACATAAAAGTACCTGAATGCATCAGCTGACGTTCAGGACCAGGTCTGATACCACTCACCTGTCTGTAGTCCTTGAAGTATTTATAGGTTCTTTTCAACTGTTGGACAACTGGAGGGTCTAGAAGACAGAGACAAAATAACACAGAGGGAAACAAAGATGAACTAATGTTCAAGAAAAGTCTCTGACACTTCAGTTGATTCTTAACCTTGACTTTATTAACCCAAAACTGGGAATGAAAGTCAAAAATCAACGATCTTTCTATCATCCACAACTGGAAGCTACAGAAGTCAGATACTATCAGTGAAATGTGACAGACGATGAGTTCAACAATAAAACTCACTCTGTGAAGTGGTTACACAGACAGAACTACAGACAGCAGGCTGTAGTGTTAATGGGTCATAAAAACTACAACTCCCTGAGGAGACACCATCACTGAGAACATCAGTCGGTTAAAAAGCTGATACCTCGTCCTTCTTCTAATACATTACATCTGTTCTCAGTCATTCATTTCCCACCTGTTAGTAATGTCTTCTAACATCAAGTTGTTTTTTTTTTAAGTTATGTTTTTGGGCTTTTCTTGCCTTTATTAGATAGGACAGCTGAAGAGTGGACAGGACAGAGGGGTGAAGAGAGAGAGGAGGACACACAGCAAAGGTCGAGAGACAGGAGTCGAACCAGAGGACTGACAGCCTCCATACATGAGACGGACGCTCTACCACCTGAGCCAAACAGCCGCTCCATGAAGTCATGTTTTAAAAATATATAATAAAAAATATAATGCCAGGACATGCGCTCATTAATTCACCCAGCACTATTGTTTGAGGTCACACGAGTAAAAACAAATTCAACTTGATGCCTTAATCTTTTGATAATTGTCCAAAAAGTCGTCACATGAGAACAGAACCAAAATAAATCAATGTCTGATTTACAGAAACAACAGTTTTTATCCTCCAAACCCCAAATAAAAAGCATTTTTCTTGAATTTTTAATTGAAAATACTGTGACTTTGTGAATTTAAAACAGCTGTATAAATTAGATTATACATCTGTCTCCAAGGCAACAGGATATCTAATGTCCCCTCCTCCCAGTACAAGTGAAATTTGTTTGGCCTCTTGTTTAAATCGATCCATAAAAGCAGTGATCTTTCTTCTTCGAAGCCAAACATGGTTTTTCATGAAGGTTGACACACCAACAGTTTAATCCAGCATTTCTCAGCATTTTTCCCTCCAAATTAAAAATCTCCACTTCCTCCAAAACATTTTTACTGATGACAGGCGACTGGATCTAGTTCTAAATTTTAATTCATCGACCTCATCTTCTTCAAACTGCTTCTTTCATTTGACAAAGAATAAAAAGTATTCCATTTCTAAAAGCAGCCCAGTGCTCAAAGGTTTGTTATTCTATTTCTGGAGCTTGTAATGGGAATAATAAATCCCAGTCTGTGTGGATTATATGAGTTTAATCCTGAACAGACTCAGAGACACACCGAGTTCACCGACACATGAAGTCATGGAGTAAAATTGGCACCAATGATACTGAGGAAGGCTCTGTTCCATTCAGCTCAGAGTCAGGGTGCTGCTACTGTCATGTTGGCCCACTGGAAAGGCTCTGCTACACTAAATAGAATGTGACTTTAATTATTATCATTAATAATACATGTTTGTTCTGCTACTTTAGATCAATATGGCTGCCAGGAAGGTCTATTGACTCTTAAAAGTAGATTTTATTTTGTTTGGATTATGTTTGTTTATATGGTGGGGTACATTCATTTTAATATTAGGCATCGAACATGTATTTATTTTATTTTTATTTATTAAATCATCATGGTGTGTAAAGTGTAGAATTTGTAGGCTCAATCACATTATTTTTAACCCCATACACTGGGATGATGTTTGATTTTTGATCAGTGATCATCAGTAATGTGGATATAAAGGAACATTTCACAAAAAAACATCACTTTAGAGCAGGGGTGCCCACACTTTTTCGGCTTGCGAGCTACTTTTAAAATGACCAAGTCAAAATGATCTACCTACATTAAAAATGAGGAGGCAGACTCACAGCCCAGTCCACCCACCCCGAAAATGATCAAGACAGCAGCAGCACCCCCAGATTGTGACCCCCGGGACCGGGACATCAGCTGTGCACCTGCAACTCAAGCTAACGTCCCAGGTCAAAATGCTAGTATTTCAGAGGCACCGCATCAAACAACTTGCTTCACATTTCCGGGAAGGTCATTTGGTAAAGAAACGTTTTGTCGGTCATTCAGTGCGAGCTGGTTTAGCAAATGGAGATGGCTCCATTATATTGAGGACGGCGATCGCGTTGTTTGTTTCATGTTCATGGAGATGTTTTGGACAGTCTGGACATTGGCAGCCTAATGAGGAGCTTCATCAGCGCCAACCCGGAGAGGAAAGCCACATTTGGAGTTGTGTGACGCCGGTCAGACACTTTTCTTTTCTAATGCTGCCGCCGCGCAGCACACGGCGCCTTTACACACAGAGTTCAGCACCACAGTGACATGGACAGCAGCCGTGACAAATTGTTTATGGTTGACAAGGTGATCGGCACCATGGACAGTTATACAGACAGATTTTTGCAGTCTTAATTACTGTGCGGGTTTTTTTTAATCATTATTATCAATGCAGGGAGTTGCGAGTGCAGCGCAGAGCTTTTTTTTTCTCAGCCCCCCCCTGCTGAGAATATGTTCCCGCGGCTATGTCTCACACTGGCTGCCCTGTACGTCAGTCAAGTGGAAAATGCCATACTGGGGATGGATGATAGGCTAACATCTAATTTTCTTGTTGAATGGCATGCGATCTACCCACACTACCTTTGCGATCGACCAGTCGATCGCGATCGACGTATTGGGCACCCCTGCTTTAGAGGAACGCAGCCTTTAAAACCAGGAAAAGACGTTGTTTCTGTCAAATCACAATATAATGATAAAGATGATATTTAGTCTTGCGTCACGATATGGAGATTTACTGTCCAGCTCTACTTCTATTACAGCTGAAAACTTTGTGCATTTTTATTAACTGCTAACAATTGAACTGTTGAAATGCTAACAATCAATCAATCATTAATAATTTAAACACTTTTTTCTCCTCATTTTAACCTCAAGTTATTAAACAAACAGCTCCACCACACAACAGAGTCAAATGAGGCACAATTACTGACATTTCTAGACAAATAATCAATTTAATCAATTAAATTCATCATGCCTATTCATTAATTAATGATTGATAACATCTCAACCTTGTTAAAATTTGTCCACAAACCTTAAAACTGTAATTTTAGACCATGATTCTGACTGAGTGAACCTGCAGAGAAAAACACACAGGAAGCTCAGTCATATGTTAGTTTTAGAGCGAAGCAGGCTGGGATCTGATTGGTCGGACTAGATGATGACACTCAGCCGAACACAGCTGATTATCAGCCATGTGATCAGAGGAGTCACCTGGTTTGACCTGCAGCAAACAAAGAGGCGGAGACTCGACCTGCTGATGACGCCACTGATAAACCAGCTCGATGCTAAGCAAACCTCCAGCTGTCAACACGCTAATGACTAATAATAAGAAAGACTCTGTTTCCCATGGGGCCACGGGCTCATTACTGCAAATAAAAGCACATTAACAACACACACACACACACACACACACACACACACACTCTCTCTAAACACATGCTGAAGGTAGCACGCAGTGGTCCCTGGGGACTCAATACCCCAGAGTTCGTAGCAGCGTGCTGAAGCAGGAAGCAGAAGCCATCTGCCATAGTCGTGCTGTGATGACGCGCTCACACGTGTGTGTGTGTGTTTGTAGCTAGGGGGGTAAATAAAGATCAGGGTGGAGCAGAGAGGACGGATGAACACAAACGCAACAAAAAAGTTACAGGTTGAAGATGCAAGTCAGCAAAATAAACTGTTTCAATCAAAGGAAAACTATTGTTTTAATCAGTTTTCAAGCAAAAATGTCAAACATTTGCTGCTTCCAGCTTCTTAAACATGAGGATTTGTTGCCTCTCTTTGTCAGTGAAGACAGTAAATGAAGAGTATTTAGGCTGTGGACAAAAGGAGTCGTGACGTCGTCAGTTTCATTTCTCTTTATTACATTTTATAGTCTAAAATGATTTATTGTGACAATTAGTGCAATTTTGACTTCTGAAGATATGTAACTGTGATTATTTTGACTGATACTGCAATTGTGATATGATTTGCAGTATTAGAAAGAATGCTATTTTTTACATCATTATTCTCATGTTCATTTAAATCATCATTATGGTGTGATTTTCTTACGTCTGTAAAAATATCATGTGTTGATCAGGACATTTCTGCAGCACAAAGTTTGATTTAAAGGTTTTGCATTTCACACATATTGCACCTCCTGTGATTTGAAAACTGAGATGTTGATAAAACTTCTATTAATTGTTTAGCTGTAATGAGAAATCTTTTTGATTCACTTTTACAGAAACACTCAGACTTGTTGTGAATTCTGAAGTGAAGATGCAGCTCTGTAAAAAAAAGAAAAAGAAAAACCTAAATGTGCTCATGTGCAAAACAAAGTCACCTTTTAAGGCAGTGCAAAAGATGCAAAACTGCTGAGGCAAAAAAAGAATATGAACAGTTTTAGAGCATCCACACCAAAAAAGATAAGTATAAAAATAACTATAACAATATGACGATATGAGCATCCACATGTTCTGTAAACAGTGGTGCTCCAGCTGTGTCGGATGAAAATACATACTGATCAACAAAAAGAAAGAAACAGGTTCATAGACTTCTTCAAAGATGAGGGGAGTCTGGAGAATCTGCCTCTGTTGCTGTCGTAGTTGTGGTGTGGACTTTTTAAAATGATATAATTCATATAGTGATCTGATGTGTGCAGCTCTTTAAACCCTTTTTTCATTTTATAAATTGTGTAAAACTGCTCAAAGGTCTAAAATAGCTCACAGAAACAGGATAAACATCATTATCTGAATTAGAAATTTTCATGCACCGTTAATAAGATGCTTTGCTTTACAACATAATGACAGCAATAATGAAGCGTACAGTAATTCTTCAGGTGGAGTCAGTAACCATCCACCAGCTTTTGTTTTGGTGTTAAATCTTGTTGGCACTGAAACAAACCACAGCCACGCCGTCCTCTGAAAGCTGTTTGTTGAGGACAAATAAGGTAACAAACTTCAGCGGTGGGATGATACTTACTGTGTTTGGACAAAAACAAGTCATGTTTCCACTGCATGGTGACTCAACTCATTCTTGGTATTTTCCTTTATTTTGTTCTCCATTGCAGACAATTTTCCCTCATAGACCAGATTCTCAACTGATTGTTGTAGTGACGTCGGGTGAAAGTGTTGCGACATCATCTTCAACACGACATAAAAACCCTAACAACAGATGATATCGGAGGGAGGAAGGTCACAACAAGGAGACAAACTTCAGTTCAGAAAAGGCTGAATGCAGTGCAATGAGTTTGGGAAAACCAACATCAGAGCGCACAAGACAAAACAAGTCTGGCTGCTCCATGGTGCAGAAATGACGATTCTCTCTGAATCCACCTTTTAGTATCAGCTCAACACAAGTTACAAACAAGGTACTATCCACAACTCTGACAACAGAAAACCAAAAAAAGAGCGAGTCAAGACGAATCATGCAGTGGACACACTGCAACAATGGATGGGACCGACTCAAACAGGACAAGAGCACGTACAGCAGATAACTCAGGAGATATGACATCACTGTCATGGCGTGCTGTGGTGGAGGTTTGAGGTTCGATCACAGTCACCAACAACGGATTCTGGTTCATGTCAGCCTGGATTCTCTCCACTGAGACTCAGAGCTCAGTTTCACTGCATCAGACCACACACACACACACACACACACACACACACACACACACACACACACACACACACACACACACACATCTGTCACACAAACCACTTTAGTCCTTTGAGTATCTTCAGTCACACTGTGGAACAATGAATTCTGGGTAAAATTTTAAAAATGGCCGACTGAGTGACCAAAAGAAACATATTTTCTGCTGGAGTAAACAGAACTGAGAGATTGAAGGAAGTGAACAGAACATTACCCCCCACTGAGAGGAGCATCAAACATGTTCAACAAAAAAATATGGTACAAGACACAAAGACAATCTTAGCAAACCACACAACCTCCTCTTTTTTTGTTGTTGGGTGTTATTGATCAGTTGGTGGCACTGATCATTACCATGGTAACATGAGTCAGCCTCGGGGTAAGGAGTCTAATTTATTTGTCTTACAGTTGGGTGTGTCTTTATTTTTGTGAAATGGTCTAACCTGCAACAGACTGGAGCAGAATGATTCTGAAAAAGAAGATCTAATTATGATTATTTTGGTGTGAAGAATCTGTACCAGATGAAGATGTTTGTGTTTTAGGTCTGTAGGATCTGATGTGTAGGACAGGAACAGGAACAGGACAGAACAGGACGTCTCTGCCTCACCACAGTCAGTTCAAAGGTTTTTGACACATTTAACCTTTAACAAATATCACACCTCCTGTGTAGCCTTACAACAGACTAATCTACAAGTCTGAAATATCTCTGTGACACCATCCTCAGGACTAAACAGGCTGGGTGTGTGTGTGTGTGTGAGAGAGAGAGAGAGAGAGAGAGAGAGAGAGAGAGAGAGAGAGAGAGAGAGAGAGAGAGAGAGAGAGAGAGAGAGAGAGAGAGAGAGAGAGAGAGAGAGAGAGAGAGAGAGAGAGAGAGAGAGAGAGAGAGAGAGAGAGAGAGAGAGAGAGAGAGAGAGAGAGAGAGAGAGAGAGAGAGAGAGAGAGAGAGAGAGAGAGAGAGAGAGAGAGAGAGAGAGTGTGTGTGTGTGTGTGTGTGTTTGGGGTGTGGGGGGCAGATTAAGGCTTTTATTATGTTAATTGCCGGGGAACAGGGGTGTCGGGGGTGGGGGGGTGGAGCCGAGGAGAGGAGGTGATGACGGGGGAGGATGAAGGAGTAGAAGTGATGTCTCTGGGTGGCTGATGGCTGGATGAACAGAGGATGACAGGAAAAGGATGGAGAGTAGGAGGAGTATTTGTCATCCTGTCAGAGTGGAGGAAGTCAGCGATGATTAAAAACTTAGTGGCCATTTTCATCCTTTCAGTAGCCAGCCAGGTTATTAGGGAGTGTCAGGGCCTCTGATATATACTTCAGATGGTTTTATTACGGGACAAAGGAAATATTTTGTGTGGATCCATATATAGATTTTTTAGGTGTTGTTGCCTTTTTTTTGTTTTTTTCTGTATCATGTTTTCCTTCTCTTATTTTTTATTTTCATATCACCTCTGTGTGAGACTTAGAAAGGGATTTTAGGTTTTGAATATAAATATTTAGACTCAAAATCATAATCAGCATTTTTAACTGAACTTTGATTTCCTTCCGTTTATAACAGAGACACTCATGATGAGCCTTGTAGGCTTTTAGTCTCCCTCACACATTCTTCTTCTAATTTATATTGTTTTGTTTTTTTAACATGTGCAAAATCAAACCTGATCAATTCCTGATCAGTATTTTGTGTGTGTGTGGGGGGGGGGATGGTCCTACACAAGTTTTCAGCATCCATTCAACGGTTTTATCACCTCAGAGTCTAAACACGTTGTAGAAACAAAGACGAGGGCGTGCATGAGACTCAGGTCTGCAAAACTTCTACTATTTGCTGCAGGGCGCCAATGTGCTCACGTTATCATAACACAATCTTTACCCTCGCTAACAGCATTCCTGGAATTTATGCCCATGTTGTGCAGGAAGAAGTTTCAACACATCGCTGCTGTTTCCACCCTGATCTGTAAGAATGTGTTTGCAAGTTTCCGTCACCATTTTGCCCAACGGTCAGAAGAACAAGCGAGCATCGATAAAAGGAACTGAGAAGATCAGAGGCATATGATTCTGATGAGATTATTTGGTTCTCAAGTGGAATCAGTTCTTGATTCCCATCCCTAGATGTGTACATGTGTGCATATTAGAGATGAAACCATTAGTTGATTAGTCCATCAGCAGGATTAATTGTTTTACCAAATAATTCAGTGACATTTGGAGCATTTTAAGCAAAAATGATTAAATTCCAACATCTCAAATATGAGATTCAGTTTTGGAACTTTGCTTGAACAAAAAAAGCAACTTGAAAATGTCACTTTGCGCTTTGTTTCAGATGATTGTTTCTGTCTTCATAATGTTTAATTAACATAAATTTTTTATGGTTGAAATAATGAAATAAATCCTATGTTTTGTTGAAAACTTACAGTATGTCACATTACTCAGTGTCATTTCCATTTTGAAGCAATTTTTGGCTGTTCAACCACCTCGACCCCCACATGTGAAATCATCAAACATCTTTGATTGTAATAATGAAGTCTGAGGTGCGTTCAGGAGCTCAGTCAAACTGCAGTTGTGTCAGCCTGCACATTCTGAAAACAGAGATGCTGTTTCAGCTGTCCTGTAAGTGTCTGACGCTGCCTTTGGACTCCCGAGGATAAGCTTAACATTCATCATTTCTGTAACTTCATGTGGAGACTTGAGAGTTTCTTCTAGGCGTAGCTGTCTGTTTCTCAACCTGTCCAGGTGTACCCCACCTATCACCCAATGTAAACTGGGATGGGCTCCTGCTCAAAGTCACCTCTCAAAAGACAAGCAGCTTTAATTTCTGTCCACTTAAAACATTTCAAAATGAGGAAAATGACATCAATCATGGATATAACTTGACTACATGTTTCTAACAGTTGACATTTTGGAGGCTGATGTGAAGGCTGATTTTTAGGTTGGGTACCAGTTTGGAGAACACAGGATTAAAATTCCTGCAGAACCTTAGAAATGTTTTAAATTAGCCCCATTTGGGGTGATGAAAGGTCTTGGAGAAAGTGAAGTCCAGCCTGGATACGTCATGCTGATCATATTCTGGGAGTGAAGGAAGAAGAGGCCACCTTCTCCCCTTTCTTCTCCTCATTTGTTTCTCTCCTTTCATCTCTTCTCCCTCTCTAACGGTCTTCCTTTCATAGTCAATGTTGGCTCTTTGTGCGAGAGGCCTCGCTCAGTCGAGCTGTCAGATCAGGCCTGTTTGTGTTTTCCACCAAACCGTCCTGGGTGGGCCAATGTGGGCCAAACAATTTTTCTCCTGCCCTGAAGCTGATCTGCCACGTTGATACTGAGGCCAATCTGGCTAAATACATCCTGGCTGAGGTTAACATACTATGGCTTCTGTGTACGGCACTTCAGAGGCAACAAGGATGTTAAAGTGATAGTTCAGCCAAAAATGAAATTTCACTCAATATCTACTCCCCCCTGTGCTGATGTGAGGATGGGTGAAGATCTCCAGTTCAGCGTTGCAGCTAAATCCAGTACAATTGAAGTGAACGATGACCAGTTTTAAAATGAAAAAAAAAACAAACAAAAACACAAAAAACACCCACAAAATGTCTCCATGCTGCTCGTGTGGTGTAATCCAAGTGTCCGTAAGCCACGACATTAAAATTTGACCCAGAAAGACACCATTTACACCATGTTTTTAGCCTAAATCTCAACTGATATTTCGCACACTTGCATTGTCCAACCTAGAGCTGGGCGGTATGACAAAATTTTCATATCACCTTTTTTTTAAAACTCGTATTGGTTTCATGGTATTTGACGGTATTTTTTTTCATGCAGCAGTGTTCTTACCCACATTTTCTTCTACTGAGAAAAGCATTACTGCAGTTGATTGTCTTTAAACAGACCATTTTACTGTCATAAGGATTGTATCATGTTTTTTTTCATGTCCAGACAGGTAAAAGCATGACCCCTTCAAAGTATGGTTACCATCACATGGCGGGGACGACTATACGATTAAACGTCCCCACACACACTAGTCGGCACCAGAAATACTAGTAGTTTAAAATATTTATCAATATTTCATTCATGCATGAATGATGCCAGTTATCTGTTGCCTCTAAGATTTTATGCAGCCGTACGCTCGGGGCTGCGTCACTGTCAGACAGGAGGTCCCCTCACCCAGCGCGTATGAACCGATCGCCATGGCAACACCAGATGTTTACATCAGCAAAGTCAGACCGATGAATGTAGACTGTGACAGAATAAGCTGATATATATTCACTCGACTGGAGAAACATGACCACATTAAGCACAGACACAGACATAAACCTGCAGGTGGAGCTGCTGCTGCTGCTGCTAACACTGCTAACGTTAGCCACACTGTGTGTCAGGCTGCAGCTAACGTTAGCTCTGTATCCTTTACCTGCAGACACTGTGACCCTCTTCAGTCTGAAAAGGTGAAGCGTTTAGTGAGTTGTTGTCATGTTTTGTACATTAATGAGGTATGTATTGCACAGCGCAAAGCAGCGCGTATTTCAGCGGCATTTAAAGTACGATTTGGTGATTGTTGACTGTGATTAATGTCTTCAAATGACTCTTAATACACACAGTATTTTTTGCGGACAGTGTTTAACATTATAAATTAATAAATTTACTAAATTTTAACTGCTTTTGTGTTTTCTTAGTGACTAATCTAAATTGAATTTTGCGTTTAACTGACAGGTAATTTAGTCACCAGGAACATCCCTAGTGCACACGCTCAAGCAAGCACGCCTGTGGTGTTGGTGTGCAGCAGTGAAAAGGGTCCCCGCTGAAACACTTTCCTGCTGCGCACGTTCCAGACGTTGTTTGGGCTATTCACTGGTACAGCAGTATATGAAAAATGAATATCATAACCAAAATAAAGACTGGTTTTCAGTACAAACTGGTATACCGCACAGGCCTACTCCAACCTATTTTATTTAGTTACAACCAGTGCTGGTGTTCCTGTTTCCCCTTATTACACCCATAGAAAGAACAAGAGACTAATTAACAAGGTTGAGAAGAGCACAGGGAGCTGCTGGGAGTAAAGAACAAGTAAACTGTCCTAGACTGAAGACGGGGTCATGAACTAACATTAGTTATGAATAAATAGCTTAATCCTCTGTAGAAGGACAAACATGCGGCGCCACTGCAACATCGCTCGTAGTGCATGAACAATATTTTGTGCAAGTTTGCTTGTAGTGTTGTCAGGCCTGGGCTCAGGCTGTACTGTGAATAGTGACTCGATTGACTGTGGGCATTTGATGTTCGCCCTCCACGGTGTTCACAGAAGTCAAGGTGAGTAGTCAGGTTTATGTATTACATCTATGGAAGGCCGATTCCACCAACTGAAGAAAAATTCTCTTTGGATATGCAAGGTCCATGTTGGTGACCCATTTTGGTTTCAAAACTGTGAAATTGGCAGAAAGATGATAAGCTTGCTTGCTCAAGCAAAGGAGTTGAAGTATCTTGGATATCGTTCATGAGTGACGGCAAAACGGAGCAGGACATCGACAAGCAGTAATGTGGGGCACCGTTCCACACAGTCATGGTGAAGAGAGAGCTGAGCCTGAAGACAAAACTTCAGTCTTTGTTGATCAACGTTCCAAACCTCATCTGTAGTCATGAGTCATATCCAAAATACAGGAACATGGATACAAGCAGTCAAGTTTCCTCTGTAAGGTGTCTGGGCTCTGGGTGAGGAGCTCGGAGTAGAACTACTGCTCCTTCACGTTGAAAAGAGTCAGCTGAGGTGGTTCAGGTTGTTTGATGAGGATGTCTCCTGAGCCCCCCCCCCCCCTTGGAGGTTTTCTGGGCTCATCCTACAGGGAGGAGACACCAGGAAAGAGGCAGAACTTGCTGGACAGATTTCATACCTCATCTGACCTGTGAACACCTCAGGATTATTAGGGAGGAGCTGGTATGGACTACTGAGCAGAGGAATACCCTCTTTATCCTGCTGCCACAGTGACCCAACCCCAGATAAATGGAAGATAACGGATCGATGGCTGGTTACCAAACTCAATGTATTACTAATGTGAGGACAGAACTAGAGAACATGAGCCTGATATTAATCCAATCAGAACATGTTGTTCACAGCTGCTGCTCTGATCTTGTGCTGAAACTGAAGCGTTTCAGAATTTGTTTGTCTTCTCAGAGTTATATGATGTGTTTGATGATGCCGACCTTTTTGTCAGATCCAAATATTCCTCACAGTGCCAGCTCTTAGTGTTTCTGTGCTCCAAATGAAGTAGAAGCAGATGATGAAAGTCATGGGAAATTGGTTTATGAACTAAAAGGACAAAAAACTAAATACACTTACACTAAATAACATAACTCATATAATGCTATTAGCTTTACAGAAGAAGCAACGCATACTTTAAAAGTGAAGCCAGTTATTTTTTTAAAATTGTGCTTTTTTGTCATGCTGGTGTGGGAAAATATTTCCTTTTAAAGCAGTAATGAGCTTTAAGGATTGATGGCAAAACGAAAGAGTGTATATAAACAGAGGGAGGAGTCGAGGGAGGAGGAGAAAACAAGTTGACAAAAGCCAGTTAAGGAGGGAGAGAGAAGGAATGAAGGAGGGAGGGGTTGACCAAAATAATGAGAGGAAAGATGAAAAGAGAAGAGAAGAAAGAGCTGGAAGGATAAACAGAAAGAGACGGTTAGGAATGTAGTGTAGAGGGGAGGAGGTGAATGGAGAGAGGAGGAAGAGGGGAGTAAAGAAGGAAGGAGGGAGGGAGGGGAGAGGTGACTGAATGAGGAAAGTAAAAAGGATAAGAGTATAGAATGTAGCATAAAGAGACGAATGAAAGACAACAGGGGAAGAGGAGAAAGGAGGATTAAACAGAGGAGAAAGATGAGTTAAAATGTAAAGAAGACAGGATGGAAGTAGGAGGGGAAAACATAAGGAGAAAGAAAAAGGTAAAGAGAAAAATAAAGGAGGAGAAAACAGGAAGGAAACACGGGATGAAATCAGAGAAAAAGAGGGATGAAGAAAGAGGTAAAGATGGAGGTGTGGAGAGATGGATGGAGGGGCCTCCGTCCCAAACAAAGGCTGTGGTTAGGCTCAGCATCTGTTTCATATCCCCCCCCCCCCCCATGTGTTTTCTCTCCGGGTGACAAACGACAGCGTGGCCTGGTCTCTGTAATGTTTGGACCAGTGCAAGAGTGTGTGTGTGTGTGTGTGTGTGTGTGTGTGTGTGTGTGTGTGTGTGTGTGTGTGTGCTCATGGTAGAGCAGCACTAACACACTCAGACTGTTCCAGTTGATATTTTTGAGATATTACATTTTGTATTATTTTAATATTAATTCCAACACATTAAATGCATGCAGAGACACTCAAACTCGGTGCATGTTGGCTGCTTTGGAGCTCAGGCTCAGAGTAAATTTGATAGACGAGTGGTGCTCAGTTTGAACTCATTAAGTTCAGTTCATGATCGTGCACAAGAGTTCACTTTTTTAAAAGTCTGGCATGTTTTATTTGTGTTTGTGTGAATGTTGCACAACTGTTGGCAGGACTGTTTTGAAATCATGTCCAAAATACTTAGGACAGGGTGACAATTTTAAAGTCTGTCTTAAAACAATAGTCAGTTGCCCATGTGGACATTTTTTGACGTTTTGTTTGCTGTGATCATTCGCTATGTTCATACTGGACATTAGAGATGCACTGATTACAATTTTCTTGGCCGATTTCAATTTCCAAATTTTTTTTGCAACCTGCTGATTCTGATTTTGGCTGATTCCAATTTTTAGTCTGAGAAATTCACAAACAATGATACTCAGTTGGCCCTTTTCCACACACAGAGCTGGCCTGGCTCGACTCTGTCTGACTCTGCCATCAGCCCAGCACAGCAGGGGTTTGCATTTCCATGATAACAGGACTACCTGCTTGAAGGTGTGTGTTCTAACTTGAGTCGAGCAGCTGTAACGCTGACGCTAATCTTTCATATCAGACTAAATTCATCCAGCTCAGTGCTCCAAAAAAGCAAAATAAGGACATCTTGTCATCACAAGGAGAACACACACAGAGGAGAGGCTACTGAACTGTGAGGATCAAAGATCATCATGTCATGAAATCTAAAGGGACTGTTCTGTTTGTGTGTGTGTGTGTGTGTGTGTGTGTGTGTGTGTGTGTGTGTGGAGGTGGTCTCAGATTTCCTGGTTGCTATGGTATCTGATGCTCCTGTGCGTCACGCACACAAATGCCGCCACTTGGCACACAAACAGAGTCTGTAGCCAAACATGTCCCATAAGACCCATCCATCCATTCATCCATCGCTCCATCCCTCCATCATCCGTCCCCCTGCTCACCGTCTGCTGCTCCCAGAGGAGGAGAGCAGAGGATGGCAGAGGGGGAGGATGGGCTGGAGGAGGAGAATGACAGAGGAAGAAGACAGGATGGAGGAAGGGAGAAGGGATGAAGAAGAAGGAGAAGAAGAAGAAGAGAGGTTGTAACAAAGTAGGTAAAGGTAGTGAAGAGAGGGTTGGAGGAAGAGGAGAGGATGAAGGAGATGAAGGAGCTCCCTGAGGGATCATGAACTTTTACCCCGGTCCCTAAGCTCATTGGGGAATATTTGGCCGGGGTCCTGTCGGTCCCTAAGAGGTCCCTGAGGTCATGATTGGCCCTTATTACTCTGAAGAGGGCTGATGGGAAGAGTGTGGAGCAGCTTTTAGATCTGAGTTGTGTGCAAGTCAGCGGGTAATATCAATATCATTTATCACCTTTCAGAAAAATCAATATGTGATTATGTAATAATCATATGATGATGTAATGATCATGTGCTTCCAATAAGCTCAGACTGATAACGTTTTGTCCACTCTTTGTCTCTACGATGACCTTTTTAAGACACAAAGGTCCAAATATGTTGATTGAAGTTCAGACAAACATCCAAAGTATCCAAGTATCAAATCTTAACCTCCAAGTCTTAAGTGAGTCCCGAGTCACTGTGCTGAGAATGAAGCGAGTCAAGTCGAGTCATTGCTCAGGTCAGGCAAGTCACAAGTCACACAGAGTGCTGATGATCTACTTCAGTTTCCACATTTTAACCAGTTGAAGGACAGTAGAGCTGCAATGATTGATCCATGATTCAATTATTAAATAAATCATAACTATTTTGATCATCAATTAATCGGTATGAGTATTTTTTGAGAAAAAAAGTCAAAACTCTGAATATTGTTGGGTTGTGGGCAAAACAAGACATTTGAGGATAATCTTGGGCTTTGAGAAATGCATTTTTTGACACTTTGCACAATTTTCACACATTTCTACAAATGTCTGCATTTACTCCACTTTTTGTCTCATTGTAAGCAAATGACATGACGACTGCAGCTGAAAATGATTTTTATTGTCAATGTAATGATCACTTTTCTGATTAATCAATTATTTCTTTGGTCTGTTGAGTTTTACTACATAGTGAAGAATGTCATTTTGTTTGACCAACCAAACTGTTCAAGACCCAAATATATTCAGTTTGCCATCACCAAATATTTACAAGGGAACTAATAACCATCTGGTATTTTTATTTGAAAAGACTTAAATAAGTGATTACGTCAAGTCTCTCTGCCTGTGGCTCTCAGTCTAAATCCACGCTATTATATTTGAATTTTAAACACATAACCTTTGCTATGTTAACGCCCAGCGTCCGCACTGCTCTGGCAGTTTGAACCCCTAACATGGAGACTTCTGGAAAAGCTCCTGTTAGTTTTTAAACTCAGGGATGGTGTTTTAGTCTGGACAGGAAGAAGCAGAGACTTCTGAAAACAATGATGGAGGCGCCCATGTTCACCTCCTGATCCAGTCTCATCAGTCATGGTGTGTTCTTCTACGTCTGACAGTTGACACTTAAATGACAGTTTAATCAGTTGGTGCTCACTCAATGTACTTTTGGTCATATTAATGGTAATATCTGTCCTCCAACAGACCACCAACGTCGGGAGGGTGGGAGGTTAGTTTAACTGCTGTTTCATGAAGCAAATAGGTTTGTAGCCTCCTTATGACATGTGGATTGTTCAATGCTCTTATTATTAAAGAAGGGTTATAACTAGTTTGGTAGGACTTGTTGTCTGATACGTCAGAAATCAAAACCATTCCTGACACCCACACTTAAAGGTGAAGGTGGAGGGACGATCCAGATAATAGGAGGATAACGTCACACATTTTCAGTCTTTCCAAACCCTCACTTCTCATCTGCACTGCTGATCAGTCACCGATCAGTGTCTGATCAGTAATCTGGTGTCAGAAAGGTGTGGCAGGGAGGAAGGACCTTCCTGAAGCTGTTCAAACTCCCAATAAGCCCGTCTAAGAGAGCACCCTGATGTCTTAAACCAATCCATACTGTGCATGTTTAAGTATATGAGTGACAGCTGTGAGGTTTTTACATCAGGTTGATCTGCCGGGACAAAACTCTCCCGTTAAACGAATTCTGACTGCCTGCTGATACCAATAATTCCTTAATCAATACCTCAGTGTCCCGGCGACCCAGTTCCATGGTACCCGCATCCCTCATGAATAAATCCATACATCCTTCTGTCCATACATCCATCCTCTCCTGTCCATCCCCACCAAATTTCTTCCTCCAGTTTCAGTTCAGCCTCGGTCTAAAATCATCAGCATTAGTGAAGCTGCTGGCTGTAAACACCACATCAGCTTTATGAGCAGAGGACCTCCGGGAGCCAGAAACCAGGACAGAGATGGAGACAGATGGACAGACAGATAGAGACACACAGAAACATGAAAGACAAGAGACGGAGAAGAGACAGTCATAAAGTTACAGACACAGAGGGAGGGATGGAGAGATGGAGGTCTGGAATCACAGGAGGACAAAGTGGACCTCAGGGTGTATTTCATGATGGATGGAGGGATGGAGGATTCAGGAGGAGGGATATGTGCAGGAAGGAGACACAGACTGGACTTCTGGGAGGGACAGTTATTGATGAAGTCATTATTGGTAGCAGCAGGCGATCAGAACTCGTTTAGAGGCCGAGTCAACTTGTAGCAGATCGATCTGAAACCCCAGAAGTGTCATTAAGTTACTGACAGCAGCATTGTCTGACCTCTGATCTGATTTTGTGTAGCTGTTACAGCTCATCAGTCACCGCTTTTCAACATTTTCTGACATTTTTTGGACCAAACAACTGACTGATTAGTGGATTAGTGCCACATTGATCACTAGTTGAAAAACAGAAACAAGTAAAACAAGTGTTTATGTAAAGTTAGCGCTGCGTACATGATATAACATTAATGCTAACAGAGCTAGCTTACATCTCAGCTCAGCTTGCATCAGCCCACATCCTCCTCCTCAAACCCCCACAGAACAAATGCAGATGCAGTGGATCTAACAAGTCTGTCTGGAGGCAATGTTACTGCAGATAGTCAGCTAACATTAGTTAGCTGGACATGCTAACATTTGCAGCTTATGTCAGAGCAGATGAAGACAGAGTTTGATCCACTAACCACATGTGTTCTTGTGTTTCACAACAAAAAAAGACGCCACGGTCCAGACTCATGAAACTCACTCTTCTCTGAACCTCCTGCACACCTTCAACACAGAGACAAATGGAACGCTCTGATTGGACAGTTGCTGTTTGGAGGCAGGGCTTAGCGAACTGTTAGTTGAGGAAGTTTTATCAAATTCATTTAACTGTGCGACTTCAAAATGCCTGTAAAAATAGAGGGATGGAAACACTGCTTCTTCTTCAGTGGTATTATCTGGAGATTTAGTCACAAGTTGTTTGATGAAGTCAGTTTCATCTCATCAAGTCTCTCGTCTTGCAAAAAATGTTTGCTGATCAGTAAAATTAACCTGAGAGCAAACTTTCCTGTGACTGACAGGAACATTTTCTGACTGTTTTCTTCAACATTCTGAGCAGTTTTATTGCTCACTGTGACTTTTCCAGGAGTGTCTCAGAGTTTTTCAGAATTTATAAAATTTTTCATCATTATTTTGACAATTCTGTCAGTGCATTATGAACAACCTCTGACCTCTTGTTGGCCTGAAGCTCAGTCTGCTGCCAGTTCTCTGGTAAAATATCCAGAATGTAAATGCGTGTGTGTGTGCTTTGTGTGTTTGGGCTGTCAGACAGGCAGTTTGGAGGGATGAATGACGGGTCAGGGGCATATGGGTGGTTGGTAGCAGTTGGCAGTGCCATCAAGGCTCTGTGGACACATCCATCATTCAAACAAACACACAATGCTGCCAGCGTGTCAATAAAAACACACATGTTCATTAGAGGACGGAGAAGGACTCATCTGGACCGAGGTCATGTGACTATATAACACAAAACACACACACACACACACACACACACACACACACACAAATATCTATCATTTTCAAAGTCCAAGATGACATTTGTGTGATGTCTTGTTTTGTCCACAACTTAAAGATATTCAGTTTACTGTCAGGGAAGAGTGAAGAAACCAGAAAATATTCACATTTAAGAAGCTGAAATCAGAGAATTTTGACTTTTTTTTAACTGATTAATCAATTATCAAAATAGGTGGTCAATTATTCAATTAATATTGCAGCTCTACTCATATTCCTGCAGAATATAAAGTAAATTAAAATGATATATTTGACTTATTTACTTTGAAAAAGGCTTATTGAGACTCTCTTCATTGGGTCATGAAGAACGTGACACAGCAGAAATGAACAAAATGAAAAAGTAAATGTAAATTATAAGATCGAACCCTAAAAGAAGTTTAAAGTGGATCCTTAAAGACGACAAAATGCTGTTCAAACCCTTTAAATAAAAACAAAATACTAAAACCAAAATACTGCTCAGAAATCAGATAAGAGTCTGTTGATTAATGTTGTGAAAACACACAGAAGTTATGAATAAATAAAAAGGTAAGTTCCACACACACACACACTCACACAGACACACACACACACACACACACACACACACACACACACACACCATCAGTGATATTGTGTTGACACTCACCTCTGTCAAACTCATCTGGAATCTGTCAGAGAAACAGAAACGAGAGAAAAATCATTAACATCTGTGCACATTACAGTCAACTGATAATCAATCGATCATCTGTGTTTCTTGTTGACAGTTAACCTGTCAGCATCACTTTAGGATCAATAAGTGTGTGTGATGTGACGACTCAGGGTTTATGTTTGTGGTGACGACAAAAACGAATCAATCACTTTACAACAGATGTGGTTCTTCATGACAGAACCCAGACAAGAGGAGCGAGGGTCATGTGTCGCAACAACACTGTTTATACTTTATAGAACAATAAATAATCATCAATAATTGGCAAATTAAAGGACAAAAAAATCATTAGTTGACACCATAATAAACAAAATAAAAATGTTGGAGAGAAAACAAGAAAGAACAAAACGAAGCTGCAGAGGAGCAGAAGGAAGGAAGGAAGGAAGGAAGGAAGGAATAGAACAGACAAATGAAAAAGGGAGGTGATAGGAGGAAGAAGAAGAAGAACAGGAAGAGGAGGAGAAGACATAGTAAAAAGGAAAAGAAAAGAAGGAAGGAGAAGACAGATGGAGATGAAGGAGAGGGAGCAGTGCAGGGACAGTGAGGACTCTGAGACAGAGCTCACAGCTCTGGTGTAGGACTCCACCTGGTGGCCATGAAGCAGACGTGCAGTGGATTTGCCTCATGGACTCAACATCATGAGCCAGACTGCACAATTAATCACAACAAAATCACAATATGGCCAAGTGCAATATCCCAATCCCAGTCAAAATAAATACAACATCAGAAAATGCTGAAAAACTGATCCTGTCACAATCTCATCAACTGAAAAACAGATCCAAACATGTGAAAACAGGTGTCAACGCTGTCCGTGTGCTGCGCTGCGCTGCACAGTGCCGAGCGGTGCCGTGTTGACAGAGGTGTGGAACAGGCCGTTAAACCTCATCGACACCTTGATACAACTGCAGAGCTGCAGCCTGGGAGAGCAGGAGGGGAACTGGTTCCCACACACCAAACAAACTGTGACAAGGAAATAAAATACTAAACCATCCCAATATGAAGTGAACTACAGACGACACAGTGTGACAAGAAATGCAAAACTATTACAAAATGAAATACAACACTGGCATTTCTGCCATGTCTGAGTTACTGCAAGACATCTGATGTACAAGACATCTGTTAGAGGAAAATAAAAATATAACCTTAAAATAAAATATGTTTTCAAGCTGGGAATACTAAAAACACATCTGGTGTTTTATTGATTTCATAGAATATATTAAAAAACAAAACAAAAACAGCCTGACAAAAAGCTTGTCTAACACAGAACTTTGAAGTGGAGATGGGACACTTCACAAAGAAAATATGTTCCATCTTTGGTAATTACTTTATTTACATTATTTTCATGTTTAATAAATATATATACATTGAGCACCACTGCCTGCACATAAAATACAGCAGTACTTTACTCTGATTACTTATTTTACAAGGGAAATTGTTGTGCTTCTCAAAAACAACTAGAAACTAGATTTTTTTTCCACATCTTGGTTCTTGTTTTGATGGTTTTCTCCATCAGTTCTATCAGTAATAATCTCCCAAAGTTAACAGCTGGGATCTGAAACACAAACCAAAGTTTTTCATCAGTAACTTTGTCCTAATGTGAGGAGTTCAGACTGAATCATCTTCAATCAATAAACCTATCAATGATAATCATCAGTGCTGCTGACAGCATTTTTCTTCACTGACCTCGGACTCCACGAGCGCCGACCTCGGACACCACGAGCGCCGACCTCGGACACCACGAGCGCCGACCTCGGACATCGGACTCCACGAGCGCTGACCTCGGACACCGGACACTAGACACTAGAGCTGCACACGTGTTCTCATCTAATTTCAAGGGTACCTGACACACACTGCGCGCAGCAATCCACCAATCACAATCGTTCTTAATCAGTTTGCCAAAGCAGACCACGCCCCTGCATATGGAGTGAGTCGCAAGATCAGTGCACAAGATGGCAGCAGTGCAGCATAACATAAAGTGCTATTCAAGTCATCTGGCGAAAATTCCTGTATTTTTTCATATCGCAATATATATCGCAGGGTTAAAAAAAAAAATCGCAATGTATCGTGTAATACCGTGCAGCCCTACCGGACACCACGAGTGTCGACCTCGGACACCACGAGCGCCGACTTCGGACACCAGACACCACGAGCGTCGACCTCGGACACCACGAGCGCCGACCTCGGACACCACGAGCGCCGACCTCGGACACCAGACACCACGAGCGCAGACCTCGGACACCAGACACCACGAGCAATGACCTCGGACACCACAAGCACTGACCTCGGACACCACAAGCACTGACCACGGACTCCACAAGCCACCACTCTGGCTGCATGATTTGGTAAAAGAGTCATATTGTGATTTCTTTGGCAGAAATTGCGACATTTGATATGATCAATGGAAATGATCAGATTTGCATCACAATTTTCATGATCACTGATGATGTGATATTTATTGAGGTCTGAACCAAACAAACATGAGTTCTTTAATCTGTAGAACAAGGTGTTACCGTCAGCTAATCTCTGCAGCTCTACAGAACCTCATTGTAATGATGTTTTCTCATATTTTTCTTTTTGGTTCTGTGATTTCGAAACTGTACTTAATTGTGCAGATGCCAACATGCACCATCCAACTATCAGATAAAACCTGTCCAGTCCTGCAGCAGCTTGCTGTCCACAATTTGGTGCACTTCAATGACACAAGTAAGCACTTTGAACAAGAAAAGACAAAGAAATGTCCAAATCAGACACAAAAAGTTTGGACAGAAAGGTGAGATAGGTGTGCCATTTCAATAGCACCCCCTACAATGAGCCTTCTGACTAAAGACATGAGCAAGTCTGACTCAAGTATCTAAAGTAAGGTAAAAGAAGAAGAAGTCAAAGAGCCTATCATAAACCATATGACACATAATACCTCCATCACATATGAAGACACATTAACACAGGCTTTTGAAGACTGCGGTATTCCCTCTAGATGTAATGCAGGATGTGTGTCCTAATTTCCCATCCTTTCACCCCACAGGGAGAAGTCTGAACAGAGTTGATGAGAAGTGTGTCCTTTCTTTGAAGAATTCCTTCCCATAGTTTCAGCTCTGACAGCTGAGACATGTGCCCTCTGAGGATTACAGGAGTCTGAAGGTGAGAGAAGTGTGCCTCCTCCTGCTTTGAAGTGATTCAGTCTGCCTGTTGGCTAGACAGGATACAGCCGGAGGGTTTATAATGTGTGAGAATCTTTACAATACAGCACGGAGGAGAGGACGAGTCCTGGTTCCCGCACCTTCAGAGGAAAACTCCAAAAACACTTTGGATTTCACAGCAACTACAAACTATAACCTGGTTTACGATTCATAATGAAACACATTATTTGTCTTATTAATGCAAAATGACGTAAAAGAACCCAGAAAATATGCAACTGCCTCTGTGTGTTTTTGTGGAAGAAGCGTCCGTACATGCAGACGTGGTCGCTGACACGAGCTGCAAACTGCAACTCAAAGAGTCTCGGTTCTTCTTGAATTTAAAACCAAGTATGTGTCTGTGTGGGCTGTGATTGGCTGCTGCAATCATTGTAATGCATATGAGGGGGACAAAAAAAAAAAAAAAAAAGGATGTGGTTCTGTTTGCTGTCAATGTTCTTTCCAAACACTGGGTCATGACCCACAGGTGGGTCACATGAGATTTTATTTAGGTCACCAAATACGTAGAATAGAAAGAACAGAAATTTGAGCAAATTTAAGATTTTATATTTGCAGTGAACTTTTTGTAAAGCATTTAAAATGTGTGTTAGAGCTGCAACGATTAATCATCAACTATTTATTGATAAGTGATTAATCGTTTTGAGTCATTTTTTAATTAAAAAAAAAGTCTGATGAAAAATTGTCTGATGTCAGCCTCTCAAATGTTAATATTTTCTAGTGAATATCTCTAAGACATCTGAGACTTCCACTTGGGCTTTGGACAACAGTAATCAACATTTTTCACCATTCTTTGACATTTTATTGACCAAACCACTAATCGATTAATTGATGATGAAAACAATTTTTAGTTGCAGCCCTGATGTCTAAATGCTCTTATTTTGTCTATTTTATAAAGGAGGCAACATTTTATATTTTATTATTTAAATTCATATAAACAATAACATCCTATTAACTGAGACTAAATACATTTATAAAGGATTTACCATGAGTTTATGTTTGCAATAACATGCATCAATATTAGGGGTGCAACACTCACACTCACACTCTCACACACACTCTCACACACACACTCTCACACACACACACACACACACACACACACACACACACACGACGAGGAGGTGAGATAAGTGTGGCTCTGACGAGCGGCACAAGATGACCGCCCCGCCGATACAAGAAGTGTGTCGTCTGTTGGGAGCTGGACGGTCCCGGTGAGATAAGTGTGCTCTTTGAAGGACAGGGTTATGAGACAGGGTTATGAGACAGGGTTATGAGACAGGGTTATGTGTAGGGCTGCATGCTTTCATGTAAAAAAAAAATAAAAAAGTCATATTGCATTTATTTCGACTAAAATTGGGATTGCAATATGTGATACGATCAGTGGAAATGATCAGCTTTGGACAATTTTCATGTTCACTGAAAAGAAAACTATCAAATCATGGAGATGTGATATTTATTGAGGTCTGAACCAAACAAGGTCATCATTATAAAGCTGTTTTCTCACATTTTTCCTTTCCCGAAAAGTTGCGATTTAGTTCTGATTCAGCAACTTGGATATTGCACTTAGCCATTTTGTGATTTAATTTCGATTGTGATTAAATGCTTGCATTTCTTTTTAGACATTTTCCCTGCAGTAAATCTTGTTCAGGCTAAATGAAGTGCCCCGAGAGTTATCACACAGTATCACACACATCTTTGTGCAGTTAAAAAAAAAAAGACCATGACTGAAGGCTCCAGTTTGAGGTCGCTCGTCTGCCTTGTTGCTGCTGGAGTTTGAGTAAAGAGAATAAAAAATGGACGACTCTTCTTTCTCGGGCTGACAGCTTCAAAGCCTCCATGACAAAGAGCCGTTAGCAGGAAGCCATCCTGACATGTTTGGCTCTTAGGAAGCAACAAAAGGATCCTAATGTGAGAGAAGTGTGCCCTTTGAAGCAGCCTCATCTTCCCACAGCAACACCTCCGACAGCAGATCCTGTCTGAGAGCTCACACTGATGAAAACCTGCAGTCAGCTATTGTCTGAATATGGGAATCATTCTGATGAATTTAGTGCAGACGTTCACAGAATTATATAATTTATACAGTTTATAATTATCTTCTGCACAGCGCTGCAACACATCTTTCAGTTGGTTTATTTTTTAAGGACTGTTATTTATTATTGAATAAAAAACACTTTCCAAAAGGTTTGGGGTGTTTTATGCACATTTATAAGTAGAAATTGTGCAGTATACCGGTTCGTACTGAAAACCGGTCTTTATTTTCGTTAAGATGTTAATTTTTCATATACTGCCATACCGGTGAACAGCCCAAACAACGTCTGGAACGTGCGCGGCGGGAAAATGTTTCAGCGGGGACCCATTTCATTGCTGCACACCAACATACATAACAAAAAAATACCATCAAATACCGTGAAACCGATATGAGTTTTAAAAAAAACATGATATGAAAGTTTTGTCATACCGCCCAGCTCTAGTAGAAGTATTTCACAAATTCACCTTTAGTGGAAAAAAACACAAATAAAAACAACCTGAATATCTGAATCTAACTGTGAAATCTGAACACCTCCTAAACCAACAAACATATGAATGACCCTACTGAGGCTGAAAACTGTAAGCACTTTCCTTAACGGATCACTGGTAAAAATGAATGATCGATTAATTGATTAATCGTTATTATAAATGAAAATAAAATTCTTGGACTCGCACTTGGCAGAAGTTTAATCTTACAAACAGCTCAAGTGATAAAACATTTCAACTCAAAGGCTCATTTACGAGGTTTTTCAGACCTTTCAACACCACAGACGGTTTTCAAAAGCAAGTTGAACAGACTTCACTGTGAAACATCAAACACATCAGAGCTGCAATAATTACCTGATTAACTGATCAAAAGAAAATTTGCTGCCAACTATTTTCATCACAAATTAAACTGTTTCAGTCTGTCAGATGTCAAACATTTACTGGTTTCAGTACGATGAGTTTTGGACTGCTGACTGGACAGAAGAGGACATCTGAAGACGTCACAGCTGACATATTAAAATCATATACTTAAATATCTGAAAATATGTGTAGCACGGTCATAAAAATTAATCAATTGACCAATAAAATTTTACTCAATCGATCAAATTCTTAACAACCGATAAAACCACAGCAAACAAAAACAAAGTCAGCCTTTTCTCCAGAGGTTTTGGTATCATACAGATGTTTCTTGGCTCCATATTTTGTTTCTGACCTGAGTTTTTCAGCTGGGATATAACTAGTGATGATTGTCCTTGTTTTAGATTCTCCAATCTCACATTTAATTTCAGTCTGCAGAGACATCTGGTCAAACCTCCATCTTTAAAATGATGGTGCAGTTACAGTGTTTGGACAGCAGACTGGTCCTTGTCCATCAGTCAGTGGGACATGAGAGGACTGGAAGTGATGGTCATTAGGGTGTTGAGGTGGGATAATTGGGCTCTTTGATGTTCCTGACTTTCCCAAACTCGCAGCTCAGACAGACGAGATGTCTCAGCTACCTGTCAAGTGTGCCGCTGCTCCGTCTGTTACAGTACGAACAAATGTGACATAAGTGTGCTCCTTCCTTTCCCATGAGGACACGTCTGACAGACAGACACACGTCACAGCCGCCTGTGATGTGTGTCCTTTACAACAGGAACCTGAGCGAAGCACCACCAAACATCAAAAGGAACATAATTCACAGCGGCGTGCTGAAGTGTGCCAACTCAGAGCCCCACGTCGGCTCAGCTCTGGTCACGTGAACAGATGACGAACGTGTGTGGAGTCCAGCTTTAAAACACTGACAGGTTCTGTTGGCGGTGTGTGCAGAACCACACACAGAATAAAGAATGTGTGTGTGACAATAAAACTCACCACATTTCCTTGTTCATCCACTGAGTTGGTGCCTGAAAAAAAAAAAAAGAAACACAACAGATGATCACTTATGTGGAAACGTCACAACCTGCAAGTCTGTTCAACACAATACACAAACAACACACACTCATTATTACAGTCATGTGACTCTACAGGCTTCAGGTGATAAATATTGATTACTTTTTAGTGAGATTCAAAGAGAGGAGCTGAATGTGGAACCTTTGGTTTTGGTACCACTTAAAATGTCTCCACAGCACCAAGTGAAAAAACAAAACAAAAAACTGAAGTTCTGACAGCTGCCATCAAACATCTGTCTCCTAAATTCATTTACTTTGATCAGTCAGATCCCAATTTCATTCAAAATGTTGCCAATAACAGATTTTATTTAAAGTAAAGTTTCTGACAGCTGCTGCTTAATGACCAAATTCTGTGATTTCAGTTTCTTAAATGTGAATATTTTCTGGTTTCTTTCCTCGTCTCTGACAGGAAACTGAATATCTTTGAGTTGAGGACAAAACAACATTTGAGGACGTCGTCTTGGACTTCAGGAAACGTGGATCAACATTTCTCACGATGTTCTGATATTTTATGGAACAACTAATCGATTAATCAAGAGAATGCCTGGCAGATGAATTGATAATAAAAACAATCATTGGTTGCAGCTTTAACTGACAGTAAAGCAGAAAGTTTTCAAATGATCAGAGAACTAAAACTATTTGTTAATGATGATGTTTAGTCAATCAACAGGAAATTACTGGTCAACAATCCAGGCATTAAATTAATTGTTTATGTTGTTTAATCAAGTAAACAAGTCAAATGTTTGCCACAGGACATCTGAAGACACCTCGGGCTTCCTGGACCTCAGCTGGACAGTACAGTTGTAGTTTACAGTACTTTTTGGAAATTTTATGACCTTAGAGACTGAGAAACACTCAATACTTCAATCAACAATCATCAGGTGCAGCCTCAATAAAGACACCAAGAGTATGAAGTTACAGAGGTTTTTCTAAACTTTTCAGAAAATATAAGTCATACAAATCACCAAAATATCTTTTGTGAGTTGAATTGGTATTTCTGCAGCTGTATCAGTGTTAAGAGCCTGCATGAAGAAAATGTGTGGCTTCTGCAACACAAACACCTGCAAGTATTATTATCTGCACATCACCTGAATATTGTGATGACAGCGAAGAAAAGTATTTCACAAACCTATCTGCAGGGAAAGCACACAAAAGATGTAGAAAAGACATGCACGCTTTCTGGTTATTTTCAGGTTATAATCCAGAATATCTCAAAAGGGGTTAATCCACATGGCAGAGATGTGAGTAAATTCCACATGATGAAGAGAATATTCCCGTTCAGGATTCCAAATGTGCAACAGAATTATTCCAGGATTTGGATGAGATGAGGAAAAAGATGGAGAAATGCTTCAAAAGATGGAAAATCTCCAGTAAAAACATGTGGGATCTGACACTTCAAAAGCATCCAGAGTTGTTTCTGAGATGATAAAAATAAAGCTATAAATCCATCTTCTGTGTGCTCCATCCATCGGCTGCTGATCAGGGTGGAAGACAAACCAACAGGGCCGACATCATCGAGTTTTCCGTTCCTCCATTAACCTCAGACATCACACAGCAAAAAGGTAAATCCAAATGTGGCTTCGTCCCAGAAATAAAAAACTCCCCGGTCGGTGAAAAGCCTCCAGATTGAGATCAGACGTGGAGAACCCTGAATATGAACCAGTCAGTCGACTCAAAGTCCCTGTGGGGTTTGTCAGACTGACTGACTGCTGCTGAACGACGACACACAGGCTGATCATTTACTGACCGGACATTTTCTGAAAATTCATTCGGGTCATCTCTGCTTAAAAGTTAAACTCCAAAAATCTGAGCCACTGGCTGCTCTGCGTCACAGGGAGTTCAAATTAAAATTCAGTCTTCTTCTCTTCACAGAAACTTGTCTTTTGTCCCAGACTTAAAACTTGAGCAGCCGTTTCAAATTCACTCAGGACTCACAGATGTGTTTTCTACTTGGCAAACTGTTAAATTAAGCCTCTGTATTGTTCCCAGTCTGACTCTTCTCTGAAGACAAGCTGCTCACCGTCAGACTGACAGCTGATAGCTCCACCCACCTGTGGGCCGTCCCTCTGAACAGGAAGCTGAAGGCGATAAACCAATCACACCCCATGTTTACAACACCTTCTTCCCCTCACTGATGGAGACGGTGGGCATGAGGGGCACAGAGTTTCAACTGCAGCTCATGATGAGGGGAAGAAAACATCCATACGCTTAAGTGTCACGATATTTAGTTTGAGACACGGTAATCCATTGTGGACACACAGCAGTGTCTTTATTTGTCTTTACTGCTCCAATTTCTGCATAGATAAAGTTCTGAAACTCAGGTTTTATCTGTGTGTGTCCTTAATGACATGATTTTAAAAATAGCAATAGATCGACTTGCTTACAGTAACATGATGTACTGAATCAAAACCCCTGTGTCCTGATACATAACTTATCACCATTTTCTTACCAATACACAACCCTACCAATGATCAATTTCATTAACGATTCTCTCAATCACTTATTTTGTTTTTGGTCAGTAAAACGACAGAAATAAGCAACAAAGGCAATTACAGTTTTAGAAAGTCTTCATTCATTGGTTGATTTATGGTAAAAACACAAACAAATCTGTGAGGATTTGCTGCTTTTCTCTTGTTTTATATCTCAGTAAAATTCATTTTTTGTGGTTTGGCCTGTTGCTCAGACAAAACTGTCTGACTCACAGATATTAAACTTACTATCACATAAGACCCCCTGAAGGGCAAAGATTCAAATCATCAGTTGGAGACTCCTCAGTCAACTGAGACTCTTCCAGCTGAGTAGTATGTTTGTTTGTTTGTTGTTGTTGTTGTTGTTTTCAGGTCAGTGTGCACGGAAGGTCAGGGGACACGTTGGTTCCCAGCAGTAGCTGCAGAGTAAACACCTCTTGCTTTTTCTCTGGGTCAAAAAACATTCCACTAAGTCAAGTCATCCTCCGCTCTGTGAAGATGTCTGTGATGGGTACAGGCAGCTGTGGACCCGTAATGTCCACGACTGAACCTGAATGAAGCCTGGATTATACACAGACAGACACTGACACATAGTGGTGAGTCAGACCGCTGTGTTTTGTTACACTGACAGCAGTGAAAATCTTCTCAATTTAGTGTACAATTAAACTGATTGATTTTTTGAAGTGTCTAAAATCCATGTTGCTGCTGACCCTGTCCACAGCAGGACATCAATTAGTTTCCTACACCATTACTCCTGTTGCTTCTCCAAACTGTCCTCCATCCACTGCAGGTAAAACACTGACTGTGGACAAGAACCTGATACCAACACACTTCAAATAATCTGAACTGTCTCTTTAAGTCTGTGTATTCTTTTTATTAATAATCCTTTTCTAGATCTGTTCTGTAATAAATGAAGTGGTGAACATGCAGTCAGATAAAACGTGTTTCCAACATGACAATCACAAGTTGTTGCTTCACTCCAGCCAGGAGGCGTCAGCAGTGAACTACAGCGATGAATGGACAGACAAACTGACAGCATGATGTTTATTTGACCTGCACTGACTTGTTTGTCTGGACAAATTCAGTGTCTCAGATTCTGCATGTTTTGGAGTCAGACAGAACTTCAGTGTTTTAGACAAAACAGGTACATCTGAGTGTATCTGAATTAGGGCTGGGCGGTATGACAAAATTTTCATATCACCTTTTTTTTTTTTAAATCATATCGGTTTCAAGTATTTGACGGTATTTTTTTTTTTCATGCAGCAGTGTTCGTACCCACATTTTCTTCTACTGAAAACAGAATTACTGCAGTTGATTGTCTTTAAATAGCCCATTTTACTGTCATAAGGATTGTATCATGTGTTTTTCATGTCCAGACACAGCAAAGCATGACCCCTTCAAAGTATGGTTACCATCACATGGACGACTATACAATTAAACGTCCCCACCCACGCTAGTCGGCACCAGACATACTAGTCGTTTAAAATATTTAAAAATGAAATATTGGTCAATAGTTCATTCATGCATGATGCCAGTTATCTGTTGCAGCACGGCACTAGTCACAGCTGCAGCGCTATCAGACAGCAGCTCCTCTCACCCAGCGCGTATGAACCTGTTGCCATGGCAACACCGGATGTTTACATCAGCGAAGTCGGACAGATGAATGTAGACTGTGACAGAATAAGCTGATATATATTCACTCAACTGGAGAAACATGTGACCACATTAAGCACAGACACAGACATAAACCTGCAGGTGGAGCTGCTGCTGCTGCTACTACTAGCTGCTAACGTTAGCCACGCTGTGTGTCAGGCTGGAAGCTAACATTAGCTCTGCGTCCTTTACCCGCAGACACTGTGACCCTCTTCAGTCTGAAAAGGTGAAGCATAAGCGTTTAAGGTTTGTATTGCACAGTGCGAAGTAGTGCGCATTTCAGTGGCATTTAAAGTACGATTTGGCGATTGTAGACTGTGATTAACGTCTTGAAATGGCTCTTAATACATACGGTATTTTTTTCGGACAGTGTTTAACATTATAAATTAATAAATTCTGCCTTGTGTTTTCTTAGTGGCTATTCTAAATTAAATTTTGCATCTAATCAACAGCGAAATTAGTTGCCAGGAAAATCCCTAGTGCACACGCTCAAGCCAGCACGCCTGTGGTGTTGGTGTGCAGCGGTGAAATGGGTCCCCGCTGAAACACTTTCCCGCCACGCATGTTCCGGACGTTGTTTGGGCTATTCACCGGTATGGCGGTATATGAAAAATTCATATCATAAGGAAAATAAAGACCAGTTTTCGGTACGAACCGGTATACCGCCCAGCCCTAATCTGAATATTGTTTTACTGACACAATTATCAGTTTGGAGTCTTTTGTCTGCTGAGTTGGTGACAGTTGACACTCACCGAATATGTAGACCACACCGACTGCCCCGCCAAGTCCCATGAGTCCTGCCAGCCGTAGCACCATCTTCTTAGCATAGGCTGTGTTCTCCTTCTGCTTCTTGTCCTCTGTCTGTTCTCCCTCTTTCTCACCCTGCCCTCCCTCAGGAGGAGGCTGGCCCTGGACAAAAACAAAAAGAACAATTTCCCCATTAATTCCCTTGTGGCTGATGATGGACTTCAGTCTGAACTGAAGGGTGAGTAGAGGTGTGCCATGTTTCAGCGAGACTGAAAGTGAAAGTAACTCTGCTTCCAGCTCCCTGACGGAGGAAGTGACTTCAGTGTTGTTGAAGTGGTTTGATACAACAAACTGTGGTAATAATGTAAGAAGACTGTAACCACAAAGGGAAGCAAAACAACAAAATCATTTCACCACCTCAAGCAGAAACACATGCTTTATTAGGAGGAGAGCCAAAAATCCTGCAAGTAGAACTCAACAGCTACTGCAAGTTATAAACCTGAAATATTTTTCAGAATTTTCTCGTATTATGAAATAAAGTTGGGCTGAACAGTTCATCAAAATTGTAATCTGGTCTACTGCCATTGTCAAATCACAAGAGGTGCAAAATTCGATAAAACACAGTTTTTGTTTGTAAAATTTTTGTGGTGCTGCAGAGATGTGCTGGCCTACACATTCAGACTTAAAAAGCATCTTTGTAGGGCTGCAACTAAAGATTATTTTCATTATCAATTAAGGATGTGCACAATTAGTCGACTATATGATTAAACATCATCATCTTCGCTAGTCGGTACAAGAAATACTAGTTGTTTAAAGTATTTATCAGTATTTCATTCATGCACAGTGCCAGTTAACTGCCTCTAAGATGTTATGCAGCTGTCCACCACTAGCTAAAGCTGCAGCCAAATCAGTTGGCAGCCTTCTCCTCCGATCGACCGGTCAACCCTGGATGTTTATATCAGCAAAGATGACGGCTTGTAAAACCAGTGCAGTTTGGCAGTGTTTTAATCTAGAAAATGGAAATAATGTTGAACACAGACTGTGACAAAATAAACTGGTTTATAATCATTTGACTGGTGCAACATGTGTCCACATTAAGCACAGACACGGACGTTAACCTGCAGGCACAGCAGCTGCTGCAGCTGCTGCAGCTAGCACTGCTAATGTTAGCCACACATGTAGCAGGATGGCAGCTAACACCAGCTCCGGTTTGTTCACTCGCAGACACCATGTTGTGTAATGTTTGAATTACATAGCATAAAGCAGCGTACATTTCAGCTGCATTTAAAGTACAATTTGGCGATTGTAGACTCTGACTAACAGCTTCAAATGGCTATTAATACGTTTTTTTTTCTGACAGTGTTCATCATTAAAAATTAATGAATCATCCCAACTTTAACTGCTTTCTGAGTGTTTTCTTAGTGTTAGACTACTCAGCTAGTCTAAATTAAATTCTACTTTTAATCGACAGCGAAATTAGTCGTCAGGAACATCCCTGTCATCAATTAATCTGCCAGTCTGTTTAAACTTATAATAATAATATATATTTCAATGCACTGATAATGGATCAGCACTCGATATCTGCTGATATGCAACATTCATGTATGGGAACATCTCTGTATTGGCTCATTTTCTAATATTATTATGAAACAGAGAAAGTCATTGTGGATGTGAGTTTTTTTTTTCCTGCTTCAGTCTGTAGAAGGACTGAAACAGTATTATATCTTAAAAATTAGAAACATATCAGTCTCACATGGTTCACACAAGGTTGAGCTGAAGGCAGGGAGGAGAGGGGAGGGGAGAGGGTCTGTTCTGACCTTCAAACCAAACAAACCTTGGCTGTTAACACTGTTTATCCAACAGCTCCTCCCGATAAATGAAGCTTTGTCATACACTGTTGGTTCCCTTTGTGTGTGTGTGTGAATCTGTAAAGAGCTGATAATAACCTCAACATGGGAGTCAGGCAGGGAGATGAGGCACAAGCTACAACAGCAGGCACAGCTCATGCTAATCACATGCTAACTGTCACAGCTAGCCAGAGAGAGACAGCACACACTCACTCATGGACTACTTTGTTGGAAAATGTACCGAGTGAGCTCAGACAGTGACTGTTAACTCGGTGTGTCTCTCACAAACGCTACAGAGAGACGGTAAAACCTGACAGTCCCAGTAAAGACGCATGCTAACACTAGCTAGCTAACCTGTTAGCTTCCCTAATCTCAGGTTCATTCATTCAGCAGACTGCGGGGCATGCGCAGTGAGGAGCAGATACATAACATTACTGAAGCGGACACTTGTGACAAAGGACACAAAACAACGTAAAGACGTATACTTTGTAACTCTGTCAACTAAATATTTAGAAGTAAGCTAGCTTTCAGACAAATTGGGTCGTGTCTGGATGGGAACCTTTCGTTTGCTAATCTCGCGAGATTTGTACGTTTTTTTTGTAATTGGGCGCGTTGAACACATTCATTATATTTAATAATGTAACAACGAGGTGTTTAGGAGCTTTGATTAGTTCAAAGACAAATGACACTTATTTTGAGGTAAGGCTATGGTTTGGGTTACAATCATCACTCTCGCGAGATCTTTCACGGATCTGGGGTTCCCTTAAACTGAGAAATGTCAGAGAAGGGGCTCCGTTTTTATTTACAAGAACAACTCGTGTGGGCGGGGTTTAACTGACAAACCGTCGCTCTTAAGGCGTATTCTCCCTGCCAACATCACTGAAAGCTGATAAATTGTAGAAATGAAGCGCACATAAGCAGGCTACTGCCTCACCTGACTCTGCTGCTGCTGTTGGAGCCTCTCCTGGAGGATAGCTTGTGCCAGCCCGCCCGTCGCACTGCCCGCTCCGGCCGGCGGCTTGTCTGTGGACAGTGTCCGGACTATGTCCACTACAGCCGTAGAGGAGGCACCCACCACCCCGCTCCTGAGCCTCAGCAGGCCCCGGCTCGCTCGCACACACATGGGGAACACAGACGTAGCCGACATGTTGGATTGTAGCGTTAGCTGCCGGCGGACGTATGTGAAAAGGACAAAAGCAGCTGATTGGCTGGGGCTGGTTTGAGTGGCAGGCGGGAGGAGCGCTCAGAGTAGTGAGAGGCCACATGGAACGGAAAGAGGGCGGGCCATATAGTGCCCCGTCCAATCAGAAACAAGAATGAGTCTGACCTTCGGCTGCAACGCAACACAGCCATGATGATGGCAAAATGCCCAAAGTCTGTTCAATTATATCACCTGTATAAAAAAAAAAAAACTGAATAAAATAAATTTCAAACGCTACAACCTTAAATATTAATACATGAAATATAAGTAAAAATATGATTTCTGGATTAAACAATGCATTACACAATACGAGTGTTATAATATTATCAGAATAACCTTTATTGGTCAAAAATTAGAATTAAGAATTATTTTATTGATCCCTGGTGGGTTTCACTGCAGTTGCTCCCATTCAAGAATAGAAAATATATACGGGCACTGAGAATAAAAAATAAAATAGAAAAGATAGTGTATTGAAGTGAGTTATCTAATTATAGATCATCACCAAGTCTGGGTTTAATTCACAATAATGACCCACTCTCTGTGCATTATCCTCCTCCATATACATTTCTTACTGATACAGCAACTAAAAGATAAGATGCATGGAACAACAACAAGGGAGTGAGTGGAGGCTTCTCATAGTACCTGAAATAAAGACGAGCACCTCTACTGCAATCGGAAGCTATTATTATTAAATATAATATTAGGTTTATCATGCTTCAGGGGAAAAGATATATGGTACTACTTCACATGGATAACACCATGTATTTGTATGCATCGCATGTGGACATATCACAGAAATATAATATTATATATATTTTTATGTATTCACTTTGACACTTGGTATCAGATGCCTGTTTCTTACACTGGATCCAGATACAGTCCATATTGACCTCATTCTGTCCCTATACAACAGGATGGTGACGGGGACAAAACTCTGCTCATGGCACTGAGATCGGCAGCTCCAGGTACTGTGTAGAAATGGTCTGACTGGTTGCTGCTGCTGGGAGGTCAAGTGGAAAGGATGCGTGTCTACAGGGGTAACTTACAAAGGAATCAAAGGACATGGTAAGGATACGCCTGCTGGCTTGGAGGGATTGACAAGTCCTGGAGCCTGGTCAGGTCTGGAGACAAGTACTCCATCTGGCACAATAACAAAGGAACAGATCTAGAGGGCCCTGTGCCTCTGACAGAGTCGGAGTGTATCTGACCTGCTGGCGCTCTGTCTTTCTGTGATGTATCCAATAAAATGATCTACCTTCACACCTTCCACTGCACATTCACCGAACCCGTCTACCCTGCATTCACGTTCTGGGGTACACGTGATACGTATGGCTGCTCAGCATCTTTGCGTGAGCTTCATGCTTACTTTTTTGAGGTTTAGCCATGAGTACGTTAACACTCACTACAACACATCAAATACAGCAGCTTGGTCAGTGGCCCTGTGCTTCAAACCACGACACTGTAAGCACCCCACCAGCGTCACATCTCGGGGCGTCCCTCTAGCATTATCTTTTGATGTGCCGTCAAAGACAGGTGATGTAGTGGAAAGAATAAAAAGTCCACATATAGAGCATGTGGGCTGGATAGATGGCAAACACAGGAGTTTCAACCAGGAAACCAGGGCCGTGTCTTGTGTGAAAGTCAACAGTGACTTACTCAGGCAGACGTAAGTCATGCAACTAAACATACATTCCACTGTGTTGTGTTGCATTGCGTTACATTATGCAATACATTTATTTCAACCAAAACTAGGATCTTTTTCTAAACCTAATCAAATAGTTTTTCTGCCTTTATTTTGAAAGTCTTCCTGGACACTGCATATTCAATAATCATGTCACACTTTATTTGACAATATACTAAAAAGCAGGTTTGGAAGCAAAAAATTACAAATACTCAAATTACTGTAATTAAGTAGTTTTTTGGGGTACTTGTACTTTTATGAGTAGATTTTCAAGTCTGTACTTGCAATTGTACTTCAGTATTAATTTCATCATGTAATCTAGTTACTTTTAGAAACATAGTTGAGTAGTGAGTACAGTTTGAATTAATGTCCAAATCTTTCATCTGCATTTTTGTAGCCAATCAGGTGATCTGATCACAAACAAGCCAATGAGAACAAAGACATACAAGTGAAAAACAAAACAAAATGGTTTGGAAAACAATCAGCCACATAGAACTCACATGTAAGAAAACCTAGTTTACTCCTCCAGCAAGTAGTCCGACCCTTCGTAAGGAACATCAGCAGAGATGATTTCTGGTCCTTGTTGGGTCAGCAGCCAACACTGAGGTAATGTTAGTGCTTCCTAGAGATCAAACTGAATAAATACCACAAACACTAAACTGTTTTCTAGTTCAGTCTTACTGTAACTAAAATATCTGCTGGACAGCGTGGTCAGATTGAGCTGCTGTGTCCAGAAACGTCACATGTATTTTTAAGCTACTAACGCCGTGTCACAAACTCAGCTGATGGAGGAGCTGAACAGAGTTTCTGTGTGTGAATCATTTCCAGTGAAAACTCAAAAATTAAAAATGCATTAAAAAAAAGTTAGACTTTCAAAATTAACACATTCCGTATTTGTTGTTGTTTATTCTCTCAAAAACAAATTTCACTGCAATTACAAAACTGTTCTCCTGTTCATCACACACAAGGGAGGCAACACCTGTGACTTTATCTAACAGCACCATGAATTCTACTCATGAAATAAAGTTATTTAATTATTCTATAAATGTTACTTAAACAGTTACAAGAAATAGTCTTACAGGAGCTCACAGTCTGTGGCTTGTGATTTATTTACATGAATAAAAATGGTTCAAAATATCAGAGTAATGTTTTCAGTGATGAGCTCGGTGTGACGTCATGTTGATTTGAACATGTTCTGAATGTTGTGTTGACCAATCAGGCGGCTTAGTGGGATCTACCTGGATTATAACAGAATTTCAACATTTCAGAATAAAAGTTTCAGATATACAGCACTGTCTTGACACTCCAGAGGACGATACAGACTCTCACTGCGATCAGCTGTAGCACATGTAAAGAGAAACACAACAGCAAACGTCACGGCAACGTTGTTCATCAGTGGTGTTTGATCTGTATCAGAACAGTCTGAACACCACCATCCCATTTCCCTCCATAACTTTTGGTACTGCTGATTGCATAGGAGCATTTATAATTATGTGTTTGCACTGTCCTCCAGTGGCCACATGGTGTAACTGCACCCTTTTCAAAACAGGCAAAGATGTCATTACATATTTTAACCACCAGAGGCCAGTGTAGATATATTATTAAAAACACTAACATGGCAACCAACTGCACCCAGTGTAAGAAGAGACTGAACAGCAGTCAACAGTAAACGTTCTGCTGAAAACGATCAGAACTGAGTGTTCTGTACTTTAAGATGGAACTCTTCCTATCTATTTAAAAATAAAAGCAGGAAACAAGACATTGAATCAAAGGAACCTGATATTGGATATTTTTGAGTATTTGAAGTCAGGTAAACATGACCTACAGTACTCCATTCCTCATCTGGTCCCATATTCTTTATGTCCAGCTTAATATTAACAGTTTTAATGCACAGACATTTGGAGAAACAGATGTTTAACTGTGAACATCACCCACTATTAACTGTACAAGCAGACTCTGACTGATGGTCAAGATCTTGACATTTGCCAACTGTGGCAACATACATTTCTTCAATCAAGATTATATTTAACAATGATTTTTAAATTAAATATAAACTCTTGAAGCTCCACTGTCTTGAAGGTGTCAGCCTGAAATGATCATTTTCATTTCATTTGTTCTTTTTCCTTGAAAGAATTTAGGAAGCTGACAGTTTTTGTTTATTTAATCCATTACGTGACAAAAACATCAGACCCATAACTTTGTACACAGTCAGATGTGTTTTGAGTATGTGATAAAATATGTAATCATCCTCATGCTATACAAAGAAAATTAGCATAATCGCTTTAACAATGAGAAGAAGTCACTTAGTAGAGCGCAGATCTTCACCAGAAAATAGATGGTGAAGCACCTACTGCAATGACACCACAGCTGCCAGGTGCAACCAGCAGAGATTTGTAAGATGTAAAGTACTTTTACATAGTATAGTCACTTTTCTTTAAGATGCACAGAAGAGTGTAACGGTATTGAATGAATGTAAGTGAAGGGTGCATTCTGGATTCAGCTAACTGCAGAAACTTAATAAAGAAACTTTGTCCAACTTTGTCCATGTCAAACATATTGTTGTAACACAACACAAAACAGTTGAATCTCACTCACGTACACCTCCCACGTCCCTTATGGTCAAGACGGCAGCAAAGCCTCTTGGCATATTGTGTATGGAATTTAATCTGCAGATGCTCCCGTTGAAGATGAGACCAAACCTTTCTATGGATGTGAGATTTTGGGTCAGGACAAAGGCCAAAAAATGGCCTGCAACAGACTAGGTAAGCCTAGCTTTTAGCTTAGCAGTTGTTGATGGACTACTCACTGGTTAAGAGGATTGAGGAACAGTTAGTAAAATGGATTTTTCAAGGATTTTCAAACATTGGGAACCACTGCAACCACAAGAGGTCCTGGAGCATACAGATATAAATGTGAACAAAAAAATATTAGGTTGATGGGTCCAGTAGTAATCTAATGTGAGATTAGCAGTGGACAGCTACACATGATGAATTAAAAATCTATCGCAGTATGTTGCCTTGACATTTAGAGTAATCCCAGCTATTATTTTTACAGTGTAAAGTGATTCTTATATTCTCCAACTGTAAAAACATGTACAAAAACCTTGTTAAATATTTTGTTATGTGCCTCTGTGACTCTGTGCCTTTTCCTCGAGACTTTATTGACGCCAAATTAAAAAGTCTTCAGAGTAAAGATCCACACAGATTTATTATTTTATTCTTTTGATCAGAATGTCTCTGTGGGTCGTGAAGGCTGCAGACTGACTCCTGCTGTGGACCATCACTTCTGCTTTTTATTTGTTTTTGTTGGTCTGTTCAAAATCTTTGTAGTGTCCATTGATTTCAGTACGTCGTGACGCCGGTGACGCCTCAGTGACGTGAGCTGAATTAAACAGAGAGAGAGAGCGGTAGAGAGAGGCAGACAGACAGCGGAGAGAGAGAGAGCATCATCAGTGTTGTTTGTGCTGATCAGATCAGAGGAGAGAAGCTCAACATCAGCAACAACCAGCGGCTTGTTTACAGGTAAAAACACCTTTACTCTCTATCAGATGGTGATTATTATCAGCGTGTGTGTGTGTGTGTGTGTGTGTGTGAGGATGAAGATGCTGAGGCTGAGAGGAGGAGGAGGAGGAGGAGGAGAGGCGCTGTTCAAAACAAAAGCTCTGAAATAAATCTGATTTTCACCCTGAACTCTTTAAATCATCATCGTGTCTTTTTAAATATCTCAATTATTATAATATTTAACCCTCCGTGTGTTTGGTGCGCGTGCGTGTTTTCATTGTCTGTCAGCGGGGCGTTTTTCCATCCTGTCCTGTCTTTACTACGCACATTGGCACAAACCTCAAACCGCAGCTGTCTCGGGTTTATATCAGCTGTTTTTTGATGAGTTCAGATCATAAACGTGTCTGTCGGGTCTGATCTGAGTCTGAGCGGGTCTCTGTCTGACTCATCTGATCGTGTTTTTGCAGGATTTGGTGTGTGAGGTTCAGTTTGTTGTAAAATGGAGGCTGATGGAGGAGGAGGAGGGGGGTGGGGGGTGCTGCCATGGCCTCCTTCCTCCCTCCGCCTCTCACAACCTGCTGGTTCTCATCACATGGTGTCCACACATCCTCCAAACCCTCAGACACACACACACACACAATCGGTAAAATATCATTTAATGTGATTGTGTTCAGTCTGCGGAGCTCCGTGTTTAAAGGGAGCGAACTGGTTTCCAGCTCGGCCAGTATTCCTACTGGGACCCAGTGTGAGAGAGAAGATCGTCCAGTCTGGAACCAGACTGATTCAGTACAAGGTCATTATCAACTCACAGCACACACACATATGATCTAATATACAGAATAATTCTACACCCTCTTCTACAGCATCACTGCACTCAGATTATCAAAAACAAACAGAGATTTTTATTTCTACCACGAAAAAAACAAAGTAAACAATACAAACAATAAAATACATAAAGAATAACAAAATGAAAACAGAAAACCTGAAGAAAATGTCAAAAAAAAAACAACAAAACAAATCAACAACCAAAACAACAGTATACAATGCTTGAAAATGAGCAGGAAGAAGAACATATTTATTTAATCCTGCCTCTCATGTTCATCTTTACACATATAAATACTCTTACATATAGACACACACACACACACACACACACACACACACACACACACACACACACACACACACACATCATACCTTATATATAAGTCATTAACGTTTTTGTCTTTTGTAAAAATGTAATACTCATTAACAAATAATATTTATACTGTGTTCACATATATTAGCTCTTTAACCTGTATATCTATATATCAGTTCCTAAATATAGTCATATATTGTATCTGTATGTAAATATAGATGCAGATAGCATCATGAAATCAGTCCTTTGTATATTATATTATTATCTATCAGTCATCATAATCAGAGCCGTAACTAACAGTTATTTTCATAGTTGATTAATCAGTCAGTTACTTTCTCAATTAATTGATTAATAGCTGTTTGCCTAAAAATGTCAGAAAAGTTGATCAAAGTCCAAGATGTCGTCCTCAAATGTCTTGTTTTGTCCACAACTCAAAGATATTCAGTTTACTGTCAGAGAGGAAGGAAACCAGAAAATATTCAGATTGAAGAAACTGAAATCTTAAAAAAAAATACTCAAACCAATTATTGATTATCACAATAGTTGGTTAATTTAATATTAGATTAATAATCAAATAATGGATTAATACTTGCAGCTCTAATCACAATTTTCCAAAAATACTATCAAGGAGAAAAACAAATGAAAAATGAATTTGGGTAAAACAGTGGTAGCCTAGAACAAAAATGTAATGATAATTTTACGTATAAAATTTTAATATTGCTCCATTATTGCTATAATACTTAAAGAAAGAATCAGTGAGATTTGTCTGAGCTGTTCATAAACGCACCATAAAGATGGCTTGTTCAGTCTCATTCCCAGGACGTCCAATACTGATGTTTCTGTCTCATCAAATATCCCGAGCAGCAGAATCATGAGAAAATAAGTCATTCCAGACAGAGAGCTGCAGATACAGACACCAGACAGTGGGTCATACGTGGTGATTGAAAGGGGGCGGGGTTATTAGCAGACTATGGCAGTAATATAATATAATATGCAACAGTTTGTTTTAATTAGTATATAATAACCTGAAAATAAGAACTATTGTGTTTTTGTTACCTTAGAATAAGCCTTTTATATCTGCAGAGGGAGCAGCTCAGAGGCTGCCATGTTGAACCACCGTGTTTCTACAGTGAATGCGTTCTCTTGTGTTTTGTATCAGTTCTGTAGTTGAAGTTCTCCTACACACTGGTTCTCTAATATTATATTAGTTGATGCTAATTAAACTTAGTTAAATACTCTGGTTTTGACTGTTTGCCTGATAATAACGTTGTGTTGCTCAGCCTGAAACATTTAAAGAGTCAGGGCTGTGTAGAAACATCAGGTGTTCTTTCCAGCGCACACACAAGAACAGAGAGCTCGAGGATCATGAGGAAATATTTACTAAGTATGACAAAAAGTATGTTGGATTAGAACAGCACACCGCACCTTTAGTTTCAATTCTGTATTTCCACCTGCTAACAAAATAACTTGCTTCATCCTTGTAAAAAGAATGAAACATTCAGATATATGATCAGGAATGTGTTTCAGAAAGATGAAACCCTCTGCTAAAGATCTGCTAAAGATCTGCTAAACATCCACTAAAGATCTGCTTAAGATCTGCTGAAGATCTGCTAAATATCTGCTAAACATGTGCTAAACATCTGCTAAACCTCTGCTAAAGATCTGCTAAACATGTGCTAAACGTGCTAAACCTCTGCTAAAGATCTGCTAAACATCCACTAAAGATCTGCTTAAGATCTGCTAAAGATCTGCTGAAGATCTGCTGAAGATGTGCTAAACATCTGTTAAACCTCTGCTAAAGATTTACTGAAAATCTGCTAAAGATCTGCCAAAAATCTGGCAAAGATTTGCCAGAGATCTGCTTAACATCTGCTAAAGATCTGCTGAAGATCTGTATAAGATTGACTTTGCTATTGATGAACAAGGTAGTTTAATGTACAACTCAACACAAAATTTATGTCTGTTCCATGTTTTGTTGATTGATTTTGATTGATCTGCCAGTGTTAGCGATCAGATGCTGTCAGTCACAGGAAAATCCCAGGTGAAGTATCAAAATAAACCACAGAACACCGAGCTGACTTCACTGTGATCTACCTCAGAAGTCTTGCATGAGTCCGTCTGTGTGTTGATATTTCACTGTTTGATGCACAGATCTCCTCTGCACGCCTTTTCCTTCATGTTTTATATCTGCGTGTGTCCATGCTGACTCATTCGGTCGTGTTGCGTAACCTTTGTCGTGGCCTCAGCTGAGTCCTGTTCCACTGATTACTGTTTTGTTCTGTTCCGTTCAGGCAGGAGAGAACCAGCTGAAACCACAGATTACATAATTACAGATACACAGATAATTAAACAGAGATGTTGAAACGACCAAATGTGACAGCAGGAAGTCTTTTTTAAATCTGATGAGGACCTGTGCTGTTTTCATGAGATCACTTCTTTTATCGTTTGTTATCATAATTTAGTTTTTGTGATTATAAAATAGCAGCTCTGAGATCAGGAGGAAACATTTGACCCAACGCAGTTCAGACTTGTGCTGCACGATGAAACAAGAATCAGAGAATCAGACCTGACGGTTACAAACTGAACAACTGAATGTTTGAGCTGCATTTGTCAGAAATTATGAGTCACATTTGTTCTCAATCAATTGTGTTGTTCTTCACTTCAGAATTGAGGCTGTGTGAATGTCTGATGCAACTGATAGCAACTGTTAGCTTAGCATGTAGCTGCTGCTGCAGATAGTGTCTGACTCAGATTAAAGAAGAACAGAGCTGCTGTTTGTGTGGATTAAACTGTACAGCTCAGACTACAGAGACAGACCTATACTGGTTTGTGTGTGTGTGTGTGTGTGTGTGTGTGTGCGCACTAAGCCTTGTGCAGACGGATAAAGGAGGATGTTACTGGTTAAACTGGTGTCTTGTAATGACTGAATCCTGCTGCTCTGCACCGTTCAGTCTGCAGCTCAGACACTGCAGGTACAGATGAATTAATGATCCAGTTTCTTGAGTCTGACTCACAGCTGCTAGTTTGTGATCAGTGTGAACTGGAAGCTCCTCTGTCTTCAGGAATTACATTGATATCAGATGAATCTGCATCACAGCAGGTAACACTGCAGCCAGAGGAAGAAAACAGATTAGTATTACATCATAACCTGAAAAAATATTATTATGACAAGATATTTTTCACGTTATAACAAAATTGATCCTGATAAAATGTTAAATGTTTCAATCATTGTGTGTCTTAATATTCTGTATACTCCTCTGGGTCAAAACTGACCCGCATTCACTAAACCCTGAAAATAAAGCAGCTTCATTGAATTTTAAACCTCAAACCTGTTTTGCATGAAGAAATAACTTGTTCTTCATCAGAAACTTTGTGACTGTGTGAGTTTTTCCTCTTCACAGTGCAGAAACACTGCATTTAATAAATGGACATCACTCAACACACCTGTCACAATTATTTCCCTGAAATAGAGGTTCATTATTATTATTATTATTATTATTATTATTATTATTATTATTATTGCTATTATTGCTTCAGGTAGAATAGTACTTGTGTAGTCTAAGTAATTAACAGAAATGTGCAGAAATTTGTTCTGAATGGATTTTATTGAAGTCACTCCCAGCAGTAATATATTATACTGTTGAACAATAAGGAATCCAGCTATAAAACAACAGTCTTCTCCTTTTTTTAACCATCGCTCCCACACAGTTTATAAACAACAACAGATATGATGAAGAACTGTCTTCATATGTCTTCAGTACAGGGAGAGGTGGACGTCCTGTCATCTGCAGCATCTTTATAGTGTCTGACTACAGAGACACAAGTCTCTTCATCTTTGTGGTTGTTGTGTTTGTGTGTAACTGTGATTTTAAGACAATCTTTGTACCCTGCTGTACCACAGCTTTCATGGAAATATGAATATAGGCAGTGGTTCACTTTCTCTAATGTCAGTTATCAAATTTCAAGTTGAAAAACGATCATCTTCTCTGCTGTTGGTCAGCATAAGGGTTCATCTAATACCTCATATTGATAGAAACTAAAACTTCTAATCTGTTGTAGTGTAACATGAAACATTTAAAGATAAATAGGACACAGTGTCTGATTACAGCTGTAAAGAAAATGAAGTCTCTGTAGATGAACGGATTAAAGACAAGACTGTCCTCTGGAAGACAGGAGTTTAGAACTCAGTGCTGACTTTTCATTTCAAGGACTTATTATTTAATTTTAGTTTAGGTTTCAGCAAACTTCATGGTTAGTTTTTGAAAAATATTGTGGTTTTTCAGTTTGCAATGCAAGTATAACCAGCTGCACTGGTTATTTACAGCCTGGGCTCAAATAGTATCGTTGGCTGGAGTGTGTGTCAAAACTGAACAAAATGGTGGAGCCAGAAAAGCAGATGGGGCAAAACAGGAAGAGTTCAAAACTTGTTTTAAGAAAGAAACAAAATAAATCAATCAATAAATCAATCAATAAATAAAAAAGCTGACCTGCAGGGCAGGTAGGTCAAAACTACAGACCAGAAAACAAACCAACACATGAACACAAGATCAGAAGAACAGAGAAACACAAGAAAGAGACAAGCAACCAATCAGACACAGGTAGAACTAATGGTCATCAAAAAGGGAGGGAAAAGGACCAAAACAGGAAGTAGAGTCAAGACAAATGAGGGAGGAACAGGACCTCAAAATAAAACAGGAAACAGACCCAAAACATGAGAACAACAGGGAGGATTTTAATACTAAAAATAGTTTGTTTCTTGTGTTCTGGTGACTTTTCAGCATCAAATAATAAACACACTGAAACAGCAGTTTTATGTTGGATGCTTTTAATTTGACTTTTAATTCTCAGGAAAGAAAACTGAATAGTTTGTCCCTCTGGTCTGAACTTGTTTAAATCTTTATCTTAAACTAACATTCATCAGTTTTCTTTCATTAATTTTTTGGCCCTGAACATGGCAGATTTTATGAAATGCTCCTTTAAAACTTTTCTAAAGAAACAGGAGTTCTTCTTGGTGTTCTTTTCGTGTTGTTGTCCTGGTGGAAACTGTAGACTTTTAAAGTCGTGTAGAGCTCATACACACTATACAGTGTCAGAAACAGGTCGTGAAAATGAAAAGAACAAAAAAAACTGAAATCAGGAGAAGTTAGATCCTGGGAGGAAAGAGGGATGAAAAACAGGAACCTCTTTGGAAAATCTGGAGGGATGTTGAGTACAGCCAGTGAACAAGAAGTTTCTTCTTATAACACGATCAGTTTATCTTCTTCAACACCATGAAAATATCTTGTTATAACAATTAACTTTCCAGTTATATTATGACACTGGTCTGTTTTTCTTTCGTGCTACACACTCAGTGTCAGTGCAGGAAGACTTTTGACTTTTGTTTTTGGGAAATCATGTGATCCAATCAGAGTATTGTGAGAGAGATTCAGGATTAGGATCTTCATGTGCCAGAGACAGAAAAATGAAATGAGCCCAGCTGTACATGTTGTGGTTATTAGGTCTGTAATTTTAGATTCGAGGCTGAACAGATTATCTGCCCAAATGATCCTGTAGGGTTTACAGACTGACTGGTATCAAACATGTTTGGTACAGATGACTTGAAATCCTGTAGTGTGAAAGAAATATGAAGAAAAAAACCTGCAAAAGCCAGTGAGAGCGAGCTGACCAACCAGATGTTGTGTGCTTTCAGCAGCAGTTTGTTCCAGCCCCGTTTGAGACAAACAGTAAAACTTTATTCCCAACTCACTGCCGGCTTGTGTTGCAAAATGTCCAATCCATGCTCAGGGTTCTTATGGGTCCTGGAAATCCTTGAAAACACTTGAACTTTAATGTCAAGTTTTCAAGGTTTGGAAAGTGCTTGGATTTTGGATAGAGCTGCACATTCTGATTTTAAAAAACGTCATATTACAACTATTTTAACTGAAACTGTGTTTGCATCACAAATTTCATGTTCACTGAAAATGTTTTCATTTAAATCATGATGGTGTGACATTTATTTTAGACCAGAGTCTGAATTCAATCACTATAATTGGGATCAATCAATAAACCTTAACATATGTCAATAAATACTTTGTAATTGATCATTAAAGCAGATAGTTGAGGTTGCAGTCATGTGTTGATTCATTGCTCTGTTGATTTAAATATGGAATGCCAATAAATCAGAAATGACAGTAATACATTTAGTATTTCTAAGTGAATAGATCAGAATGATAAATGAGAGGAAACACTTCATTTAAAATATTAAATGTTTTTTTGTCCTCAGATTGAAGGCAGGTCAGTCTGAATGATCCACATGATTACATCAACAGTTTTGTTGAATTTATAAAGCATTTGAGAAAAAACAATCTGTATATTTTCCTCCCTGGATGAGTAATGATGGAGGAGACAGAGTGACGGTTCGATGATGGAGGGAGCGGCTGCTGGATGGATTTCAGGCAGCATCTCATCTTTGCTAAAGTGGAGAGGAGATTTAATCCAGTCAGGCCCGCTGACAGCTTCATGATGGACAGGGAGTGTTAGCATTAGCCTCTTTAGCTGCTGCTGCTATCAGGATGATGCAGTGGGTCAATTAGTCTACTCTCTCTCACACACACAAAACACACACACGTTCTCCAGAGCTGAACATACACGGTGAACAACATGGTGAACATGGTGATGCACAACAGAAACAGAAAACAAGGGGAGCTCCACACCGTCTCAGAGCTGCTTCACAGAGACTGGATGTGCTTCTGACAGAGCCGCCTGATTGTTTGTCTGTCTGACCTGCACAAACCTAAAAGTTGTCTGTGTCTTTTAAAGGACAGGTGGATAGTGACAGGACTTGTCAGTTGTTGTGGTTCAGAATGAAATGACCAGTTTCTGTTTCTGCTTTTGGTAGCTTGACACTACAAGTGGCACATTCCATTTTGTCTGACGCCCAAAGCTGCCGACATGTTTTTGCTGTTATTGTGGACGCAGGCCAAAGTGCAGCTGCTAAAGGCCACACGTCTCCTACGCTGCTTGGACAGGTTGTTGGACGGACAGGGTCAGAGTAACGAGTAGGGCTGAGCAAGTTTGAAAAAATATCAAATTACAATTATTTTGACTGATGATATAATTGCAGTTTTTTGCAATAGTAATTTGCAGAGTAAGTAAGTAATTGTATTGTATCACAATAGTAAGTAATTTGCAATATTAAAGGTAATGATCATTTTTACATCATTATTCATATTTTGATAGAAAAAACATGTTAAACTGACTTTTTTTTTTAAGTCTGTAGAAACTGTAGGACAGGACGTCTGTGTCTTTAACAAATATTGCACCTCCTGTGATTTGAAAATTGCAGAAAGCTATATGGCAGTTTGGATAAAATTTCAACTAATTGTGCAGCCATACTAAGGACACAGTGGACTGGATGTCCCAGTCGGTCACCGGTGAGACGTGTCCAGCAGTCGGTGGTCAGAGCTCATGTCAGCTGGTTTTAGTCACAGCAGCTCTGGATGGAAGAATGAACTCAGACTGAACCTGTAGACTGACATGTTGGTTAAAATAATCACCAGAGTTAACAGGTGAACGGTTTACTGTTTATATCTCTAGTTGAAAAGGTGACTCATGTCCCTGCAATTGTATTTTAGCATTAATAGCATTAATATGTCTTATTAGCCACTTGTTAGCAACTAGCCTTTTATAATTTTTTCATTTTTAATGAAAGTCTATAAATAAAGCATTTATCTTTCGTTGCATACTTACAGGATGTGACAAAAGCTCGAGTGATCAGAACCGACCTGTGACACATTACATACAAACCGCACAAATGTTTTGATGCTATAAAGTTACATTATCCTGCTTACAGATGTGATTTTAGTGGAGACATGATTTTTATTGAAGTTTTTAAAAGTGTTGCTTCTTTTCTCTGACAGGCCGAGCTGCAGAATCCCTCATCATGACTAAAGAAGAGAACCTGGAGGTGCAGGAGAAGGAGAGGCACGACCGGGAGGAGCAGGAGGAGGGGAGGGTCCAGAGAGAGGAGGAGGAAGCGCTGACCGAGGAGGAGGACGAGGAAGAAGAAGAGAGAGATGATGAAGAGGAAGAAGAGGAAGACGAAGATGAGGAGGAGTACGAGCTAGAGGAGGAGAGGGAGGGGGAGGAGAGGGCGGAAGTGGATGATGAGGAGGACGACGAGCAGGAGGAAGAGCGGGAGGACAGAGAGGAGCGGGAGGAAGAGGAGGGTCCAGCTGTCGGCCAGGACCGTGAAGCAGAGCCGGAGCCCGAGCCGCTGTCCATGTCCGAATACCAGAGTCCCGTCCACGAGCCGCGCCGCCGAGCCATGGTGCACCCCTCAGCCCAGGCTCCGCTGCCCAAAGACTACTGTATGTCATACCACCTTAAATACATTCTGTCAGACCACCTTAAATACATACATACTGTCATACCACCTTAAATACATACATACTGTCATACCACCTTAAATACATACTGTCATACCACCTTAAATACATACATACTGTCATACCACCTTAAATACATACATACTGTCATACCACCTTAAATACATACTGTCATACCATCTTAAATACCTTCTGTCATACCACCTTAAATACCTTCTGTCAGACCACCTTAAATACATACATACTGTCATACCACCTTAAATACATACATACTGTCATACCACCTTAAATACATACATACTGTCATACCACCTTAAATACATACTGTCATACCATCTTAAATACCTTCTGTCATACCACCTTAAATACCTTCTGTCAGACCACCTTAAATACATACATACTGTCATACCACCTTAAATACATTCTGTCAGAGCCACATGGCTCTTCAGCTTCCTGTGACTTTGTCAAAAAATGATGAAAAACTTTTACCAACTACTGATCTTTTGTTGAGATAATTTACTTTTCTTCTTTAGACAAATTTAAATATAAATATTTAAATTTACTGTGACCAAATTTTGAAAAACATTTTTTTTGAGTTTTACTGTAAATGTATCTGAGGAAGAAGAGTAAATGATCTCAGCTAAAGGTCTGCAGAAAGTTTATAAAAGTTTGAGTTGGGCACAAAACTCAAAAATCTATTGCAGTATGTTGTACACCAAATTAAAAAAAAGTGTTAATATTTCATCAGCTGAAATATCAAAGACTGTGTCCATGTCTCAGTGTCTTTTCCTCTAAACTGTGACGGTGTCTCGTCTTCTTGAGTCTCCGTAAGATACAGCTGGCAAAAAAAGTCTTGAGGGAAAAGAGAGCCTTTAAGACAGATTTTTTGGATGGTAAAGGTTGCAGAGTCCTGTGTGAGACCATCTGATCTTAAGTGGACATCCATAGTCTCATGTTCTGTCCAGGTGACTGTGACACGTCTCAGGTCAACACAGAGCCTGAGACTAGAGACCACAGTAGAATCAGTAACAGTCTGATGCTGATTGGACAGCAGGCTCATTAGTATTCATCAGACACACTCTGAGAGGACAACTCCATTATACACTCTGTGTGTGTGTGTGTGTGTGTGTGTGTGTGTGTGTGTGTGTGTGTGTGTGTGTGTGTGTTTTCTCCAGCAGTGGACACACAGATACGTCCTCTTCACCACACTGACACACTGTTTTCTGTGAAACTCTAATTATATTCCTGATAATCATTCAACCTACAAAAACAGTAAGAACATTGAACCTGTTTGTGACATTTAGCTTTTTAAATTAGCAGTAATTCTTCCTAAATGGACTTGGAGACTGTGGCTGTCCAGCAGTGTCCTGAAGTGTCTGTGCTCTCTACCACAGAGCGACACTTTACAGATCAAAGTTACACTCTCATAATAAATTAGTCGACTTCATAGAAATTTGAAGTCTGTTTCCTTAAGCTGTTTAAGTTTTGACACAAGGTGAAACTAAACAGGTCTGATTGTCTTAATGTAGAACTTTATTTGGTTGTAGTGGACATATGAACTGTTCACTTCTCATGAAGACAGCTAGTTCATCACGTCTCTGTAGCTGCCATCTTATCTTTTATTCTTCATGTGATTTGGTGGTTCAGTTACCTTTAAAGGGACAGTTCACCCCAAAACCAAATGACATATTTTTCCCCTGGCTTGTATTCGTCCATGCAGAGTGTTTTGGTGTGAGCTGCAGAGACATTAGTGATGTCTGATGTCTCTCTAATATAATGAGACTGAATGACACTCAGCTTGTGGAGCTCAAAGCATCAACAAATACAGTTGAAAAATTCAAAACCAGTGTTTCTTTCCAAAAAAAACTGACCTGCGTACTGAAGATGATCCACAGACTTTGTTGTGAGCAGTTTCATGTAGGAACTTTTTTTTTTTTTAGCAGAAAATTAATTAGTTCTGGTAGATTCCACCGCAGAAAGAAAGTAGTTCCTCCATGAAAGGTCTGTGGCACAGACTCTGGATAAATACTTCAGATAATCTGAACTGTCCCTTTATTAACATCAGATTAAATCCCAGTTTGCAGTAGGATTTATAAAAAGCTCTTAGTCATCCACTGAAGGACTGACAGTCATGAAAAGTGAAGTTTGTTGTGCAGCTGATTTCAGTCACTCAGTGAAATGAAATCTGAGCTCAGACTGCAGAGAACCTGCAGAGCTCACAGGTTATTTCTCATTTGATGACGTTGACACAGACTTCCTGACATCACTGACTTCTCTCTTTTCTTGGACACTTTACTAACTCGTTTCCTTTGCTTCTGTTTCTCTTTTACTCTTTCATGGTCTCATCATCTCTTTTGGGTTCTTCTCTTTCCTCCACGTGTCTCCAGCGTTCACCTTCTTCGACCCCAACGACCCGGCCTGTCTGGAGATCCTCATGGATCCTCGGACCACCATCCCGGAGCTGTTCGCCATCGTGCGTCAGTGGGTTCCACAGGTGCAGCACAAGATCGACGTCATCGGGAATGAGGTGAGAACACAAGACTACCAACTGAGACTCTCCAGGCTGCTGTGGTCACTTTTTGTTTCTGTGACTCACAACCAAGGAGGGGAGTCGGTAGCGAGGGAAATTCAAGTTACTCAGCTTCAAGTGTAGGTTAGTAGTGAGAGAGAGAGAGAGAGAGGTGGGAAGGTGAAGCACTCAGAGGTGTGGTCACGCAGGCGGTATTGAAGTGCAGTAACCCGTCTGTGTTACGCAGAGATGCGCTCGGCTCAGCTGGTGAGCGGCGTGAATCTGGACATTGAACCAACACAGTCGAAGTACTGACCAATCTGCGTGCAGGGCGACACTATAGCGGTCCGATGAGGTCGGATCACTAAGTAAAACACAAGCAGGCACAAACGAGCAGAAGGACAATATGAAAAGCAACACAGACAATAATTTTACAATACTGATGCAGCCAAAAATGGACGCGGCGGTCCGAATCAACAAGCCCTTTACAAACTTAAAAAGAAAACACACACTAGCTAGTATCTGCCCAGAGCTAAAGCCTCTTACTTTGCAGTAAGAGACTTGCCCCTCGGCGAGGGGGCAAGTCTCTGGCGAGGCCAGTTAATTCCGGCTCGTGGCAGGGAATTACTCAGGAAAGAAGGGGATCCTTGTCCTTCTTCTTGAAGCGGGCAGTCCTTGTTATCTGCCAGGCTTTGCATCCGCGGGCATCCGGGCGAGAGGGTCAATCCGCGCACAGAGTGAGGGAGAGGAGAGGAGATCAGCTCGACCAGCGAGGGAAATCCGTAGGCCTAAAAACGTGTCTAATGCTGCACTGTAGTAACTCGTTCTAAAGCGTCGCCACGTGGGACGAGTTGCTAAACTTTAGGAACAGTTACTGGTCACTTCTATTGACTACGGAAGTCACAGTCGGAAGCGTTTCCTTCAGGTACGCTTCGTGTTAATATAGCCTGCGTGATGTCATTGGCCATGGCGGATCTCACCCAATGGGAGCTGCGGATTTCACAGGACCCCTGCTGGTCAGCTGGGGCCCTGTGTTGGGGGTTTAAAATGCTGAGTCACACAGAGAGAGTGGGGGTCGACGGATTTCTTTGTTCTTCTGGGCGCCAACATGTGGTTGGTTGTTACATGTAGGCCCCAACAGTTAACAAAGAAAGTGTAGGCCTTTGTTGGACATCCTTGTACGGCACAACAGTCTTCATGCTGTGAAGGAAGATGAACGTCGTAAATTTTCACCCAAAGTACTGCAATAATTCTCCATCAGAGAAGAGGCAGAAAAAAACAAATAAAATCAAACAAAATAATGACATCAGCCCTAATCACAGACATGCTGATAATTTGATATGATTTGAGTTCATTGAAAAGTGGGCGTGTCTTAACCTAACATACCACGCTGTTGCTAGCGAGGTGACTGATGAATCTGAGCTCTGTACTGACTGATGGGTGCAACATCATATTTTGTTTTACATGAAGAAAATATGTCATGACAAAACAAATGCAAAATTTGTTTTGTATTTTTTGACATACATTATTAAATAGGTGCACAACAAAAGGTTGAAAAATTTCATTTCATCTCAAAATGCAACTATGCAGTGCTAAAATGTAGTAGTTAGTATAGTTAGATAATTAATTTGAGTCAACTTGCAGAAAAGTTTTGTAATCTATTTTGTTTCTTTGAAATATTTTATGCAGCTTTTCTTTATCTCATATCATGTGATCATTTTTAGCTGATTGAGGAGCTGATATGAAGTCAGGACAAATACAAACAGTAAATTAACTGCTGAGTAAAGCATTAGCGCTGCACAATCAGGTAAAAAGTCATAATGTGATCAATTTGACTGGAAATGTGATAAGCAATACGATTAGTGGGAACAGTCATGTTTGCATCACAGTTTTCATTTGAAATCATGAAGATGTGATATTTATTGAGGTCTGAACCAAACAAACATGTTTTCTTTCCTTTGGAGAAGAGGATTTTCACTTCAGCTCGTCTCTGCAGCTCTACAGAATCTCATTATAATGATTTTTCTTTTGTAATTTCGTTCTGTTTCTGCGATTTGAATGTTGCACTCAGTGATTTCAATCATTTCGCAATTAATTGTGAAGCCTTACAATGTGCACAAGAAATAGAAATAATAAAGGATAATAAATAGTAAAGAAAAATAGAGAAAAGGCAATAAAAAATAAAGCAGATAAAGGCCTCTGATCTATGAGTCTTTTGAGGTTCATGCAAACAGGCTGATTTTAAACCATGTAGCGCTTCATAAACCAGTAAACACATTTAATTTAATTAAAATGTAACTAAATGAATATGGAAACCAATGGACAAAAAGTGTCAAGATTTTGTCTGAAATGTCTGCTGGTCTGAGTCAGACACACAAGACAGGAGAGCGTCTCAACAGACAAAAAGAGTGTTTCTTGACCTAATGCTAAAGAAGCTAAAGAAGCTTAAGAAGCTAACAGTACTGGTGCAGAGGTTAGCTTCACTGTGTGTCTCTGTTGTCTCATTGTGTTTGACTCCACATCTGAATCGCTGCCCTCGTTCTTCTGGCAGGGAGCCTGAATCCTCACTCTGCTGTCATTGTCACATTGACCCAGATTCAAGCTTCTGGACACACACACACACACACACACACACACACACACACACACACACACACACACACACACACACACATACACACACGCACACACACACACACACACACACACACACACAGATAATGGACAATAAAACCCCACTGAGCAGCATGGAGCTGCTATCAGAGCTGTAAGAACAAAGCCTGAATGCTGGACTCGACTTTTCACATTTTATTCTTTTCGAGGCCTGAATCATGCCTACAGGATAACTGTCACAGGTTGTTTAAAGCACACATGTACATGTTTGTCATTAAATGGAATCTTATTCACACAGGACTGCCAAAGGACTTTATTTGATTTAGAAAGTGTCCCCTCATGTCGATTATTAGGGTGTCAAGTAAAGATAGAAAAATGTTTCTTACATGTCTGTTGTCCATTTCACTGTTTTTGTGATCATCATTGATTGGCTTTTGCTCTTTCTCTAGGATGAGCCTCCCAAACTTTCACCCAAAATTCTGTCAAAACATTCATTTATAATTAACTGACCCAGCCTCAATTATTCAAAAGACAAAACTAAAAGTCTTGGGGAAAAATTCCCAATTTGCATGAGACTAATATTAGTTCAATCAGGAGAGAGTAAGAGTAAAAGGAACAGTTTATTGAGATATGAAACATGAAAAGTCTTTGGCACTTAGACCCCATCATGATGAAAGAATAAGCACATATTTAAATGTTGGTGATGAAGCTGTAGAGAAGAGAATCCCCCGGGGTCTAGACACTGGTGGTGGTGATGAAGAGGTGGTGAAGCAGAGACTGTGAGGTGAAGTGGCTAGTGGCAAGAAGTGGCAAGTCCAATATCACCTGCCACAAAGACAAACGCTTCATAAGTTACAAAAGAGGGCAGGGAAAAAGTTACAAATGAGTTTAGTTATGTAATATGAACCCTTTTAAAAATTTTGCAGCTTTTGTTTCAGGCCACTCCCATTGGTTACAGGCCACACCCCCTTCCTGGCAGTTGGCCTTCTGTGAATCGATTAGGAAGTTAATGCTCCTTTTTGTGATATTAGTCTGACTGACTGGAGGCACACTTCTGGTATCATTCCTGCCATTGGTCACTTGATTGAAGCAGCATCGCGGCGTCCTCTGTCTACCTCTCCAAAGACCTGGGGAGACAAGAGAACAACCTCTTAGCTGCAACCTACATGCTAAAATTAGCACCTTGGATGCTAATGGTATGAATGTAGACAAAGCTAAGAGCTGTTAGCTTTTCTTTTACAGTGCTGTAGTCATTTTAATGTCAGAGCTCACCTCCCAGTGTGCAAATGTTCCACCAAAACAAATTCCCCCTCCAAACTATTTCGCAGCAGCACCGTTGCTGCATCCTGGGCTGAGCGACGCCCAAGAAGTTTCTGAATGCTTTAAACAAACAAGACACAGCATTTTTTTATGGAGCCAGAACTTTCTGCAGCACTGAGATGTCTGTCTGTGTGAGACTAGCGATATGCCAAATCTCAGCCTCCTCGGGCAAAACCTGTGACTGCCAAAGGGTCAGAAATTTCTGGACCGACCAATCAACTGACAAAGCGGAAAGTAGAGGTGCTGGTCACAGCTAAAATCTACAGACGTGGCAGATCCACATGGGATCAAAGTCACAGACAACCTCCATAATCATTTCATATTATTAGAGGTCCTCAGGCAGTGCTAGTCCTGTGAACAGAGTTTATTTTCTTTACCTGGAGGCAAATTAATCAAATCTACTCTCTGCTCAGTCCTAATCCACAGTATTGACTTTGTGATGTATGAGTTTACCACCTTCCTGTCTCTGTGATAATGACCCAGTTAAAATGGCTGCATGCACATGAAAAAAAATAGAACGAAGGAGAGAGTGGAGAGAAAGTGGTGCAGAGGGAGAGAGAGAGACAAGAGAGAAACAGAGATAGAAAGTCAATGAGACTCTACCATGACTCAGCAGGAAGCTGACTCAGCCTGGCAAATAAAAAACAAGGAGCCGACAGCGACATGACTCAGAGCGAGGCAGGATGATGGAAGTGAAGTCGCAGACGTGTTTTGATCATTAACTTCTTCCACGAAGTTGATTTTAAGCCTCATGTCACAGTCTTGTTTTGTAAGTACTAAACCCGTCTGGACCGGTTAGTGTAAGTCCTGCGACCCAACCTGTGACTAAACAAACACACACACACTACACACTCACTTATCACTCATTTGTGTTCTTGTGAAAGTGTCGGTCAGTGCAGCAGCTGTGCTCCTGCAGCTGTCTGTGTTTCCTCAGGAATAATCTCTGATCGCACCAAGTTTCTCCCAAACATTTGACTTGGCCTTCAGTGCTTTATTGTCCACAGTTTGGTGTTCTTCACGGGATATTTTTGCCTTCATGGCGTCAATTTTGATGCAGTAGCTAGTAGTTAGCTGTCAGATCACCATCAGTGTCTGATAAGTGTCCTTTTATTTGGCTGGATGTGAATTTAGGGGTCAAAAGTTGGGTTATAAGCTGTCATAAAAACAAAAAATCCTGTTGGCTGATTGGGCTTCATGAAATGACCTGATTTACATATTTTGTTATCCTGCACAATCATTTGACATTTTTGATTTCTCTCCACTGTCTGTCCACAAGAAGTTCATTTTCACTCATACAATTAATCGGAATTTTATTGAAATCTCAATACGGCTTTCTACAATTTTCAGATCACAGGAGGCGCAATATTTGTTAAAGGCAAAATAAATGAATGTGGTGAGGCAGAGATGTCCTGTCCTACAGGTCAGATTCTACAGATTTCTGCAAGAAAATCTCACCAGTCATTTTAACATTTCAATCAAATAAGAATGATTCAATATCACCATTGCAATATCAGTTGAAATAATCAATATTTTTTCAAAATTGTTAAGCCTGTTAAAACCTTTAAATAATGACAAAATGATTTGAAATGAAAATGACTGTAAAAAAAACTGTCTTGCCATCGTAATGCAGCATAATGCCAACATAATTATGATATGGTGTGATTTATACAGGATATTGAACCTCAAAATTGCTTAAAATGACTGAAATATGCAATCATAAATGAAAAACTTGTGTTTGGATACCAGCAGACTAACTGCACAGGCTTGGACCTCTCATAAACTGTTCAACCTTAGAGAAAAGTCAAAAGTCTAGAAAACAAATGCATCACATTCTCATAAATCACTCACACAAACCACTTGAAGTTATAATAATAACATTTCTGCATTAAAATATCTACCTACCTATTTGGTTGTGTAGTATACCATCCTGAGTGATTTCATCAAACAGAGAGAAATCATCATTTATTCAGTGTAACGGTGTGTTTCCTATGAGCTGCTAGTTGCTATAACTAAACACAGGATAGGAAGTCAGTGCAAATAACCAAACATAATAATAATAAGAGTTTATTCTGTCATCTTCTGTCAGATTCATTTTCTTCAGCAGCTGTATTTTATGAATGATGAAGACAACAACTCCTACGATCACGTTACTTCATGACATCATCAGACTCTTTTGTCAGTGTTTTAAAGTGAACTGTCTGTTCAGCTGCACTGATCCAAGAACAGAACTGCCTCTCTGACCTGCTCTTCTTTTGTGTTTCTCTGTGCATCAGATCCTGAAGCGTGGTTGCCATGTGAACGACCGCGATGGTTTGACCGACATGACTCTGCTTCACTACAGCTGTAAGGCCGGAGCTCATGGAGTTGGTAAGATACTGGTTTAAAATGTATCCGACACTACACGACCCTGTTCAACTGCACTGCAGCTGTTTTAGCTCAGCATCGTTCTCTCACTTTTTGATTTTGGGATGAAGACCAAAATGTCTCTCCCAGCACGACAGACCTACAATCAATCAGAACAATGAAACGTGATGAATCTGGATTCATATTTGTGATTCTTCTGTGTTGAGCTCTAAATGCGTGACTTGACTTTTCAAATCTGGCCCGTTGACCCTCCTCTGTCAGTCATCGCATCGAACCCGCCTCATATTAAATAAATGGCTGTGATTGGCCTGGAGACATCCAGGATAGCTGGAAATCTGTCTGAGGTGGAGGGTACCCAGAGGTTTCAGATTCATCTTGTTATTGAAGGGTAATCAGTTAAAGGAATAACCGAGTGTTAATTTATCTCTTAATTATTAACAGAAAATCCCAGAAAAGCCAAAACCAACAATGAACTGATTTTATGAACAAATATTGTCTGTTCAGCCAACGTTAAATTAAAGGCATTCCTCCATGCATACTCAAGTCAGGTCAAGTCCATTTTATTTAGAACCTAAAATCACAACTTTGACTAGTGTTTAACAATTTGTAGAATTTAAAACACCTGCTGTCCTTAGACCCTCGATTCAAAAGAAAAAACACAAAAATGACCTTTTTAACCAGGACAAAAGGGAGGAATCATAGGAAGAAGAACAGAGGTGGGATCAGGTCTGATAGTTTTCTAATGAATAGAGTCAAACACAATATGTACTAAAAACAATCCAGTGGAAGACTAGACTGTAAATAAAGTCCAGCATCAGGTTTTCACACTGATCCAAGTCAGTGCTCCGGGTGTGTTGTTGGATCTGTGGGTGATGGGTGCTGGTGATGCTGGTGGTCGGTTCTGTTTCTCTCAGTTTGGTCCTGGTTTGTGTGTGCAGGCGACCCGGCGGCAGCGCTGCGTCTCAGCAGTCAGCTGATCTCTCTGGGCGCCGACGTGAGTCTGAGGAGCCGCTGGACCAACATGAACGCTCTGCACTACGCTGCGTACTTCGATGTCCCAGAACTGATCCGAGTCCTGCTCAAGGCCTCTAAACCCAGAGGTACACACACATTAGAGCGATGTGTTGTCAAGCTCACAAACCCTTTTAACTGTTTACACTGGTTAAATATTTGTAAAACCCACAGACAGACGTGACGGATGACCAACAATATCATAGAAATAAAATAAAAAGGACAAAATGTGACAACTCAGTTCAAAGCTTAAGCTCAGGCATGGTTAGTTATTGTTATTTTCAGTCCTTCTTCTTCATTGGTGTCTCCACAGTGTTGAACTCAACCTGCAGTGATTTCCACTACGGCACAGCTCTCCACATCGCCGCCTCCAACCTGTGTCTGGGTGCAGTCAAATGTCTGCTGGAGCACGGAGCGAACCCCACAGTCCGGGTACAAACCTGTACAAACGTGTACTTACTTACTTAGAGCATGGAGCTTTTCCAACTTCTAATCAATCGCAGTACTGACAATCGTAGATATCAACAATTGCTTTTTGCAGCTTTTTGCATTTCTTTAACAGTTCTAATTTAAGATTTCTACAAGTCAAAATGTTAATTCTTGATATCAACAGTGCAGTTCTTCATGTTCACTGTATATATCTTCAATTGTTCCTATGTTACAGATATCATCAATGGAATATCAGATATTTAACATTCTGTCTAGTCAATATTAAATTATTCATATGTCAGCTTGGAATTACAGCAAGTAATATTGTAATTTCATATATTTTAATGTTCTTTTCACATATCTGAAATACAAGTGTAACCACTGAAAATCAAATTTGTACTAGTAACAACTATATTAGATATCTACAATTCCTTTTATAACTAGTCAGAATTGAATTTTAGATATCAAGAAAGGAATCTTTAACAGTGAAACTCTCATTGTAGGTATCTTTAATGTACATATCCAAAGTGAACACTGATCAGGGTGACGTATCTGAGATGGTTTGTTGATAAGCTGCACATATTGGAAATCCAGTTGTTGACTTCTGATGAGTGAAAAATGAATTTCACATACCTAATTAAATATATCTGTTAATTAGTTTGAATAATTGAAATGAATTTCCTTCAGTCAGCCTACTGATGAAATGTTGCCATAGATAAAACTAATCTGTACTTTGATAATCATCTTTTTTTCACTTTATTCTTCTGTCTGAGATTGTGTTCATGATAGTTGCTTTCTGTTTGGAAGAGGAGTGTATATGTACGTGTGTGTGTGTGTGTGTGTGTGTGTGTGTGTGTGTGTGTGTGTGTGTGTGTGTGTGTGTGTGCGTGTGTGTGTGTGTTATGCTCTAACCCATCAGTTAGGACTGACATTGTTAAAAAAAACAGACACACAAAAATTTGACTCCACCTACACAGCACTGATTTGCTCAGTTGGTTTTGAAATCAGGAACACACTGAGAACAACAAGACTATCATATGGAAAAGTTCTCATGTGTCATTTTCTCTGTAAGACACAAACTGCGTCGTGCTCATGATCCTGTCCTTGTACCTGAATGCACCTGTGTGCTAAATCTGGACTTTCAGATTGATTAGTTGATCTTGCTAAAGTCCAATCTGCCCCTGTCTTCTTCTTTTCTCCCTGTCTGTCTCTCTGCAGAATGATAAGGGCCTGGTCCCAGCAGATGTGGTTCCTGACCCGATGGACATGAGTCTGGACAAGGCGGAGGCCGCCATGGTGGCCAAAGAGCTGAAGCAGCTGCTGCTGGACGCCGTCCCTCTGAGCTGTAACCTTCCCAGGGCGACGCTGCCTAACTATGACAACATCCCAGGAAACCTGATGCTGTCCTCTCTGGGACTGAAGCTGGGGGAGCGTGTGGTGCTGGACGACATGAAGGTCAGAGACACACTGAGGGAAGACTGTGTCCATGCACACAACAGTGTTTTAAAGCAGCTGATGGTGACAGTGAGCTGCCTGAAAATGTTAGTCAGGAAGGTTTGAGAACATTCAAACTGACAGCAAACAAACTCAAAATACAATGAAAAGATAAAAGATGTTTTTCTTTGTGTTGTTGGATTGTATGAACATCAAATAGGGATTCATATCTTTCCTTAAAATGAGACACTTTGTATCTTGGAAATTGTGGAAACTGAACTTTAAGGTTTAACTTTAGCTACAGTCAAAATGCATCTCTTATATTTCAAGCAACACTAAATGCAACAAGGACAAATAAGCATCAACCTATAGCTTCCCAACCCGAACGCTTTATGTTATTTGGCAAAATATTCATTGCCTGTGATCTGTTTGCTGAGAACAGAAAGTGATATTTAACAGTTATTCAATAAATAAAATTCATGAAAGTGATTCATTTGTCATTTTCAGAGTCATTCCAATAAGCTGAGATGGATTCATATTGTGTCAGCGTTCAGGGGCTCAGTCTGCTGTAGTCACTGACCAATGTTACCCAATAAAGTCCTAATAAAGTCGATGATCACTCAAAGTTAAAAAGTGAAACTCCCAAAAAGATTTTAGACAGATTCTTCAGGAGATCATTGCGTCTTTCTTCAGTGCTGTTCTGAGAGATGCGCATGTCGCCACACAGTTGAATGCAACATATTTCGCCCAGGGAAATGTTTTTCTTCATATGACTGCACTTAAACACTTACGTAAATACAGCTGCTGTTAAATCAATCAACAGTAGACCCTTTTACAGCTGATATCACCTGTTGCACGTTTCAGCAACAGAAGTATCGATCTCCCCCAGTCGTCCAGACCAGTTAACAAGCTGCACGTGTTGAACTAAACAGTATACGACACGTCAGACTGATATTCTAACGGTCAACTCCAGCTGTTGAGTGAGCTGTTTCAGAGCAATCTCTGGTGTCTGTGGCTGCAAGCTGTTTAACATGTTGACTGGACGGAGGACATAATCAAAACTGCTTGTATTTGCAGCGAACATTGACAAACTGTTGTGGTCCGCCATGCTTACATCACCAAACTGTGCGTGACTTGATCATTGTTTACAAACTGTAAAAGGGTCTATAGGCACTTAAATATATAAAAAATCAAGATAATATTATAATGAATGACATGAATATCTGTACATGATAAATAATAACATTTCTGGTGCATCATTAGTGGAAGCTTTATTTGAGGACAGTTAAAGTTTGGGCTTGTTTTATGTGCTGGCTGCAGCAGGTCTGTCTGAGCTCTGAACAGTGTCTTTTCACTGTGTAGCTCCAGAGAGACCAGAAAGGAGACAACAGCCCTCCTGCAAACCTCCAACAGGTTGGTTTTACCGGGCACTGGCTGGAACACAGACTAACTGAACTGACTCACCAGTCTGACCACAACTTCCTGTCTGTCACATGACAAAGTAAAATCTGTTCACCTTCCATCCATCTGTCGATTCTAACAATAAGTTTCTCTCTCACTCTCTCTCTGTCTCTCTCTCTCTCTCAGACCGGCACTCTGAGGTTTTGTGGGACCACAGAGTTTGCCAGCGGTCAGTGGGTCGGTGTGGAGCTCGACGAGCCAGAGGGGAAAAACGACGGCAGTGTGGGCGGCGTCCGCTACTTCATCTGCCCTCCGAAACTCGGTAACAGCACGGTGCCTTTTTAAGAATCATTTGAAGGTGTGACTCAGGGCAAACCAGACTTATGACCACTTCTAACTCGATTTGTACGTACATACTTATATCTGTGTACACTAAGTTTGTACAATAGGGCAATGTGTAATATTAACCATCACTTTACAGTAAAAATAACACCAGCATAATATATATAATAAATATAATAAATGAATGAAATTAAATTTAATTAGGCACTGAATGCCTGCAGAGGCAGCTCCATTGAGTTTTTTTCAGTCTGGGGTGAAGCTGGGCTTAATTATTGTTTGAGGAGCTACATGTGTATAAATATGAAGGCTGGGTACCAACATGGTAACACATATCCTTCCTAAGTCCCGCCCCTTTTTGCTCTGTGCTCCAATAACAACACGCTCTGTTCTCGGTGGAACCTCAGTCAGCTTTCTACTTTCCAGGTTCCTGGTCTTCGCTATGCTCTGTGTTCAACTTGTCTATGTTGAAAAGCAACAAATTTTTAAACTAAATTAAAAGATGTTGCTGGAGCACCTGTAAAGGTCACATATGTATGTATAAGGGCTGCAGCTAAGTATTATTTTCATCATCGATTAACCTTTCAGTTGATTAATTGATTGATCAGTTGTTTGGTCCATGAGAAAATGGTGAAAAATTACGATCAGTGTTTCCCAAAACCCAATATGTCTTGTTTTGTACACAAACCAAATTTATCGTCAGAGAGGACGGAGGAAACAAGAAAATATTTTCATTAAAGAGGATGGAATCAGAAAATGTGGTCTTTTTTTCTTTAAACAATTACTCAAACAGATTAATTATCAAAATATTTGGTGATTAATTTAGTGATGATTAATGGTCAATTAATTGTTGCAGCTCTAACACGTATAATCTCCTCTGAAGTGAGCTAATTCTGGCAAAATGCTGGTTAACTAGGGAGCTAACAATGCAGATAAGTGGCGATGTAGATTAGCTAACAGCTAGCTAATCTACATCAATGTTAGCTAGCTAGTTAGCTAGCACTTTACTAACATACAGGTGCTCCAGCAACGTCTTTAACCATCTTCAAAATGAGTTTCTTTTCAACATAGACAAGCTGAGCACAGATGTACAGACAGATCTATGAACAGGAAGCAGAGAAAGCTGACCTTCAGGTACCAGCGTGCACAACTGTTATTGGAGCACAGAGCAAAAAGGGGCGGGACTTAAACTTTATGAAAACAGCCATTATATACTCATTATATTGTCATTATACTCATTGTACCTGAGTATAATGACAATAAAGATCTTTCTGATTCTGATTCAGTCGTCTTCATTAAGATACCTTCATGTTCCTGACAGGTGTCATAGTGGATCAGGAGGAAGCCTTTGTTGGATCAATGTGTATTGCAGCTGAGCCCACTGTGTCACTTTACTTCAGGCACATAATAATTCTTTTACCAGCTGGTGAACAGATTGGACGGTGAATATTGGACTTAGACCCATCAGATGGACACAGATTCACCTCCAGTGGGATGTTCGTGTTTCTCTGCTGGCTTTGAGGTTTTAGTGTGTTTGTCTTATCTGTCCTGCAGGGATTTTTGCTCCAGTGTCAAAGATTTCCAAAGCTGTGGATCAGACGCCTTCATCCGTCACCTCTACCCCCCGAACGCCCCGCATTGACCTGGCCTCCCGCCTCGCTGGAAAGACCAAGAAGGAGAAAGAAAAGAAGGAGAAGGAGCGAGAGAAAGGTAACTCAGCTGTAATGCTGTCTAAATGTCTTCAAACTGGACCCATTACATTTGGAATAGTACAGTGTGTTTGTGTGGGTCTGTGTAGACAGTGTCATTGAGACGTTGTTTTGTGTGTACTGTGCATCATCAGCTCAGAGGAAGAAGGCGTCAGTAGCCAGCCTGGATCCAGAGGGACTGAACGTAGAGGTTGGAGATCAGGTTCTGGTGGCCGGACAGAAAAACGGCATTGTTCGCTTCTACGGAAAGACCGACTTCGCTCCAGGTCCGTCTGCTGGTCCTCAGCTCATTCTCTACAGTGTTTACTGCACACTGGAGGCTCCATAGGCTTGTTAGTGACATGTGACAGTCTTTAATTAAAGTCAAATTCAAAATTCAACACAAATCTATCAAGATGTTTCTGATGCCAGTTTTCAAAGGCAACTTTATTCCACAGATTTGTCTAAAATTCCTCTCCTCTCTGACTTCTTTTGTTTCTGAAGTAACTCATCTTTTACTTATCATGTTTGGCTGATCTGAACATGACTTCAGCCAAGTGAAAACTGATGAGTGTTATTGCATTTTGTGTGTGTCCCTGCAGGTTACTGGTTTGGTATCGAGTTGGACCAGCCGACAGGAAAACACGACGGCTCGGTGTTTGGAGTCCGCTACTTCAGCTGCCTGCCCAAATATGGAGTGTTTGCTCCGCCCTCCCGCGTCCAGAGGTGAGACTGTGTTTAAGACACCACAAAAACGTTGCTGTTTTATTTACCGATCATTGGTTTGGTTACTGTTTACTAATGTAATGTTGGTGCATGAAGCAGACTGATGGTTTACAGCGTGTTATCCCCACCAGCCAGCCAGAACCAGCATTTGACAAAATTCACTGATTTTTCAGCACGCACAGAATATTCAGTTCCATAAATACATTACCATGAAATATACCAAAAGATCTTTTAGTTTCAGACACAAAAGTTTTGTTTCAAAAGTTCATTCATTCTTTTTTTTTTATAACCTCTTGAATGTTGGTTGGTTTCATCAAAAAATCCACTTTTCAGGCAAAAAAAATGGAGAAAACTGTTTCTGTGAAAGAGACATTTTTAAGCAGAATATCAACTTCATGATTTTATTTTTATTGTATTTATTTATTTTTTTAAATCAGTTTAAATAATGTATGTGACATCACTGTGTGTTAACATTAGGTGTGTGTGTGTGTCCCACCCCAACCTGAAACGCTGTCCTTGAGGCCCGGCGGCTGGAGTGGTCTCTGCACTCTGTGTCAGATGATGCGTCACAGTGAAAACAGCCACTGACAGACTATCTCGTCATTGGTGGGGAAGCAGTGTGTTTTAAATAACAGGACATGTCATCAATGGCGGGGAAAGAGTCAAAATATCTCGAGCATGCAGTTTTGTGGTGGTCCATTATAAATAAATATATTTATTTCAATCAAATTTTCTTCCTCTACAGCAACACCTTCTGTTTGATGTAAGGAATTCTTAAAGTCACCAGTAAAGTGACTGTTTTCACTGTTGTTGTTCTGTCAGAATCGGAGGCCCTAAAGACGGCTCACAGAACGACAAATCCATGGTGAAGAAAGTCCACCAAGTCACCAGTAAGTCTGTCCTTCAGTGTTGGATCAGGCTGATTTACAGGAACATGTATGAGACTCACAGCTTCCACGGAGATAAATCATATTTACCCCTAAATCAATAATTATCAGTGATGTCCTCCTTGTATTAACATCATTAACAGACTGTCATTTATCTGTCCTGCAGTGTCACAGCCCAAACGTAACTTCAACACAATGCGTTCTCCTAAAGACCTGACCTCTGAGAGCTCCATATCCAGGTGAGAACAGAGAGACACCTGGCAGGTAGACTGATCACCTGTCAGGCTGCGTTCACATCCTGTTAGGACCTTCAGTGTGCGTTTATACTTATGTCAGGGGGATGAAGGTCATTTCACAGTTTAAGAAGGCTGGACGTTTACAGAGTTGGCAGTGGTGGAACGTAACTAAGTATATTTACTCGAATATTGAGATATGTGTACTTTACCAGAGTATTTCTATTTCATGCCACTTCAAAACTTCAAAAGGAACCCAACAAAAATATAATGGTAACACAGTATAAGACTTTTTCTGTGCACACAAAATGATTATTTCTCACAAATTTTATTCACAAATTTCTTAGAATCTATGGGCTTCATTTACCAACAGTTCTTAAGAAGAGATTTCATGTTAAACAAAGATTCTGACATCTGCCTGTTTTCTTATGTGGGATTTATTCTCAGGTAAGAACAGAATCTAAAAACACACAGGCACAGTCGTTCGCTAACATACTGCAAAATAATTTGTAATTGCATTTTCTTCAATTCTTATGGTTGAAAAATATTATAGGATCTAAATCACAAATATATTTTTTGAATTTTTATATATCATAATGTATATTATAGGGCTGTGTATCTCACTGACTGAGACTGACTCAATTCGTATCCTGATACATGTTCAATAATACAATATATCTTAAAACTTTTAAATGATCAATGATTCAGTTCGATATGATTCAGCTCTGTCGTGATACGATATGATGCAATACAAGACAATGCAGCGTGTGAATCTTTACATTTTGATTCAATTAACGCTCCATCTGTAGAGTGATGTTAGTGTCAAAAATAAATCCTGATAGTTTGACTAAATATAGTAACAGTAGAGACAGAGAGGAGGAGACACTACAGTGATGTTAAGTTTAGTGTACCTGCTCTCACAGTCACATGACGTCTCTGTGCACAGACTCGTGTCTCTGTTCTCTGCTGTCAGACATGTTTTACATCAATGATCTGCAGCAGAGTTTCTCATCTTTCTCATAAAACACAAACTTATTCTACACTTGAGCGTTATGAAAGTTTGGTGGTGCGACGCAGCACAATGTCACTTCTGTGGCTGTTTTCAACGCCGTCTGTTTAGAGGAAATGAAGAGGAGACACAGGAGAGAGAGGAGGGAGCGCTTGTTTTGTGTTACTGCGGCAGCGGGTGTCCAGTGAGAGTGGTGCAGGCAGAGACAGGAGGACAGAGAAGACAGAGGAAAGTTACAGCTGCAGCTCCTTGATGCCAAAAATGAAACATATGAACGTCCTAATGAGACGTATCGATACGTTAGTGCTGCATCGATTTGTTTCTGATTTATCTTCATCCTTTTACTGATAAAGGCCGACTGAACCGATGCACTCATATCTTACACATTAAAGTCTGATCCACTGGATGCATGAGTGAATCATTACAGCCCTAGTATATTATATATATATTTATAATGATAATTTAAGATTTGTAATAGTTATTGTTAATATTTCACAAAGGATTATACTCTTTAAAATAAATAATCTTATGAAGAAATTTGAGAAAAAACTAACAAAGGTGTTGGTAAATGAGGCCCAATGTTAGTGAGCTCTTCACCTTTGATAATCCATCCACCTGACCGTTGTGGCAAATAGAGAAGCAGATAAAACAGCAGGATTATTGCACAGGTCACAATAAAATGTGATGTTTGATCCTGAAAACAGACATTTAGTAGGCACTGATATTTCACACTGGGTTACAAGTGTTTTTTTCACAGGAGAGCAAAGTCACGACCTGCCGACTCAAACCAAATCTCATATTAATAACACACCACCTTTATTGTGACTTCTGTATATATTTCCAAGTCATATTTGACCCTTTGTTAAACTCCGCCCTCCTTAGTTACTGTTGCTATGCCTGCCAAACTTTCCATCCTCGTACTGCATTTATGCAGTATACAGTGATAACGACAGCAGATTTAACATGTAAACTGGGAATAACTGACCCTCTCTGAGTCCCACCACAGTGAAGGGTCAGTTATAACTTGGTTGTAGATACTGTTTGAATGTACAAGTCGGAAAGGAATAATTACAGTAACTTCAGCGTGACATGAATGCAGCATTTCCATGTTTAGATTCATGAACGTTTAAAGTATGTGATGTTCTACCAAACCAGTTGAGTCTGGGGTTATAAGTTATCACAGCCCTGGAGTAACAATATGCAGTGTGAAAAGCCCTAGATGGAGTTTATGTTTTACTAAAACTACCCTTACTCTTCTCTTCCTGCTTTTCTTCTTTTTCTCCTCCTTCCCAATTATTTTCTTTGTTCTTCTCTACGCTCATGTGTCTTCCTCTTCTTCTTCACTCTACGACCTCCTCCTCCTCCTCCTCCTCCTCCTCCTCCTCCTCCTCGTCCTCCAGGTTGCTGTTCTGCTGTTGGTTTCCATGGATGCTGCGTGCTGAGATGCAGTCCTAACCACGCCCTCCTTCTTCCTCCTCTACTTCTTCACCAGAATGATCTCTCCGCTCTACTTTCTCTTCATCTTTTTCTTTTGCTTTTCCCTCTCTCTTCGTCTCTTGAGACATTCACTGTCATCAGTCAAACTACTTGTGGTGAAACCCCGTCCCTTCTTTTCTCTCTTACTCTCAGCCCAAATCCCTCTAATTTAGCCGTTCTATAGCAAAATCTATAGTGCCTTGTATCTGATCAAAATGTCCTGCATTCCTTTAATGAAACTGAGAATCTAGCTCTGCTAAAGCAATTCCCCCCAAATATTCTCTTTGGTCTTTTCATTTTGTTTTAATAACTTCTCATCCCATTGTCCCCGCTTGGTGTTTTTCCATGTTGTCTTTATTTGGGGCAGAAAAACTGCTGTTCAGTTTCTCGATAACAAAACCATCTAACTTTAGTTTGTGCTGCTACATGTTTTGTTTTTGCTGCTACTCGATTTGGGTCTCACCAAACTTTGATATGAACAGCGATGTGGCACGAGCTAGCATAAACTTAGGAAACAATGCTAATGTTTTAACTCGTTTTGACTCGGCTCATAAATGTATCATGAAATTCTGTAGTATATTCTGCATAAGTACACGAACAAAAACAGCAAAGGTATTTGCCGGATGGCTTGATTATACATTAGTCTGAGTCCTGTGGGGGGCAAAACGGCCGAGACTCATCAAACTGGGCAGCCATGACAGTTGTGACAGAGCCACGGGAAGAATTAGTCTTCTTAGTACCTGCTACACTTCAAACTGCATCTCACACTTTCATTGAGAATTTCAAGTGACAGTTTCTAAACACAACAAAGACACTGACCCTGTTCCGACCTGGCATTAACAGGCATGTTGGGTGATCCAGCTACACCTTGTTGTTGCACACAAGGATATGAGACCGTTGTTGCGAGTGCGTTATCAGTTATGTAGGCGTTCCTTCAATGTGGCCCAGGATACCTTAGTGCTTACACAACAAAAGATCTGTGGTCAAATGCATCCCAGACTAACCTGATATGCCAAATGGTTTGTTACACAAAAACATCTGGGAAGCCATCCAAAGAAACTGTTTGGAAAAGGGTGAGCCCTTTCAAATAACACTTGTCAGGTGACTGGATGAACCATCTGTCGCATCTAACACAGGATAACTTGAACCAAACAGATCAACCCAATGAACCAAACCTGGTTGGAACTGATGCTAAAACCACACCCACAGCTGCCAGTAGTCCCTCCTAGGACACTGATTGGTGCAGACACAAACAGATAAATTGGAGCCTGGCAAGACGGGATTCTCACGTAATCTCAAGGATCCAGTTGCCTCGCAAAGTAAATCCCTAACACTTCAGCAAGTAATCAGCTCCACTTGTGGTCTGATCCCCTGAGACACATGTTAATGCCAGGTGTAAACAGGGCCACTGATTCTGCTCAAAGCGTTTGCATACCTCTGTAGAAAACCTTTCGGATATCAAGGACCCAGATCTGGCTGCTGCTTCCTCAAAAATCATCTGAGACCAAGAACTTCATTTGATGCCTACTGTTCTCTCTTGTGTTGAGACTGTCTCTTCACCCAGTACAGCACTGATCCTGTTGAGACAAGAGACATAGACACTCCATAAGACAAATCAACGGTGGTTGTAAGAGCCATGCTTGCATGGCCTGTGATTAACTTTGATCTGAAGGTTTCTGAGCAACCTGGAGCCCAAGAGATAGTTTCTACACTCAGAGGACCAGGGTTACACATGTAACAGGAAGTGTAAACGTCCATACGTTTGACCCAATCTCAATCCAAGAACACTTAGTAACTTTAAACTGTGTGTGAAGAACTTTTATCACCTGCATGCTTTAATCTCAGATGTCAAACTGAAAACAGGGTCAACCAACTACTGAATTTACTGTATTTTACCACAGTGTTACAGTCAGTTATATTTTTTTATCTTTCAGATGGATGAAGCTGGTATTACTTAACTGTGAGATAACAAAAATGGTTCTTGGTCTCTGTGGAATATCTACAGTCACGTAGGGAATGGAACACATCGCTGCTGAAATTTTCTTACAGCAAGTTGGATTTGATGTAGCTGTAAGCTTCTGATAAAGTTTTGCTTTAAATTGTCGCCCTCTCTGAACCTGCAGGAAAAACAGCTAGATTTGACTTTTTCCTTCATTACATTGAAAGTGATCCAGTTAATTTAGTCTTTAATAGATGAAGTACTGTAGTTAGATATTATAGTGACTGAATGCCTTCAATCTTTTTCCCAATACAAACATTAGTCCATCTAGTTAGAGTTAAAATACATACATATATTATAAAAATCTTATAAAGAGCTGCAGTTGTAATCTGTTGTTAACCAAAAGTGCTAACAGACCCAAAACGATAACTTTATTTGATGCAACTTAAATCTTAAAAAAAAAAAAGAAAAAGTGTTTTCAGCCCCGCTACATGTGATTTTATTGTTTTGTGTTTCTGCCGTCTGAAAATAAGCTTAATTCAAAGTTAACTTGAGCTTTACAACCATATTGAATCATTTTGTAGTTGATTTGTTAACGATGACCAGTTGTACAGCTCTGTGTTCCTCCATCAAACAGTCATCTTGTCCATCATGAGGTTTTTAATTTCCAAACATAGAAATCTAAACCCTGGATAAACTCTTTGTAAAAGTTTTCCTCTCTATTTCTCTCCCCCTCTTCTCTCATCCTTCTTTCTCCATTTGAATAAGACTTCAGTACGTTTTGTGAATGTGAGCATCTGCAAAAAGACAAAACAAAAACACAACTAATCTAAACTTAACGTGTGTGCTTTAATGTTCAAATCTCTCTGAGTATGTGCATCACTGAAAACAGCAATATGTAAACAGTGTACCTATCTCTGTGTGGACATGGTTCCTGTGTTAATGTTTCTTTACACTCTGTAAGCACACGAATACAGAGAGATGAATGCACTCACACTCTGATGGCCGAGGCTGCAGCACACGACACACTGCAGACTAACAAACAGGCAAACATTCTGATGCTTTCAGGCTCAGAAAATGACCAGAAAAGTCAAAGTTACACTTTAAAGTGAACGGTGGATTCAAATGTTCAAGAGCATGTGGGATTTTTACTTTTTCTTTCTGCAGACTGTCCCCAAGTAAAAATACTGTCACAAACTACTAGGTAAATCCAACTGTGGAAATAAAAAGTTGTTGTCTGCATGTTTTATAGGTCAAATCCTCAGGTTACATTTACTCAGTCAGACTGACTTTGTTTTACAACTCCAGAAGGACTTGACTTTACTTGAATTTTGTATTTTTTTATGCAGATGGAACTGCATATTACCTGATTTGTAAATCTCTATCCACGGTGGTCTGTGTCAGTGTAAACTGTGATTTGCAGGATTTTAACTGGAATTGTACCAGTTAAAATCCTTTTGACAGGATTTTTGGTTTTGATTTCATAATTTCATAATGTCAGGTTATGTTTGGTTTTAGTTGGTTTGGTTTTTATACATTTGGTAAATTTCATGTCTTCCTGCTTCTTTTTTTATGTTATGAGGGATGACACCAATGTTTGAAATAACAGTTTAGGCACAATTGTTTTTTGTGATTGTTCATTTTGTTTTTGTTCATTATATAAAACACGGCATGTTGTCCTCTTACGTCACACTCCAAAACAGCAGCAGTGTCCTCACCACCTTTCTCTGAGTCTGACCACAAATAACCAACACAACATTTAATGAGGTAAACATGGCCACTGCCAGTGCTGAATGTCATTTTATTTGCTGATAGTCTGATTGCAGTCAAAACAGTGAATATTGGCCGATAAATCTGTACATCCCTGAATTTTACCTTCATACAAATCTGTTCTTGAATTTTGAAATCCACCACCCTGTGAAGTTTCTGGTTGTGTCTGTGTGGATTCACATAGTTCAGACTGACAGTAAAGAACCAGCAAACTGAACTTTGTTGTTGGTTTGTTGAGTATTTCTCTCAGTTGGTCTTTGAGTTCTGCAGCCTCGGCTACAGGAAACACTTTGTGGTTGCTCCTGCACACCGCTGTTGATAATTGTTCTTTTTGTGACCGTGGAATCAGCTTCAACATTATACTAATGATAACTACAGTGCTTACACTCATCAGGTGTTCAGTTTAGCTTAACCGGGGCTCAAAGCTTTCAATTCTTGCTTAAACCCGAGGCTTGGCTCTGAGTGTTGCAGCTAAATGAGACAGCGAAAGGTCGAGTGGTGCAAGTTGTACTTCACCAACTCTTAAGCTTTGCTGTGAGTTGTGGTTTGAGTTTTGTGTGATGTCCTGACAAGTGGACAGAGCACTGATCAGTTCACAAACTCCTGATCTAGTAGCACTTACCTGAAGGTGTTTTTTGGCCTGACACTGCAGTTCAACAGAAATGGAAAATAATTGGATAAAAGGCATGACGGGTTAACAAATCAGGGGTTCCTACCTTTCTTGGAAAAACTAGAATTCAGAAAGCAAACTTTCTAGGTTTCTTTAAAAATGACAGAAATGACCAGAATTACGTGGAATATGCAACAAATTCCAGTCAGGTTGCTATGACCTCACAATTGCCCAAAATGTATTGTTATACATAAGCCACCAATCAAACTATTAAGAACAAATATCAGCCGATAACAATCAGTAATCGATGATGGGAGCACCCTTAGTTTTAAGATGTCTCTGCAAATTTGTACACACTGTGGATTTGAGCATTCTTGTTGAGTTCACAGTTTATTGAGAGTACTAAACAAACTTAATGTCCGCTGTTATTAGACCAAGATGTCCAGATTCTCCACGTCTGTTGAACTGAAGTCAGACTTCTGAAACACAGCATTGACTCTGGGTCGTTGAAACTCCGTTTAAAATGTTCTGAAGACAGTTTTCTTGAAAAAGTCAGAATGAAGTCACATGATATGCAGATGACTCACTGCTTTACCTTCCAGCACAGAAGCTGTTAGCTACTTTCTCCTGCTGTCCCATCTAATCCTGAACAAAAGAGCCTGATGAACTAAAGTAACTCGACATGTCGTAGTTTACATCTGTTCATAATTTCAAATAGAGGAAATGTTTTGCTGCTACAGCACGCTGTTCATTGCTAAAGCTCCACAGAGTCAGGACCTGCTGACTCCTTCATCCTAGGTGAACATAGATGTCAGTGGACCACAGTGATGGTGAGGTTTGTTTTTGTACAGTAAACGTACAGTACAGTCAATATGTCCCAGTGAAGCCTCTGTCGGGTTGAACATAGTGTTCTTACTGCTGTGTAATGTGGAGCTTTCTCTGGTTTGGCCACTACGTGTCATTAGTGACTCACTGGATAATCATCTCACTACAAACAAGATGTTACATAAGATTTCTCATTACATATTCTCTACTTGTTTTGCTCCATTTAAAGGACTACACTGGTTTTGCCTGTTTTAGCTCTTGAACTACAAATTCCTGTTTATACACATATTTTCTGCTGAATTGTAGCCAGTTTTTCTCAGATTAATTTCATCATTTCCAGACAGCCTTCAGTTTCTGGTCATTTCTGAGAAACTCTATATGAAACCCACTGCAGAACCTTTGCATCTGTGTCATAATTTAGTTTTATTTTATTTGTCTCCACCTGGTAGTATATTTAAGAATTCTAAGACAGTGTCTTAGAACTGTTAGCTGGCTGCTATAGTTTCAGAAATCAAAACAGTTTATCGTACCATACTACCTTTAAAAACAGACTTCTTGACACAGAATCAACCTTTTACAGCAGAAGTATTGCAGCAAGATGAATCAATAAAAACAAGGCTGGTTTGATATCTATAGTATTTGCTGCACAAACCTCGGTTTACACTCACATCAATACAAACTTTTTAATTCATCTGTAAGTGACAACCATTCACCTGCACTGACTACAGTAGTTCAACTACACTCCACTCCAACCCTTTTTCCACCAACATAGAACTTGTTCCGTTCTGCTTTGCACATTTTGAACCCCTCTGAACATTTGGACCGAAAATAAATTGGTTCAGGACCGGAAATGTTGGATCCCAGCTGGACCAAAAAAAAAAAAAAGACCAGGTTTTCTTTGGCCTGAACTGCAAATTGAAGTTTCTGTATTGTGTTTTACAGGCTGTTGTGCATTGCCCACAAATTGATGATGCATCCTTGATTACACTGGTTCTGCACAAGACTGGTGGAAATGTGGGCTGGTTCACCATAGATAGAAGTTCCAAGAATCTGGAACGGAGACAGTTCAAGAACCAGAGCTAACTTGTAAGAAAACAGGTATCGGAGATTTGAAAATCACAATCCCTGGTTTAGGAGAAATGTCCAGGGTTGTGGTGTTTGTGAAAGTCATTGGTGTGCACACAAATTAGTAACATGGCACAAACAATTAACAACATTATTTACAGTTTATAGAAACATATAGTTTTTTTTTCAATATTAGCAATTTTTCTTTAGCTCTGATCGAGGTAGAGTTACCTGCACATCAGTCAGACGTCTCTAGAGCCGCGGGTTATCCCAGCAGATGATATTTTTGTTACTCTCCACAAGATAAAAGTGGTCATTTTAAATCTCTCTGTCTGTATGAACGTCCTTTTCTTGAGAACTGCTCATATTGCTGAGGACCCAAGGGATTGCCGTGTTTAATTTGCTGAAAATTTGGCCACATGGTGGCACTGTAGCCACACTTGGTGAACATGTGAGGATGTGATCCCAGAGTGACAACAGGTGGCGCTGCAGCATCATCATCTAACATCTAACCAATAACCCCTTCAAGCAGAAACACCAGGAGCTTCAGTAATCATCCAGTTTCAAACAGACACTGCTTTAGTGTTAATAATTACGGCAGTGAAACCGTTTATATCGTGACTCATTTGATCATCATTTTTTTTAATTTAACTTCATACATGGGAGCATCAAATGAAATAAACATTTTCAGCGCAGTTGCATCTTAAAGTTTTGTTTCCCCCTTCATTAGCAGCCAGCTCTTGAATATTGCTTGTCACAAAGAAGATTTTTGAAAATGGTTACTGGTTTCCACCTGATAGTCACATAACATCAACCAGAGGTTGATTAAATTTGGATTGTCTTTCTGCAGTTGGTTTCCGACCTCTGTACATTGATTTTCAAATCAATCAAAACCAGATGGATGATTTGAAATATGATCATAAGGAATGGTTTTGATTTGTAGTTGATCAGCTAAAACACTGAGAATCACAGGGTTTGTCCTTTAAATCCTCTATAATCGATCGGTGTATGTGTCTGAGAATATAATGTTGAACTCATTCTCATAGAAACTAACTCAGCACTGGTTGTTTTAACATTAATACGTCTTCAGAATATACAGTATATAGCCTATATTTTGATAACTTCACTAAGTGTACTTTATGTTCTCCAGTTTTGTAGTGTGTGTGTGTTACTTTGAGCTCGGTTACAGTCCATGTGTGTGAGTAACTCCTGTTTTAAAGTGTGTGAAGCTGATGGACGTTAAAAGGGAAACAGGGGAGAAGGAGCATCGGACGTCCTCATCCTAACAGATACTCGCTGCATGCTCTGTCTCTCTGTAACTTTCTCTCTCAGTATTTTATGATTTGAGTTTTTCAACATGTGTATCTTCTTCTTCTTCTCATCAGCATGGAAGTGCTTCTAATAATAACAGTGACAACTCTATGAATATAATAAAGAATTTGATGTTTTTCTACCTCTCCAGTCTTTTGCTTTGAGTCACTGAAGACATTTTGAAGGTTGAGGGTTTTTTTTGTAAATGTTTATTCCACTACTGCTGGTTTAAAGCCTTGAAAAAGAAAACTGATTATTTTTAACAGTGACACCCACTTGTCGATTTTCAGATTTTCTTCAGTAATAAGCCCTGTGTACCTTATTAAACAGAATTATTTCTTGCTGTAATGTAAGTTAAGAGTGAGTATTATACATTTCTCATGTGTTTTATAGGTGTTTATGGGGAAAGAGTTCATTTCTGTTAGAATCTAGGGTACAGTGTTATTTATGGTCAGTGTCATGGCTAAGGTGCAGTATCAGTAAATCACCAGCAGGTGTCAGTGGCACAATAGAAGCAGCGTCTGCACGGGTAGAGTCAGAGAGAAGTCTCGCGCGAGTTAGTAAGACGGTGAGAATCAGAGAAAACAGAAAATACTGTGTAGCGATTGTCACTCTAAAGTGGAATTTTTGTACTTTGCAGAAAATCCTGATTAAATGTGTAGCATCAGATTAAGCCATGTGATGTGACATCAATGAAGGTTGAATGAATGCAATTTAAATTTAGACTTTTAGAACATAAACATTTAATTTTAGTGTCACAAAACATTTTATTGTGAAATCTTTATTGTATTTCTGACCTCAGGAGGAGCAGAATTTAGGATTGATGATGGAAGATATGAAGAAAACTTTGCTCGATCTGAGTCTGTCGTCTTCAAAATGACACCAGAGAGCTTCTGCTCTGCTGATAATGTGTGTTAAAACCCCTGGAAAATATGAACTCAACAAATATTTCCATCTGTTGCAGCCACATCAGAAGGTCAGAATTTGGTGCTTTTGATTGGGTTCTCCCATGACCCCAGTTCATTGTTATTTTTAAAAGTAAAACAGAAAAGAATAATATGAAGTCATTAGGAAGAAATTGATTGTAAAAAATTGGAATGATAGAATTTTATGACAGGTTTACCTCTGTGGTCTGCAGGTACCCCAGGTGGAAGGATTAAAGTTTTAATAAACACACAAATAAAAATAAAAAGCAACTCAGGACTGAATTCATATCATCATACATTTATTTCTTCATGAAACCACTCAAGGTTAGAAAATGTGCCTACACACCAGCTTTAATACACTGTTTCAATAAATTACATAGAAATATAAGAAAATAACTTAAAACTAGAAAACTGTAGAGAATTAACTGCAGAGTGTGAGTCAAACAGCTCTCCTTTAACATTTCATCATTAAATGTCCCCACACTTCCTGAATGCATCACCACAGTTGTTGGGTCATCAGCTGGAGTCAGCAGCAGCATCCACCCTGCTGAGGTGTCACTGAGCAGGATGCAGTTGGCTGACCTTTGACCTCTGAAGGTGAGAGTCCCTGCACAGGACAAGGCTGATCTCTGAGCAGTGGGTGGAGCCCCTGTTGGTTCAGAGGAAGGAGGTGAAGGTTTTCCTCTCTGCTCCGGTGCTGTGGGGAGGAGAGGGAGATTTGACCTTTGAGCCACTACGCTGGCGCTTCCTGCGGGCTCTGCGGTTCTTAAACCACACCTACAAACAGAAAGAGACAGGAGATGTTTAACTACAGGTTCTCTGAGCAGCAATACAACAAAAACCAAGTCCACTGTCATCTGTCAAGTACAGGAATAATATAAATCTCCACATTTAAGAAAAAAAGGTTTTATCTCAGTGATGACAGTTGCCCACAACAAGGATTCTTTTATTGCACTGAGTCAAATTTGATTTTATTTCAAAGCAAATAAGCATTTTTTCTCTTTTAAAAGAGAAATTCTTTGTTTTTTAGAGAGAACAAATCAAAGTGTGTAATTATTGTAAGATACCAAAAGTAATGAGTGAAAACTTAATTCAAACACAAACATAAACAAACTGGACACCAGCAGGAGCATGAAGAGTTTTACGCACAAACACGCAAAACTTCTGTGTTGACTTTGAACCACTGCTCTCAAAAATACAACTTGAAGAGATTTTTTTTTGCACGTGAAGCCACAAAGTTTCTCTAAATATCTGTCGTGACAGAGTCGCTGTTTTCTAAGCACAGACAGACTCACTGACTTGTGTGTTTGAATACTACCTGGTTTTGCGCATGAGTTTGTATACTTTTAAGAATACAAATTATTTAACATTAATGATAATTTATCCTTAAGACGACAAACTTGATTTGTCACATAAACGAAAAAAACGTTCCTTCGTAAATCAGTGCGTAAATTTAAACCTGGAAACATTTTACGCATCCTGGAGAAGTTTTACGCACATAGCCGCAGTTCGACTGTCTCTGGCCAGAAGAACCCTGACATCACATGATCACGTGGGACTCACCCTGACTGTCTCCTCGCTCAGCCCGGTGCTCCTCGCCACCTCAGCGCGCGCCTCCACCGCCGGATAGTCGGTGAGCTCGAACAGCGCCTCGAGTCGCTTCGTCTGACTGTCGGTGAACACCGTCCTCATCCGGGACCTCTGACGTAGCTGCGACTGCGCGGGCAGCCCGGCCTGATGGTAACTATGGTAACCTGACAACTGCTGAGCATCTGGAAAAAAAAGAAAGAAAAACAGTTGAGTAAGAAGAAATGCGCAAACATAAAATACTGATGTTTTTTTATTATTATTGTAACAGAACTTTTGAACCGTTTGTAACAGTAATCGATAGTTTTCCAGATTACTGATCTGTTTTTTATTTCATTGTAAATTAAATGAAAAAGTTCCTGATGGTTGACACTGATGAAAATTTCCTCGTTTAAAACAAAAACATCCGAATTTAAACAAAACGTTTAGTGAAAATATTAAAAGTACCTGCAGACTCGTGGCTGCTGAGGCGCACATAAACTCCGGGGTTTGGATAAATGCTGCTGAAGTCTGCGTGGTGGAACGCGGGTCCGTACGGGTAAAACGCCTCTCCAAAGCCCATCCCTCGGTACTGCAGGTAGCCTGGCACCGGCACCGGGACTGGGACTGGTGCGGGAGGTCTGATGTGGCTCCCAGAGTCCAGACTGAACCCCCCGGGGAGCCCCTGCAGATACCCGTCAGGTGAGAAGTCCATCACCTGCGGCGGCTTGTGTCCGAGGATGCGCTCGATGCTGAAGTCCGACACTCTGCTGCCCTCCATGATCCGACCTGAATGATCCGAAAAGTTCCAGAAAGCTGCTGCTGAGGCCTCTGAGCTGAACTGGACTCTGGGTTCTCCAGAGTCCAGTTATAAACAGCAGCCTCCATCAAACAGCTGACAGCTCGTTAATATGTTAACGAGCCTCGTTAATGAGCGTCTGAAGTTCAGTCAGAAATGAAACTTTGATTTGATCTCCTGAACTCTTTGATTCTTTGAACTGAACGATGATGATGTGACTGAAAACTCTTCTTCAAACAGCCTCAGTCTGTTCACATTTTATTTATTCAAAATACTTTTATTTTATTGGGTATCTGTTTACTTCGAATTCAGTTTATACAATTTAATATTTTTCATATGTTAAATCTTTGTTGGTGTCTGAATTATTTAATTTTTTTTAACACATTATTGATCCTTGGAGGGAAACTGTACTTTAACAAGAATAAAAATATACAAACATAAAGAACAACAAGAAAATAGACAAACAGAGATATGAAAACAGATTCACTTTTACAGAAAATATTACATATCTTATCTTGTTATAAATCATTTTATTGATCAGTTAAATTTAATTAAAAAGTTTTGGTTTGGGTCTAACACTTCAGTGTGCTTCTATTGGAATCTCCTGGGTTCACATTATTTCTCTGTATTATTCACACTGTATTTATTTATTTAACTATTAATTTATTAAATTCCAGACCACTGTCACATGGAATAAAATATATTTGTAAATAAAATAAATAAAATGTAAAGAATAACCATATGAAAAAATAATTAAGGTTAAATCCAACCTTTGTCCAACCCTGTGTTGTTCATGTGTGTATGTGATTATTGCCTCGGTGAATTAATGTAGATGTAGTTGTGTCATGTAAACAAAATGTTTAATGTTTTTCCATTTTGAAATAAAACGGGGAAAAAAATAAAGAAAATTAGTGATTTTATTTTGTCATTCGGTCATGTGGTTCTTGTCTGCAAACTTGTGTCAGAACAAATGTAATTTCTTTATATTTCCTCTGCAGTTTCACTTGTTTTTATGATGTTTTTTAATGTTTATTTTGTTTTTCAGAGCCAGTGTGTAATTTTGCCAACAGGAGACAAAAGAAAATACATCAATCGTGTTGTACAAATTAAATTTGTCTTCAAAAATAATGAGAGTTGTGAGTTCATCTTCCATAATGGAACAAAAACAGAAACTTTATTTTAAAAGTGCTCAAATTTATATTAATGCATGAATGAATACAGACTTTATCTTCTCTTTATAGACTTTCTCTTTGACTGATGCCAAAAACACAAACTTCACAGTTTTGTCTTTCCTTCCTGCTTTTTATTAGGGCCCGAGCACCGAACCGGTGCGAGGACCCTATTGGAATCGCAAGAATTATTATTATTATTATTATTATTATTATTATTATTCTCGTTCACAATACTTAATCGCATTTTTGGGGGACTTGCCATATAGGTAGGGCCGCCAAATTTGGCGGGCGCGTCAGTCCCGGCGAAAAATTACGTATTTTAAGGGTCTCGAAAATGGGCGCGGCGAATTGGCTCAATAGCGCCATCTATAGACGAGCCCCGACGGCATGTTTGTCCAACGTGCACGAAACTTGGAACGCAGATAGAACACATCGGGACGCACAAAAAATCCTCTTGGAGCCATGGGCTAAACCCTACAGGAAGTCGGCCATTTTGGACGGCGCGGCCGATTTTGGCGTTTCGCACGTGTCGTATTTGAACGAACTCGTCCCACACGATTCGTCGTATCGACTTCAAAATCGCTGTGTACCATCTAGACAACATTGTGATCAAAAGTTATTGAAGGTTTACGTTTTGGATAAAGGGCCTGCGCTCCAGGTGGCGGCGAATTTTGATGTCTCGCCATGAAACAGGAAATGGCTATAATTTTGGGGTACATGGTCAGATCTGCACCAAACTTCATGTGTATGATCAGTGTACGGGCCTAAACACAAATATATGAAAATATTCCATAACTGTCATAGCGGCCCCTGGTGGTGACAGAAAATGACTTTTTCCGGGTTTTGACATGCTGCTCCAAATGCATTCATTATTTTTAGCTCAAATTTGGTGAAGATGACCTTAACAAGTGGGTGATGCTACATTTTGAAGGGCGTGGCGGTCCGGCGAAGGGTGTCGACGCTAGAGAGCGGCGAAGGACCACGGCCCGAAAAAACGACATATTTATCAATAACTTTTGTGTGCAAGTTCACATCGGCATGAAATTTCATGTGTGCGTGACAGGTCCCGGCCTGAATGTATGATATTAATTTCGTCGATGGGCGTGGCCAAACGGCTTAACCACGCCCTTTAAACATCAGCCCCCCCGCCACGTTTGACCGACGTGCATGAAACTTGGTACACACGTCTATCACACCCAGACGCACAAAAAAGTCTCTTGGACCCATAGGCCAAACCCCACAGGAAGTCCGCCATTTTGAATTTCCTGTTAGGTTTGGCGTTTCACTTGTCGCGCATTTTAACAAACTCCTCCTAGAGGAAGGATCAGAACGGCTTCAAATTCGCTGGCTACCTTCTGCACTACACTCTCATCAAAAGTTACTGAAAGATATTCCTCAAGTTGAAGGGCGTGGCCATAGTGGGCCGGCGAATGTTGGCGTTTCGCCATAAATTCAATTTTTTAATTTTTTGCTATAACTTCTGTATAAATAGTTCAATTTGCACCACACTTCACATGTCTGATAATAGTCTGGCCCTGAACACATCTATATGAAAATATTCAATAATTCTCATAGCGCCCCCTGTTGGTGACAGGAAATGACTTGTTTTACTGTTTGAGGTCCTGCTCCCACCACGTTGACCATATCAAACTCCAATCTGGTCTGAAAAGCCTTAAGACCATGATGATGCTACATCATGAAGATCAGGGCGTCTCGTGAAACGGCGTGGCCCTGGCGGCGTGGCGAAGGTCCATGTTTCGCCAACACACAAGAAGTTGCTATAATTGCACTGTACGTGCTCTGATCTACCTGAACCTTGACATGTTTATTAACATTCCTGGTCTGAACATATGGTATGAGTTTCGTCCATGTCCGTGGCCAAATGGCGTGGCCACGCCCATTAATGCGTTTCGCCAAAACACAGGAAGTGGCTTTAGCCTCCCTGTACTTGGTCAAAACTGCCTGAAACTTTACATGTTCATTAACAGTCCCAGTCTGAACATGTGATATGAGTTTTGTCCATGGGCGTGGCCAAATGGCTTGACCACGCCCTTTGACGTGCGGCGCCGCAAATAGTGAGTTTCGCCGATGTTTACAAAAATTGGTACACATATGTATCACATGGAGATGAACAAAAAAGTCTCTTGGACCCATAGGCTAAAGTCAACAGGAAGTCGGCAATTTTGAATTTCGTCCTCAATTTTGGCGTTTTTCACATGTCCTATTTTAACTAATTTCTCCTACAGAAATGTTTCAATTGACTTGAAAACTTGAGTGGACCATCTAGACAAGTGTGTGATTAAAACTTATTAAAAGATTTGGTCAGCGTTAAACGCTGTGGCTGCAGCGTGGCGGCGAATTTTGGCGTTTCGCCATGAAACAGGAAATTGCTATAAGTTTAGTGTAAATTGTCTAATCTGCATCAAACTTAACATGTGTGATAAGAGGCATGCCCTGAACACATCTACATAATACTGGGAGCAGGAAATGACAGTGAATTCCTTTCAAAAGTAGTTCACCTAAGAATGAAATTTCACTCAATATCTACTCATTCCTGTGCTGATGTGAGGAGGGATGAAGATCTCCAGTACAGCTGTGTGCATGCATTTCCAGTCTCAGAGGCTACAGTTGACAATGAGGCTGAAAACACGGTGTAAATGGTGTCTTTTTGGGTTACGTTTTACTGTCACCTCTTACAGACACTTAAATCACACCGCAGGAGCGGTACGGAGACAGTTTGTGGGTTATTTGTGCGCACTTGAGGTCTTCACCCGTCCCTGCATCGGCACGGGGGTGAGTGGGTGTCGAGAGCCGTTTGGCTTTCGGGGCGGACCGTGGCTTCGGGGCGACGTCGGACGGTCGCGGCGACGCGTGGCCTCTCCGCCCGGGGCGGGTCCGGCCGGCGGGCGGCGGTGGCCGGCCCCCCCGAGTGGCGCAGTGGTGCTCGGGCCCGGTCACAGCTGCTTGCAGCTTTAATTATTTCTTGTATTCTGTGAAATGTTTCTATTCAGACATGAAATGTTCCCTGCAGGTTCTCACAGGAGCAGGAGAACCTGCAGTATGTGTTGGTGTCCTGCAGGTGTCACCGTTGCTGTTTGCTGCACTGAACAGAAACCTGCACAAACAGCATGAAGACAAAAATAACAGGCTGTTACACTGGAAAAAAATTACACTTCAAAAATAAGTTCAAAACTAAATAAAAAGGGTTTTTTGTTAATAAGTTTTTTTTTTATGCGGTTAAAATAGTCTAAAACCACATCAGTGATATTGTTACCTGTCAGGTAATTGTATCTCATATTAAGTGTAATTAGATGGATTAACTAAACTAGATAAATGAAGTTTGAGTTTTTGAGGAGGTGATGATGTTTTCTTGGAAGTGAAGCAGCTTATTGTTCTGATAAGATAAAATCTATGAAACCAGCGCAGACACAGTGTGTTTCCTGAGAATCAGAAGTGATGCAGCTTTGATCCGCAGCAGAGGATCTGTCAGCTTGTTAAAGATCAAACCTGTAAATGACTAAAGTCAACGTGCTGTTATCACATTTTTTTCTGTCTGAAAACCTGAAACTATCTGCAAACTAAATCATAAATTAAACTGTATTATGTCAATAATATTTTGTTAATGTGACTTATTACTATCATACAGCTGCATCAGTGATGTCAGTGACACTGAAGTCTGTTTCACTCTGTATGAACACAATCATCAGATCCTGAAAAGAAACTAAATAACAATATTTGCTTATCTACTATCATTTTCACTTCACTGAGATTTTTAATATTTTACAGTTTGTTTTATATTAAGAAATCACACAGATATTACTGGTTTGATTTGGTAAATCATTACGTTTTATTGACCTTTGCTGTTGTATTTATTTTATTTTTTAAATTTTAATTTAAGATTTTATTTATGTATTTATTTATTTATTTTCATTGTGCATTACATCATTATTTCCTGGGTGTATATGTATATAAATAACTACATATGTTGTCTATTTATATATTCTGGCTGGACTAAAACTTTCATTTTATTGTGCAAATGTGTGTTTTTATGATGTTAAATGTTCACTGGAATTAAAACAAAGAAAAGAAGAGAATTTTAAAACAGAACTGTGTAAAGATAGAAGAAAAAAATAAAAAGCATTCAAAATAAATGTGATCTTGTGTTAATTCAGTTTCTCTTGATGTGATGATGTGATGTCAGCACAGTGTGAAGGATCAATCAGTGATCAATAACAGATCAGTCAGTGTCCTCTCTTTGAACCGTCTGTGATCTGATCGATCGTTAACAGTCATGAAAGGAATAAAATGAAATGACAGATTATCAAAGATCCTCAGACTGAAGATCAAAGAGCAGCGAGAACAACAGATACCCAACGTTTAGACATTTAAATATGAATGAAGGATCAAAATGTAAACTATACAAACAGTCTGATGGTCAGACGTCACTTTACATAGTAAAGAGTATTTGGTAAAAATATATTTTATGAGTAAATAAAAATAAATATCCTCATCATTTCATTGAACATTAATTGGAAAGATCTTGGTGATAATTTGGGGGAAAATAAGAATTTACTTTAAGGAAATATCATTTAAGTCCAGAGTAAACATCGACTAAATCCTGAATTTGTATGTATTTATTTTTATTTATTATACTGAACATTTTATTCTCATATCTGTTGATCCTTTCGTGTTGTCAGGTGTCTGACTGTAAGACTCAGTCTGTAAAAAGTATTTTCTTATGAAACACTTCTATCATTAACTTCTATCACTTCTCTTCAGTGCAGCAGGCTGCTTCCTTCTTCTGATGTAAGTCTTACATGTTTTTTTTTCCTTTTTGTCGTCCTCCTGCTTTTATTATTTTGTCAGCACTTGTATTAACAAGAATATAAATAATGACTGACAGGTGGTTCTTACCGTCTCTGTCTGACTGACAGGACACTGGAGAACATGAAGTTCAGTTCAGCTGAACTGTGGCAGGAAGTGAATCCTGAATAGCGACTTTAAATTTTGGCATTGAATATAAAAACTGAGCTGAAACAGAAACATTGGCTTTGAAACCCTGGACTGTAAAAAGTTGTGTTGGCAGTGAAACCAGTTCTGGCTCCGACTGACTGTGACATGGCTGCACACAGAGCGACGACAGAGCGACTCCACCTGGAAATCCAGGTCCATCTGCTGTTGTTGCTAGCTAACGTTAGCCGTGACAGCTAACTTTAGCTAAATGGACCTCTGCCAGACCAGCGCAGTGTCCTAAACTGTTCTACCACTGGACTGGACTGTTGCCAGGCAACACAAACATTTTCCTGCACACTAACATTAGCATGCTAGCTACTTTGTGTAGGTCGACATGTTCCTGCAGTAGAGCTCTCTCTATAAAACTGTCTGTATAAGACTGTCTTCAGCTTGGACGTCTTCAGAGACTGAATGTCCATGCTTTCATTTTTGAGACTATGTGACTAGACTTTGAGATTATGTTCATGCAGATCATTTTGTAGCCATAACACACATGCACATGTGATGTGAATGAGACACCTGTGGACTCCTGTTATAACTGTTACTAGAACGTTGTAACAGCTGACTGACACACATAGTTTACAGTCACAGTGATCTTATACTGGGGGGGGGGGGGGGTTACTAAATCAACAAAAAAACCATCCAGGACGGAATAAAAGTCAAACAGGTGAAAGATCAGCTGAACGTCTCCCTCCCTGTCATGTTGTTGTTGTTGTTGTTTACATGCTATTCAGTGATTGGATGATTTTAACACATTCACTGAGACATTGTGTTTGTATTTATTCCTCCTCCAGCTGCTGAGTGTGTCACATCAGCTGTGTGTGTGAGAGAGTGTGTGTGTGTGTGTGTTTCGTCTCTAGCTGACTCGTCTCTCTCAGCATGAATCAGCAAAACGTCACAGAGCAGCTCCAGACTGAGCTGCAGACATCCAGCAGACTCTCTGTGTGTGTGTGTGTGTGTGTGTGTGTGTCTCTGATGTGTGTCTCTCTCTCTCTTTCTCTCTCTCTCTCTCTCTCTCTGTGTGTGTGTGTGTGTGTGTGTGTGTGTGTGTGTCTCTGCTGTGTGTCAGTCTCTCTCTCTCTCTCCCTCTGTGTGTCTCTGCTGTGTGTCAGTGTCTCTCTCTCTCTCTGTGTGTGTCTCTGCTGTGTGTCAGTGTCTCTGTGTGTGTGTGTGTGTGTGTGTGTGTGTGTGTGTCTCTGCTGTGTGTCAGTCTCTCTCTTTCTCCCTCTCTCTCTCCCTCTCTCTCTCCCTCTGTGTGTCTCTGCTGTGTGTCAGTGTCTCTCTCTCTCTCTCTCTCTCTCTCTCTCTCTCTCTCTCTCTCTCTCTCTCTCTCTCTCTCTCTCTCTGTCTCTGCTGTGTGTCAGTGTCTCTCTCTCTCTCTCTCTCTCTGTCTGGCTCTTCACTGTCTGTCTGGCTCGCTCTGCCTCGGTCTGTCTGATTAGTAAACACTGCAGGACTTCGCTCACAGAGCTTTTTGGACGAGTTCGTCTCTCCCTCCATGTTGGTGGGGTGTCCATACTCCTGTCCAGTCAGTGTGTCTTTTGGCAGCGTTTCGAAACTGTGTCTGCTCTGCTCTGCCTTTAAGACATTTCACTGGCCTTTGGGCCTGATCTTAATACTCTGTTTACTGGCTGGGTTTCAGTACTGTTGAGTCACTGTTGGCTGGTTTCAGTGTGACACTGTGTGTCTTTGGACACTTAAACCGGTAATGACCAGTGTTCCCCTTCAGCATCAGTCTCCTCAGTCAAGCAATAAAAATACTAAGATTTTCAAAATAAAGAAAAATACTTAGGAAGGTTTAAGAAAATATCAAGTTACACAATATACATAGCATATGTAACATACATTACCCCACCCTTCAGTGCTCCTTCAGAAGCTCCGCCCCCAAATTTGTGAATGGGCATTACCAAAGAAACACCTGTAACAGCTGAGCGATGGCAGAATCCAGCACGTCTGCAGCCTGAAGCTAAGTTACTGGTAGACTCAATTAGGGAAAGTAATATTTTACTGCTATGAAAATACAAATGTGGAGAGGACCTGGAGCGAGGCACAGAGCCAGCAGACAGCTGCCGAGAGCCGGGGATCTTTGGGGGACAGAGACGAGGACAGACAGAAGCGTCTGACCCACGGAAGAGCCAAGCACACTCTGCTGTTTACCATACGCTAATCAGTCATCAACTAAGGTTAATTCTCAGCAAGTCAACACTAAATTCATCAGATCCACTTTGTTTGAACCAGTCAGACAGCAGAGAACCATGAAGAACTAATGCTGCGTTACTAAAAATCTGTTAAATTAACAGAGATGCATCAAATTCCAACTTCATTCAACATCTGAGGTGTTCAAAGACCTCTGAGTCAAGGCTCTGTTGTTAAAAACATGTTTTCTGACTTGTTAAGTATTCAGAACTTCAAAACATTTAGGACTTGGGACCTGAAAAACAATGACTTGGTCCCATCTCTTGTCTTCAGCACATCACGTCAGAGCTTTAGTCAAATGAGGATTATGATTAATGATATCTGACAATTTAAATATCTCTGGTGCTTCAGAAACCGCTTCATTAGTTTGACAGTTTAACAAAATGCTCAAGTCACTGAGACATTAGTGAGATAAGAGGAGAATAAATCTGATCATACACATTCAAACATTTTGACCTGACACTAAGTAATAAATGGTGATTAAACTAATCTTTCTTTTAATATTGACACTCATGAAATGTCATATAAATGTTGATCACATTTACACTTTTATGAATTATTTTATTCACAGTACTGTACATTTACTGCAGTGCTCCCAAACAAGACTGTTATAGATTAAATAAACAACCTATAGCTTTCTGACACTTTTATTGCACATAAATGTGATTAAACAATAAACTCAGTGGAGCTGTTGTACCAGAGATTTTGCCCAATTTTAAATTGCTACAATAATTTCTGTAACAATGACCAGGTCTTCAGTACCCAGGAGGTTACAGTCTTTTTCAGCAGAAACACTGAGTCATACTGATGGTGTAAGTCAAGTTTTTACAGAGAAAAAATATCTTTCTGCAATAAGACACCTGTTTTTAGTTTGGTTTAAAACACTCCCAGTCCCACCTCATCACGCCACTCCACTCACCTGGTCTCACAGCTGCAGCTCATCAGCAACGATCCAGTATATAAACCTCTCCAGCTGCTGTCCAGCATCACCTGCGCTGCTCGTTCCTTTACACTGTTAATTAAGTTGGTGTTTAGTGGAACAGTGGCAAGAAAAAACAGTTTGAAAGTTTGAAAAGCTGATGATCGAAAAGAGTCTGAGATCAATAAATCAGCTGTTTCTGGTTAAACCAAACTGTGACCAGTTCACAACATTAATCACAATGAAAATCACCATGACAATGGTCACCTGGCTACTGTTACCATGTCCAAAACTGATCAAATGATCAAACTAAGCAGCTACATGACACATGTAATATCTATATGAAATAAGTGTTGTGCCACCTATTTACCATCCCATGAGACTGGATTTTAAGGATGCTAATTATCAACACAAAGTCCAGCTTAGGCTGATGGAAATGTCATCAGCTCTGGAGGTATTTGGTTATAATAATTGAACAAATTACAAATTTGCACTGATGATCTGATGAAAAGTCAGAGGATCACTGAAGTTATTACAGTTCTGCCTGAGGGGAACATGAATGTCTGAAGCACATTTCATCAGATCAAAGATATTTCAGTCCTCCAGGTTGTGATCAGACCTGAAAAAGGAGGAGGAGAAAAAAGAGAAGAGAGCTGGAGGTTTGAGTCTCATCCAGACTGATGTTTGTGTCTGTGACCCAGTGATGACCTGAACGCTCTGAGGACAGCAGACAGACACAGACAGACAGAGGGACAGAGGGGATAATATTCAGAGTAACAAAAATGATTTATTGATAAAGATGAGTGGATAAAAAGAGAGAAGTGAACCTCTTTCTGTCTCTCCTGTCATCCTCTGTACATCTCGCTGTCCCTCCTATCAGATCAGCTGATCAGATCTCAGTGAAGATGATGAAGATGAAGATTATTCTGCTCTGCTCTCTGAAACTATTAGAGGAGTTCAGTTTGTGAATGACACGTCTGACGAAACGGCTGCTGGCATCACTCTGAAAACCCTCTCTGGGTCTGTGCTGGATGATGAGTCATCTCACCGCTCGCTGCTGCAGGAACACGTCCGTTTGGAAATAATGACTCTGGAGGAGCTGAACGGTTTTCAGAATTAATTAGCTGCAGATTTAAGGCTCCATGTTTTGGTTTTATAATGTTTTCTGTCTCAGAATCATCAGCGATATCTGTGATGAGCACAAAGAGTTAAAGAGCTCACTGACTGACAGCAGGATCTCTTTTTATTAAAACGAGAACATGCTGAGCTCAGGCTTCACTTCAGATCTTTCAAACTGGCCTAGTTTGACAGGTTTAATGTTGCATTCACTTGCTCCTTGGATGGTCCCATTTTCTGAGTTGTTCTTCTGAATTCAGTGTGTTAATTAGCTTTTGAGTCATAATGTGGAAACAGCCCTGATGCTGCGAAGGTTGTGGTTGTCGTTGTTTCACTTGTATTATCTGGGTGATGACTGGCTGAGACCAGCGTCCAACTGAAGATTCATGTTGTTGAAACAGTTTGAAGCTTTATATTATAACGGGATTTTGTCTCAGACTTGTTGCTGCATCAGTACATCCCCTAAAAAAACACTAAAATGTCTTTACCTGACTTGTTATCAAGGTTAATTTTAATAAATGACTTTTCTAACTAATAACCTAACCTAATATAACTAACCTAATATTACTCATATCATAAGAGCAAAACATTGATATGCACAGGGCTTGGTGGTTACAGATTACAGGTCGTTTGGATTGTGTAATCTGATTACAAAAACTAAGTAACTACAATCAAATACATAGATATAGTTGTCATAGTTGTCAAGAGTTACTTGCTTATATTTTTCATGATATCTTTAAAATATGACAATTTTAAAATGATTACACTTTTCTCATGATGACCAGTGACCTGTTTTTATACTCATGAAAAGCACGTGACACATGGAGTCCAGTTTATAGCAGACCTGCTGGGACTCCTCTACAAAAATTCATTTTTATGTGCACTGAAAATGTTTTCGATTGTTTTAGAGGGAAAAAAAGACTTTGTTGAACTCAAATCTTTGTATGTGCGTTTATTTCTTTACTATCAGATACAACATTTTCTGTGTTTAATTTTTAAATTAATCCAAAATGATACAAATTAGATTACTTAAAAAAAAAAGAAAGATGGATCATATGACTAATTACAAAAATTGTCATGCAATTTGTATTTGGTAACTGACTACATTTCAAAATAGTCTGACCTGAACCTGAATATGCATACATGCATTAATAGACATTAACTTTTGTCCAGCATGTTTCTGCATCTGTGTCGTCTACAGATGAAGGAATGATGTCATCGTGTAATGCAGCAGTCTGCAACCTGGAGTCAAAAGAGGCATTTGGACCAAAAAAATGTAAAAGTCAGGCAGGAGGAAAAATCACAGGTATTTTTGTTTATGACCAACTTATAAAGATAGACTCTGGTGGAACTCGAACCCACAACCTTTTTACCACTTCTCCTGTGTTTAACTAGAAGTCCAATGCACTGTCAGAGAGCCACATGTTCTCCATCTGTTCTCCATGTTCTCCATCTGTTCTCCACGTTCTTCACATGTGATGTGACTTTTGTTGGTTTTTGTTGTCTTGAGTCATGTTAAAGGCTTTGACTATTACATATTGTACATATTGTTCAAAAGCTAATATACCACAGAGTTTAACAGATCTGAGAGTTAAAAAGTGTTAACTTTAGATTCTGTAAACGTCTTATTTCCAGGTAAAGACATAGGAATCACCTACATTTTGATATAAGATTTTAAAGTGTGTGATGAGTGATGTTTAACATAAATTAATTCTAAAAGTGGATCAAACGTGAGTGGGGCTGGTTGACACACAGGCTGGTATATGAATGTAGTAATATGGTAAGACATGTATTGCACATGTATCCCTTTGGTCGCTGCCCTTTCACAAAATTCTTGTTATTCATCACATTCTTATAATCCTAAATTAGCCATATATAAATTATCATGGTATTTTTAGAAATATTTCTTCTACATTCCTGCCAAGTTAGGCAACAGTTAAATGAAAATGTATCACATTTCATAATCTTAAATGAAAGAAAGTGAACAGTGTGCACTGTTTTCATTTTAAACACACCCTCCCCACCTTCTTCTGTTCTCCTCTTCCTGGTATATCACATGACTTCATGCAGGCTGAGCTCTCTCTCACTCTCTCTGTTTATCAGCCCACTCACATAATAATGAGCCTGATTGAATATTCAGAGCTGCAGTTTGATGTCTGACCAGCAGGAGGCTCTGCAGACAGAACAGACCAGAGAGGAAGAACATTATGGAACCATGCTGTCTGTTCTCCAGTCTGATTCTCTCTGATCTTCATTCATACTCACACCTGTTTCCACCTGTGACATCATCGTTTAACATCAACTGAAACACACACACACACACACACACACACACATAGATACACACACACACACACACACACACACACACACACACACACACACAGAGAGAGAGAGAGAGATATATACACACACACACACAGATACACACACACACACACACACACACACACACACACACACACACACACACACACACACACAGATACACACACACACACACACACACACACACACACGCTGTTTGTCACCTGAGGCGTTACAGAAAGTCTTTCTCTGAATAATGTGATCTCTCTTCAGGCGCGCTTGATTTAACTCAGCTCTGCAGGATTCTTCCTCCTGCACGGGGCTCAGATAGCTCAGCCCGTCTTTACTGCTTCTGACGAATCAAACGCACCCTCAGGTTCTACAGAGGTGAATGAAGAACCAAAGTATTTTTGAACATCATGTTATGAGTTTTCACTGTTCAGCACCACATTCAGACAGACCTTTATTAACAGCTTTTAAAGTGTAGAGCTGGTGTTATTCTGTATTAATTTAAATTATTGTTACATAATAAATCCAGTAAAATAGTCAAAAAGAAATGTGTTAGTTCGTCTCAAAGCTCAAAGCTCATTGGTTATTGCTGAAGACAAATCTTCAGTTAAAGTTTCATTTTTATGAAAGGAGCAGTCATTTCCAAAAACAGCTGCTCATTGTAGTATTTTACAAACATTACACAAACAGGAGAGTCTACTTTCAGTAAATATTGCTTCACCCAGTGGTTTGGATGCACTTTAAGCTTTTTATTCTGCTGTTTTTGAAAACTGGTCACCATTCACTTCCCTTGTTTGGGAGATTCTGTCTTCCTGTGAAAGTCCAGCGGTGTTTTATGGACTAACAAAGTAAACCCGGCCCTCAATCAGCATGAGGCTCAGCAGATCATGACTGAATATACTTTTTTTTTTTTGGGTGAACTGGTATCCTAATTTATTTTGATGATACTCAGCCCTGGACAACATTCAAAATAATATAAAAATGCTTTTTTTGTGGATGATTATTGCCATATTGTGTTTCTTCAGAGTATTATTCTAATAACCAGGCAGGGGTACATGACATCACTAACCATCACACAACCTTTGACTCACATCTCCTGTTTTTGACTAGAAGTCTGTTGCAGTCAGCAGTAAAAAGTAAACCTATCAGAGTTTTGGTGAGAAACCCTTGTGGAAGTGCTGTGAGGATACAGTTGACAGATGCTAGATAGATTTTTCCTCTCTATTTTTTCCCACACAGCAGAAACACGAACATCAAATTACAACATTTTCTAAAGATTATGAAGGACAAGTATTTTCTTCCATCTTTTATCAGCTGAATCTTTTTACTGTCTTTGGTTGAAGGCAGTCTGAGGTTTGGAGAAGTTTGTTTGGTGGTTTTGGTTCCCTGTTTCACTGTCTGATCAGTGACAACATGAGAAAATGTCACCTGTAATGAACAGGGACAACACAACACAACACAAACACAACACAACACAACACAACACAAACACAACACAACACAACACAACACAAACACAACACAACACAACACAAACACAACACAACACAACACAAACACAACACAACACAACACAAACACAACACAACACAACACAACACAACACAACACAACACAACACAACACAAACACAACACAACACAACACAACACAAACACAACACAACACAACACAACACAAACACAACACAAACACAACACAACACAACACAAACACAACACAACACAACACAAACACAACACAACACAACACAACACAACACAACACAACACAAACACAACACAACACAAACACAACACAAACACAACACAACACAACACAACACAAACACAACACAACACAACACAACACAAACACAACACAACACAACACAAACACAACACAACACAACACAACACAAACACAACACAAACACAACACAACACAACACAAACACAACACAACACAACACAAACACAACACAACACAACACAACACAACACAACACAACACAACACAACACAAACACAACACAACACAACACAACACAACACAAACACAACACAACACAACACAACACAAACACAAACACAACACAACACAACACAACACAACACAAACACAACACAACACAACACAAACACAACACAACACAACACAAACACAACACAACACAAACACAACACAACACAACACAACACAAACACAACACAAACACAACACAACACAACACAACACAACACAACACAACACAACACAACACAAACACAACACAACACAACACAAACAAAACACAACACAAACACAACACAACACAACACAAACAAAACACAACACAACACAAACAAAACACAACACAACACAACACAACACAAACATAACACAAACACAACACAAACACAAACACAACACAACACAACACAAACACAACACAACACAACACAACACAACACAACACAACACAACACAACACAACACAACACAACACAACGTCTGACCCTGTTTCTGTTGTTTCTCTCTCCTTAGTGTGTCACATTAAAGTTAACGCTCCCACTCACTGCATTTAACAAGGTCGGAACTGCAGAAAAGGTCAGAAAATACATACAGAAATACATGAACACACACACACACACACACAGAGAGAGAGAGAGAGAGAGAGAGAGAGAGAGAGAGAGAGAGAGAGAGTCCACACAGTGTGCAGCTCGGGTATGAGTGTGTATTTAAATACAAGAAAGAATGAAGAGTGGAGAGTTCAAGTTTAATTATGCAGAGTGTGTGTGTGTGTGTGTGTGTGTGTGTGTGTGTGTGTGTGTGTGTGTGTTAAAGAAAGAAGTGGGCGTGTCATAATGATGGTAAGGGGTACTGCCAGCTGATTGGTCAGTTTGTAGGCATATACATCGCTCTGACTGGCTGGTTTGTATCACAATAGGAGCTGTGATTGGCTGACAGCTGGACAATAGCTGTCATTGGTCAGTTTAGAGAACAAAAGGCTGTTTAGGCATCGAGGCGGAAAGGTGAGGAGGTCAGAGTGTGTGTGTGTGTGTGTGTGTGTGTGTGTAATCCATTGTGTTGTTTTCTGCAGCATGTTGGAAAAATATTATTCTGTGTATTAAAAATTGGGATTTCTATATAAAATATTTAAAACTTTTATTTTGTGGTTTTGTGGCACGACTCTGGATATTTTGGAACATTTTCTGGTCATAAAGCCTTTTTTTTTTTTCACTGTTATTTCCTTACAAACGAGCCGAGGACTGATTGATTGATCAAATATTACTTAGCTTTCTGTGATCTATGGAAAGATGAAAAAACAAAAGTTTTTATCTCTGAATGTTCAATAAACATCTGAATCTGACAGAATTAAAACACAGGCTTCCTACAAGCTTGCAGAAAGTCTCCTGTTGATCCTTGACTTGACAGTTTGGCTCACAGAGTGAAAAAGGTTTTGGTCACCTTTTTAAGGGTGAATCCTGCCTGCTGGGTCGGGCTGACCTTAATCTCAGACTATTTTCTGAATGCTTGGTATGCCTTGATGTCTGTGCTATAATAATCATGTAAACCTAAAGAGCTGAAGGGTGGTGGAACCAGAACCCACTGTCGATTCACTTCTCCTGCGTCTCTTCAGAAATCCAAGGTGCTGTCTAGGATTTCTTTTTGTTGTTGTTTGTTGTGCAGATTTTCAGTTGTAGAATTGTTCTTCTGCAATGTTTGATTGTTTTGACTTGGTAAAGAACTTGTAAGTCTGGAGTTTATTTCTCATGTATTGGCATTACTTATTGATTTTTCATCCATATTCCCTTTAAACGACTCTGGTGGGACTCAAACCCACAACCTTTGAATCATTTCAGCCCTGTTTGTTTAGATGCACTACCCACTGCACCACAGAGCCACGGCTGTGATTGAGTGATATACATGTTTCTGTAAGTCAGCAGACATAACGTTCTTTGAAGGACCAGAATCACTGCCTTGTTTCAGGTTCAGAAGAACACATATCATGGCTTTGATGTGGTAGGGAAGTCAATTAACGCCAATTTACGACCTGGTAATTAACGGTATGCTAACATAAGGAAGCGAGCTACTCTTAATTTTTCTTTTGCAGAGGTTTGACCATTTCAATGTCAGGATTCACCTCCCTACGTGCAAATGTTCCATCAAAACAAATTCCCACCCAGCACTATGGGTAGAATGATACTTTGTAGAGGTGGACATTTCTCCAGTGCTGATGGCTGTAGAGATCTGCTAAAAGACAGAGGCTAAAGCTAGCTCACATCTCAGCAAAAACTAGTTGGATGGTGAAATTCAACAGGTATATCTACAGGTTTATCTATACTCTCCTCCTCAAACCCCCATAGAACAAATGCAGATGCAGTGGATCTAACAAGGTTGTCTGGAGGTAAAGTTACTGCAGATAGTAAGCTAGCATTAGTTAGCCACACATGCTAATGTTTGAAGCTTATGTTAGAGCAGCTGAAGACAGAGTTTAATCCACTAACCACATATGTGCTTTTGTGTTTCACATTTTTGAGAGATGACAAAAAAATATGCCACCACCACCATGTAGCTTTATTTGTAAGACTTTTATAATTTCCACTGCAAGTGGAAACTTTCTTTGTGTGCAAAGTCTACAAGTTCAATTCAAGTTCAAGTTTAACTCAACCAAATCCAGACTAAAGAAATTGTGCATCTTGTAACTGCCTTTATCCAGAAGAAAACTGTTGTTGTGTAGCTCCACCCACTGAGGTTTAACTCAGCCAGCTCCAGAGCAAGCTGTGATGCTAATGCTATCGTAGGTGCTCCTGAGCCTCAGTGGTCTTAGCTCAGTGAACCATGCAAAATATCTTCAGTGAATCCAAGAGATGCATCTGTCATCAGACTGCTAATCCTCTGCAGCTCCACAATGACTCCAACACATCTTCTCCCCATCTGAGAACTGCTTCTATTTAGCTCAATGGCTGCTTAAAGCAAATCCACTGAAGTAAGCTACTGAGAGAGCAAAGAGAGCATCGCATCACAAGTGTGTCCACTTAGCTCTTTAGCTACTTAGAACCAAATGAGGTTAATCAACCATCCACTATCTGAGAAGGCCTGCTGCTTCACGGCACGGCAAAGAAAACCCAAAGGAAGGCAATGAGCCAACTGAGGTTCATCCTCAGGATACCATGAAAAATGAATGACAAAAACTATTGGCAAAGTGCAGAAAAAACAACTAACATACAGATCTTGTAAACTTTCCAGAGATCGTCGGGGACTAGGGTCTATTACAGATTCATCTGCTGATCTTAATCTCTGTGGTGATTCAACAGAGAGGTTTACACTTACACTCTAGACCTACAGTTATTTCAGATGTTTACTTTGACATGTGATCAACTATAAAAACTGTTTTTATTTGATTTTAGAGGCACCTGTGGGTAAAAGTGTAGGTGATTTAACCATGAAAACAGACTTGTTTCATCTGATTTCAGTTTCAGTTTCTTCTCACAGAGGGTCTAATTTAGGTCATACTGAGACAGGTCATGTAGACACTGATTTAGAAACAGTTAAAACCTCCTTCTAGTGGCTTTAATGTTTAAAGATAAAATAGTCTGCTTTGAGTAAGTCTAAGAATTTGTGTTTCATGCATAAAAAAGTCCAATGACCTCATTAAAAACTCATAAAATAACATGCACTCTGTCTCTGTCCAAGGGTTTAAGCCAAAAATTGTCTCCAAGCAAAGTGTTCTCAAACTGAGATTTAAAGGGGTAGTTCAGGTTTCTTGAAGTGGGGTTTTATTAGGTTGTCTATAGTCTAATTGCAGTAGATGGAGGTCCAGACGTGTGTTATTTTGTGACTTCAGTGTTGTAAAAGGTTTGTGCAGATTCACCAAAGTCACATAATAATGCAAACCTCTCAATATCATGGCAATATATATTTTTCTATTACATTTAATGTCATGTTTTAATACCATGTGCAACACTTTCCCTATCATATGCAATATTACTTTTTTTGGAGCAAACTGTAGCAAAACTGTCCGTCAGAGTTCTGCCAAACAAACTGACAGATCAAGGCAGAGGTAGACCAGCAACTCCTGTTTTCTGGGAGGTGAAATTCAGTTTTTGTCAAAGGAGTCTTTTTTGTTTGGTTGGAGACAGATTTAGCTCAGAAAAAGGCTGCCTGATAGCAAGGTAAAGTGGTGAAAATACTGTAAATACAGTGTATACTTTGCTTTACTTTGATTTGCAGTACATTGTTTACCTTCCTCCACTCCATTACCTTGCTCCTGCTGCTCCAAACTGTGAGTGGTGGTGCCAAACACTGTACATTGACTATGGATAAGTGACTGCTTTCCAAAAACAATGCAAACTATCCCTTTAAAGTTATCGCACACAGACCTATCCTCTCAGATGACTCTGAAAGAGAAGGTCAAATGTCAAATGTCCTGCTGAAGTAAGTAAAACATATTATTTATTGGAGGGAGACTTTAAAGCCACTTCTAAAGACTTGCCAAAGTGCCAAAAATAATCATAATAATGCATTTTATTTATAGGCACCTTTCTTGACACTCAAGGTCACCTTACATCATCAACATAAAAGCAGACACAATATTAAAGAGACAATAAAAATAAAATACAAAAATACAGTTTTCAGAAAGCTCAAAAAGTACACGTAATAAAGACACTCATGAGGTATAAAACTAGATATTTCCTGAGCAAACATCTGCACTAACTTCTTCTGATTAGCTCAGTGGACAGTTCATTCAGACTGAATTAGCTGCCAAGTCAAAAACAGAGAATTTGAAAGGAGCACATCAAACACAGTCAAACATAATAATCCTTTGCAGTTCATGAATTATTATCAGCAGCAGCTGAAAGTGAGGCAGACAGAGTGTGAAGTGCAGACAGACGGTCCACGACCACATCAGCCTGTCAGCTCTGTGGCTACTTACAGCTGCACTTGGCGAGATGTTCATGTAAACAGATGTTTCAGGCCAAAAAGCAGACAGGAGAGCAGACTGTCCCAAACTTGAGACCTGAGGTGATATGAAGTCCCTCTTTTGTCCAGATTCAGATCTGCTGTCACTTTAGATCCACACAAGAAGCAGCAGATATCAGCGGAGCAGGACGACTGGTTTCACTGGCTTTGACTGGGACGTTCTGTGGATCATCACGTGTGTGATTTCTGTGATTTTAAAATTTCACTGCTGCCTCTAAAGTCAAAGCCGTTTGAACACAAAGACTTCCTCAGGACTGGTGGGGGGAATGATGAACTAAGCAGCCATAGACCTAAATTTACCAGCTCCTTGGCTCGTGTTCGGCATTAAATTCCCTCTCCACTCGTAGCCATAAATACAACGCATTGTCTCGGTGCGATTGTGTCGGCAGAGCGCCGCTCGTTGTGGCTGTAAATAGCCTCAGAACCAGTGTCTTATGTAATTTCCTGCTAAACCTCTTTTTGAAATACAGCATTTACGTAACTGTCCTACAACACCAAGCTTCATTTACATAATTGCATAGAGATAAAGTCACTGCACCAATATATGGCACAGTGTGTGTGTGTGTGTGTGTGTGTGTGTGTGTGTGTGTGTGTGTGTGAGAGAGAGAGAGAGAGAGAGAGCTCATTTACATATATGCAGATGGGCCACACGTGTGCACACACACATAAAAGCAGGCATTGATTTGTTGTGTGTGTCACTCCTCCTCCAGTGTGTGTGTGTGTGTTTTATATGTTCCAGTGGCTGCACATGTGTGTGACTGTGTGAGCATGAGCGCGCAGCAGTGTGTGCACAGACATGCTGAGGTCTTTGTTTTTTATCCTTAAAATGTGTTCCTGAGCTTCTTGTGTGTCTCTGTCATCCGTCCTTTTCTAGGTGTCCATGGTGGAGAGGAGGACATGTGATTCAGGTCTGGCAACACATGAATTTGCTCAACATCCCCAGTTTACTGTCAGAGAGGAGTAAAGAAACCAGAAAATATTCACATTTAAGAAACTTTTTTCTTGAAAAACAACTGAAACTGATCAATCAGTTAATTAATCCTGTGTCCAAACATTTGAAAACAGGTGGAGCGCACAGACGTGCATTTATTTGCATATATTCCAGAACACAGATCTGAACATTGGATGAAATCGACACATTCAAAGGAATCTGAGGATTTTACTGAACAGCTGTAAACTCTGATCTCTTCATGCTGATGTTAGACTGACAGTTAAAATCAGAATAAACTACCCGTGTTGATGCATCTCCTCAAACATTTTCTCATCCAGAGTCACTGAATTTTAGCCTCTGTTCTTCTCTCATAGTTTCAAAGGTCACAGGTTCGAGTCCCATCAGCGTTGACCTCTACAGGCCGGGCTGATACAAGAGATTGAGAAGTTTATTTCTTCAGGTATGGCTTTAAAACAGTCTGTGGCCTGAGCTACAGTGATCTAGTATTGCACTTCCATAAAGTTTAGGGACTTGTGAGAGATTGATTGAAAAAAACAAATCAATCAAATCAAAATCGAAGCATCATTTCTCATAATGAAACTCCTTCATTGGCTCCTCCCTGGCTGGTAAACGCCCACGTTTTGAGCTCCACACTGCAGTTGAAAATCTTTTTGCTAAAATAACCCTGATGATGACATCACTGTGACTCCAGGAAATTAATGGAAGTCAATAGAATGTGTAGTAGCATATCTGTGAGTGTGACATGTCATTTTCCCTGTCTATGTGAGGAAAATACTCCAATTTCTGATTTTTGATGGATGCCTGTTAAAGTTACATATTTGTGTGTTTAAAGAAATCATAATTCATAGTTTCTACTGTTATTGTGTGTCATTTATTTGATTATAATTTGTACAAATAAGCCCATAAAATCATCATCATAACTTTGATACAGAACTGAATTATTATTCAAATCAACTTGGGAGTGTGAAAACATTTCGGTCGTGTGTTTCGAATTGTTGTGGAGGAGAAAGACGCCTGTTTGTTTGCACTCGGATCACTGATTGCACATTTCCAGGTTGTTTCCGTTGATCAGTGAGATACAGCAGCAGTGTCACAGCTGAAATATCAGAACACTGTTCTGAAATATGAATCTTAGCTGAGTGAAAAAATACAGAGGGAAGTTAAACCGTGACAAGTCTGTCTTCATATCTGTGTCAGAGACGTTTTAATAAAATCAGACCCTCTGACTGAAACTCAGCTGTAAATCAGCTGACTCTGACCTCCCCTTTGACAAACAAGTCACATGACTTTTTTTTAAATACATGCTTGTAAAGCATCATATCTGGATTATTGCACTTCTTCGTGTTCATGATCAAACCAAAGCTCAATCAGTCGGTGCAGAGCAGCCGCTCAGATTTCAACACAAACCATCTTTGTCACAGTTTGAAATGTCACAGTGAGAAAATTTGGATGTTTTTCAACCCAGAAGAAGTTATATTCTCTTTACAAACCTTTTAATCAGATTGTAGTATTTTGGACTCTCACTGCACTTAAATGTGTTTGTTTATTTATTTGTTTATTTATTTGTTAGGTTATTTGTCAAAGACAATTCACAAATTTGGTAAGAGGTTACAGTAACATGATAAATGCTGCATATTAAATTTTAGTGAATGTGGAACCTCTGTCAGTGTCCGTCCCACAAACACAGTGCACATTTCCATGAGCAGCTGCTCAGAGTTTTACCTTATTCTGTAAGTTTATTATCATATTCTTCTTCTTTTTATTACTATTATTCTATTTGACTTTATTATGTCATTCTCAGCTTCAAACAGGTTTTATGAATTTAAGAGATCAAGATTCTTTTTCAATCCAATTTTATTTAAAACAACAGCTGACCAAAGTGCTGAACAACCAAGAAAACCATGACATCAACAGTAACACAGTTGGCTGATCCTGAATCCTGAATCCTGAATCCTGAATCCTGAATCCTGAATCCTGAATGCTGAATCCTGAATTCTGGCTCAGACTGACTGTTTCCTGCTTCAGGATCTGATGCTTGTTGTGTTGATGACTTTACTTTTAAAAAACATTTTATTCATGTATTTTCTGTTTGTCATTTTCTTTTTTATTATCTTATTTTACTGTGGTTTGTTTTATTCACTGTAAACACAAATAAGTTACACTTAAAAAAGTCAGGTCATCAGTTGCCACAATCTTTTTGAGTTGACAAAGTTAAAAGTTGGAGGTTATCAGAGTTTAAATAAAGTTAGTGTTACATGAGCTCTGTGATCACATTTAAATTAAAATATTTGATTGAACCAACTCAAATATTTTCAGTAACTGTAACTCAGAGTTTTAGTCACCTCTCTCACTGCAACAATTATAAATATAAAAGTAAATTATCTCAAGAAAACATTATAGGTTGGCAAAACTTTGGTTTATTTCAAAACTTTCAAAGTTTCAAAAGAAATTGGCAGCTGCCTTGAAACCAAGTTCTTTTTTCACATGACAGATTAATTTTAAGATTAAAGACCAATTATTTAATTTCTTTTGTTTTGGTAAAACTTAAACTCAAAACTTAAAGTTTTAAGTTTTCTCTACTTATCACAATGAATTAATGTGAGCCTTTGGCTTTTCTGTCTGCACCATGTAACTTTATTTTGAAAGGTTTGAATAAAGGAAACAAACAAAAAAAATAAAAAAGTTAATAAAAGTTTGATGTAAGTTCTGACTTGTGTGCTTTCTGATTAAAAATTAATCCACATGTTTACAGTTGTGAGACGCCTGAGGGACTTTTATGTTTTTATAGTTTAATGGTCGATGTGAAGGAGGCCAGCAGGGTCACGTCCCATTCCAAAATCAGCTCCACTTCTCTGCTCCCCTTCACCAGAACCTGTGGACGTACAAACAGTCTGTAAGAAAATAAATCACAAAGAATACATGAAATAAATAAATAAATAAATAAATAAATAAATAAGTGAAATAAAAGTGATCTGATGATGTTAAAAATGACATTCTGAAGGACGACACAGAAGAGGAGGTGTGAGTTAAAGAATGGGACGCAGAGGATCCAGTGGAGCGTGATGAGCAGCTGCAGGTTTGTGTGCGGGGGCAGGTTGAGAGGGGCGGGGCTTGTGAACTACCTGCAGCAGGTAGGTTCAGGTTACGTGCTGCTGCTCAGTGTCTGTGTTCGTGCTGCAGGTGAAGATACATGAGTTCAGTCTGTCTGTGGTTCATCAGCTGATCCCAGCCTCACCTGGACCAGCGGAAACTCACCTGGACTGTTCCTGAGAGGGTTTTTTTTTTCTTTATTTCCGGACGTGTTTTTCTGCTACACGTTTCCTGAAATGAGCTCATCCTGCAGCAGCCGGTGAGTCAAACGTCACACACACACAAAACTCACCTCCACCTGCTCTCAGTCTGTTTCCTGGTTTGTAACCAAGAAAATAGAAATCTCTTCGAGTTTCCGGTGTGTGAGTGTTTTTGTCGAGTGTCTTATGTTATTTGAGCCTTTTTATCGATGAAAAGAAATTTCAGATGTCACGTGACGCGAAACTGTGCGTCTGTTTTTGTGTTTTTGTTGGTTTTATTGTTTTAATCGCATGTTTGTGGTGAGAAAACCTTCAGACTAATGTGACACTGAGAGACTGTAATTTACTGTGAGTGCAGCTCAGGAACCGGTTTCGGTCTGGACTGTGTGTGTGTGTGTGTGTGTGTGTGTGTGTGTGTGTGTGTGTGTATCCAGTGTCCTCTCTGCCCCGAGGACAGGAGTTTAGAAAGGTGCTTGTGCAGGTGTGCATGTGTCCCTCCGTTGCCATGGCTACACTGACATCATGCTGGTCCAGAGCAGACAGTGTTGAAGACAATTTAGACTCTTTATTTCGTAAAGAAGTCATTGATTGATATATGTTTTATTAGTAGATATTACAGATGTAACCGTGTCAGAGATGCACAATTAATCACAATCCAATCCAAATCAAAAAGGTTGTATAAAATGAAGCAAAATGAAGTGAGAGAAAACATGTTTGTTTGGTTCAGACCTCAAAAATATCACATCATCTCAATGTTATTTTTTTTTCAATAGAAATTAAAATTGCAATTCACAAATGATCATTCCTACTGATTGTATCACAGATTGCAAGTTAAGTCAAAATAACTGCAGTATGATGTGTTTGTTACCATGTCAACCAGCTCTAAACAATACCAAAAACTGTGAAAATACCTCAGTAAAAAAATCCAGAATACAGTAATAATCATAAAGAGAAATAATAACTTTGGAAAAATGTCATTAATTAACATCATGTTCTTCTGCTTTCCTTCTTAAATCAAATCAAAGCAGCAGCTGTGTCTGTAGCAGTCCTTTTATTCAAATAAAATCAAAACAATGAAGTAAAATAATTCACCCTGTAATATCAGGTGGATATCATCACAGGCAGGTTGAGACTTTTTTAAAAAAAAATTATGATATCACAATATTCTATATATTGAAATGCCTGGTAGATATGATGAGGAAAATTTTATCAGCACACAAATGAAGAGACATGACATCCCTCTACTGATGAGAAAACATCAGATGATATGTCAGCTGATACAGATTTGATCTGCTGCATTACAGTTTCTCAGATTGGAGGATTTACTACATGTACATCTACTACATTCTCTGATTGTTAAGTGATAACGATTCAAGAACTTTACTGTCACTGTGCACACACAGAGAAACTGCAGTCGCTCCAACCTGAAATGGTGCATTTGTATTCAAGGATCACACATAGTTACAAAAAGTAAAAAAATAAATGAGACCAGGTTGAGAAAAACATCAGTGGTAAAACGTCTACAGAATCTAAGAAATAAAAGATTCCAGAAGCTGATGAGCTTTGAATCCAAACATCATGAGGTTGTAGTAAATTTCCATCAGCTGTTTGCTCCCGCAGGTCATGTTATGTACAGTGTAAGATTACAGGTCTTAACCCACATCAGTATCTCTGTCACACAAACACACTCCTGTCAGAGGCTGTGTGTTGGTGGTGTTGAATAGTTTCTGCTGTGATTAAAACAGTCCCAGCAGCAGGAACATGTCTCTGTGGTGAGACTGTTTCTCCACCCAGTGACACCTGAACAACACTCAGACACACCTGAACTGACAAAACAATCAAACATGTCACCGTGAGCCCGTCTGTCTCTGGTCACACAAACACTTTGAACGTGCAACAGTCTGCATGTGTTCAGAGCTTCATCTCACATCAGTGTTCTGTTCATCTCTTCATCAGTTAAATACCTAAGACGACTGATGATGCTGCACTTGTTGATATTTTTTTATCTGTGACTGACTGTGACTTGAATCCACTGTTCTCACCTGTACTGTAGTCACTGTAAGTTAGCAGCCTGTGTTTACATTTACAGCGGGTTTTAAGCATTTTTTGTCATTTTGGACTTTCTTAGTCATTTTTTGGACTGCTATATGTGCACTTTATGTGGTCTAGTTTGTGTAGGTTAATAAATGTCTATTAAGTCCAGGTCTGTCTTGTTCTACTTGGTTCTCCTCTCTGGTGTTGTTCTATGTATCACCATGGTCCTGATGGTTTCCTGGCTGCATATGGTTGAAGCCTACAGTCTGCAGTCAGTTCAACCAGCTAACTGACGGAAAATGTATCGACAACAATATTAATAATCTGTTAATACTCTGTCCAGCTTCTTGAATTTGAGGATTTGTTACTTTTCTCTTCCTTTCTCCATTTTGCTGTTTGACAAAACATGTTGTGATGTGCATGTTTCACTGTTGTCTGATATTTCATAGTTTCATGTTGGGCTGTGATTGGATAGTCGTGTCGCGCTGTTTTTATCACACCTCAGAGCATCTGAGCTTTACAAGACATTTGCCAATATTCAAATGACAGTTAGTGAAAGATGATATTTAAACATGAAGTGCACTTTTTCTGTTGTAAATTGTTTTTTTAACCACAGAATATCTCTGGTATGCCACATTTATTTTCCCAGGATGGCGAAGTCATGACCCAGTCTACTCTGACATGGTTGGTTGTTAGTACTCATTGCCTTTATATTTTGGGTCGGGTCGGTGTAGGCGTGAAGAGTGATGATAACAGTGTCATGGTGAGCTGATTAGAGGCAGAGTATGATGGGTCATCCCTTTTCCATCCTGGAAAAAAAACCACTGCATCTGCTCCGTAGCAAAGAAGGTCACGATGAGCTGAACCGTCCGGAGCCCTGATGGCACCAGGCTGTTTGTGTGCCTGTCAGTTGGTTTCATGTTTTCAGGTGATATGATGCTTAAATGTGGTTAAATGCTCTTTCAAAAGAATAGAAATGAACATGCAGCAAACCACAGGCAGGTTAGTATTCCTATGCAGCTGCACTGGTTGGGTTCTTGGTTGTTGTTGGAGGAATCTTTGTTCCGTGGACTCATTTTTAGTTGGGGTTGTTTGGCTGGTGCAGCTTCATCTGACACAGTGACCTCTGTGCACAGGTGGGGGGAGGTTTACAGTGTCACTGAGCTCAGGTGAACCAACCTGCAGCTTTCATACTGTAACTGTGTCGTGTATCATATAACTGTGGCTATAGTTTGACTGCAGTGAGCTGAGCTGTGGTGGGTGTTCACTGTCACTGGAGAGGAGGCCTGTTTGGCCCCGTTCTCACCTGAAAGTACGATAAGAATCACTGGAAAAGTCACAATCAAAATAAAGTTCCTTCCACATGCTTCCTGAACCTGAGGTTTTGCAGCTACAGACTGTATGTCGATGTGTGCAGTAGTTTTCTCGATGAACTAATTAATCATTTGTTCTATGAAGAGTAAGAAAATTGTGAAAGTTGTACAGGATGCCCATCACGAGTTCCAGAAGTTGAAATTATTGTGTTCATGTTGAACATTTTGACAAGAGACTCAGTTTATTGTCATTTAACACAAAGACAAGCAGCATTTTTCACAGAAGCTGGAATCAGCTTTATTTTCTGGTGCTTGAAAAAAATTAAGCAAGCAGTTAATCAACTTTTGTTTTAGCAAAAGTTTATAGTTGTGGATCTGTGACAAGAGTATTTTGCTTTAGTGAAAAGAAAATAAGATGCAAAGCAATGAAGGAGTTGGGCTAAAGAGAAAGCAGAGCAGGTTGTGAGTTGATAAGAGTGTTTTGAAAGGCGTTTATGTGTTTTTATTAGTGTTGCTGAGGCTGCCGGCCTTCATTATGACTCAGATTACCTTCATTATGTCCCGAGGCTCCGTCCCCTCCATGCCGACGGTCCACGCTGACTCTTTGCTCGCTAACATCTGCAGGCTAATGTCCCCTCTGACGGCCATAACAACACATAATGTTATTACACCATTAAATAGCCTGCTTCCTTCAGCTTTATGGCTGCTGTTACCTGCAGCACCTCTGCACAGAAATACTCTGCACTCTGTGAAATACTGTTAACCTGCTGCCACTGCAGGGCCAAGGAGGGCCAAACAGGGCCAAGGAGGGCCAAACAGGGCCAGAAAAGACCAAGCAAGACCAGTTTGGTTTCCTTTGCAAGTTTTGCTGCCATGTTTAGACTGAAAACAGCACTGCATTCACAAACTGTGTGACTGTGGGCACGTTGCTTCACAGAAAAGGTGAGAAGATGAAAATCCAGCAGGGCCAATGTCAGTCTACAAGTCTGTAGGTTTATGAGACATCAAAACTCTGCACAGTGGTTTATATAACACCATGAGACAGGATTTTACAACTCTGGAAAGTTATTCAGGTGACAATATTTTTCATTGTCTATCTTCAGCTTAACCAGGCAAAAAGCACAAACAAACAAATAACAATGTCCTCTGTATCAGGACACCTGCTGTATCTCATTGAAAGGAAAGACTGGGCTGTATATTTAATGGAGCTCTAATGTCAACCTGAACATGGTAAAACAAGGCTGGCCTGCTTTGCTTTAGGGTCAAAGAGGGTTAAACAGTACGAACCTACTCCTCCCTGCACCCCTTTAATTGTATCTGTGGCTGGTCTGGCTGGGATTTCAATCTCCATTACAACAGAGCTACCTGCTTGTAGGTTTGTCTTTTTACTGATCCACACTTGTCTTAAGTTGAGTGGCTGCAAAACAGTGCATAAATATGTTCAATTTCCTGTAAGTTCTTCAAAATAAAAGTAGCCTGATATTTTGTACTTTAAAAGCTTTTATTATGAAACAGCAGGAAATGTTGCAGTGATTTAACAGGACTGAAAGTGACAGACCTGAGACCTGAAACTACAAACATTGATGCAGGAGAGAAACTAAACTTGAAACGCTTGTTTGAGGGGGAGAGGGGGGTCATCACAGGTTGGCGGGGGTCAGATGTCACCGCTGTCTGCTTGGAGGTACTTTGGCCTCACTCAGGAGTCGGACCATCTTGGGCTTGACTCGGTGCAACTTGGTGTGTTAAAACTTGTAGTGGATATGCAAATCAACACAACACATTTGCCTCATTGAGAGGAATGACTGGACTGCGTTTTTTTAACGGTGCACCAGTGTTGGTCTGAACAGGGCAAAACAATGTTGACCCTCTTCAGTAAAGGGCCAAAGAGGACTGAATAGTACTAACCTGCCTCTACCTGTAGGATCAGAGAGAGACACATCTTTCACAAGTCAAAAAAGGCTGTCGAGCTTTTAGCATACAGTACAGTGATTTACTTTTCCATTAACAGTTTAAACACGTCCAGTTGAGATGGAGCATCACTTGAGTTGGGCCAAAGCCTGCCTGATCCACCTCCAAGGGTTGGGGTGAAGGTACCATTCAGAGTTCTTCTTTTACCTCTTCCAGATCAATTTTGGCATCCCTCCTTAGTTTTTCAAGCAATAAGCTGTAGGTCAAAAGCTGTGGAACAAAAATACATGATAAATAGTCGGTTGTCAACAGCCATTGCAGAGTAAACAGCACTGATAGTAGGTGTCGCTTTTAGATCAGTTGAAGGCACACCTTGAAGTGGGTAGTCCTGTTGTAATGGAGATTTAAATCTCTGCCATGCTTGGCTGATGTGCTGAGTCAAACTGAGTCAAGCCAAGCCTGCACACGTGTGTGGAAAAGGGCCACTAATTTCCACTGTAGAGTTAAATGAGGCCAAACAGACCCAGCGTGACTCCCACTGAGCCACATAGACCTAGAGACAGGCTGGTCTTGTCTGGTTTCAGCTGTGTTAGTGCTGTACATGGCCTTGATTTTGAACTGGGGCCAAACAAGACAGTAAGAACGGTCCTGATCAGTTTGGCTCTACTTTTAAACTGGGGAGCAATTGGTCTAAACTGGTTACACTGGAGAGAGAAACAGGGGCAGTGGGTTCCCAGTGGAGGGTTAATTGTATTTCTGAATGCAGCTAAATAAGGTTAGACAGCAGGGCACAAATGGATGTTGGATTATTCTTCTTGACACAGATCAAACTACCCTGGTTTCCTTCATGAGGCCAAACACATCCCAGGACTGTAAACTGTCACCTAACTAAACAAGTCCAAACAGGACTTCCACTGTGGCTCTTCTGTAGCTGTTTGTTCTAAATGAAATTCAGAGGTTTGGTTTTGTGCCTCAGCAGCAGCAGAGCAGATTTTCCTCCTGGGCCAATTGTTTCACATAAAAGAAAACTGATTAAAGTGATATTTCTCCACTGTGAAACATTTTTTTCCCAGAGTTTTTACCAGCAACTTCCATCTCTCCGTGTCCCTCGGAGTGAATTTACCCATAGTCTGTAATTTCACATGGGAGACACTAGTCCTTGTGAAATTCATATAACACATCACACACACACACATTGCACATTTAGAGGGCCAACACAAGCATGCATTATTGCAGTCCCACTAGCATGGGCTGCAAATGCATAACTTCAGGGACAAGTTAAGATTTAATATCATCATAGCAATCAAGACACATCATCAGGTAGAGACGAGCATGTTGGGAAGCTAACGTTCCTTTGGATGCAGTGACATAAAATCCATCATTTTTAGATGGTGGTCCTGAGAATTTTTTAAAATCAGAAGTGGGCTTGAAGTTACAAAATGTTGTGAACACCTGAAATAGAGAAGCTCCATTCCTCATTTTTTATCAGAATTCTGCCTCTTTTTTGATGCAGTTGACACAACATCTGCTTCTCCTCTTCAAAAAGACAAACTACAAAACTAAACTATTCAATTACTTCAGAAGATTCTAAGCATTTGGGCCCTGTTAGTTTATTCAATACCATTGTTCCAGGGAGTGAAAATAACTTTTTAAATTGTGAACATCTAGACAAGACTCCTGCAACACCTGCAGTACTTGAAACAACTTTACTCGTAGACCAACATGTTTCGGCTGTGGCCTTCATCAGGGTCATCATAAAACCATTAAAATCCACCCGTAAAAAGAAGTACAAAGGAAGCAAAGACTTCAAAAAAGTTAAAAAATATATGTAAATATAAAAGACAACCAAACATGTATATCCGCACACCTATCAGCCAATAGGGCACATTTCGCTTCAGGCCTACCATTGTCTCAGGCTACCTGAGAGGCACACAGATTGTCCAGTTTGGGACATGAGTGATACTGTGTTTGGTCCATAAACTGAAGAAGACCAGCCAAGACTTCAAAGACTTAAACCCAAATTGTGTCCATTCAATGTGGCATTAAATTACAAACTTTTATACAATGTTCTATGCAGTACAGAGAGAGCAGTACAATATCACAAAAGAATGAATGCGTCAATAATAATAAAAAATCCATAATTTAAAAAGAAAAAAAAAAACAACCTCACTGCAAAACCTCATGCATGAGGGATGTCTCCAAGCCACTGAAAGAAAAATATCTCACCAGCCACTCAATAGTAAATCATTATTCTGTATTTTTAGATCCACCAGCCACTGTTATATTTTACCAACATTTGGCTGCAGCTGGTGTTAATTTCCCATCCTGCATTATTCCAACAGCACATTATTACAAAACACCAACAGTCCAAAAAATGATCCATTGGACTGAAACTCCATTTGTCCAACAGTCCACTATCCCGAAAAACAAGAACTCATTGCGCCAAAAACACACACCCTCCTTAACCCTATCTGTAACTCTAGTCAGTAAAATCATTTGAAATGTTTTTTGGTATAAGACCAGGAAGTTACCGAAATAAAGGCAAAACCCACTGCTGATTTAGCACCATGAACAGGGCAGTCACTGAACTTGCAGGAAAAGAGCGTATTTTTGGAGCAATGGGCCTTCAGAGCAGTAAGTGTTAACAGGCTGTTGGAGAAATGGCCTTTCCATCCAGTGGGACTTTTTTTGGACTACTGGAGTTTCAGAATAATGTGCAGTCTGAATGATGGGCAGTCGATCTTACTGTCCTTGTCACCTCAAGGTTCTACAGAGAACATGGCAGTAAAAACAACAATCACTGCCATCACATGTAGTTAAAAACATAACCGAACATAATTTCATCCTTCACAGCCTGACTCTCCCTATCAGGGTCTGAAGCATGTCGTCACCCTTTCCACCACCCTCTGGCTTTAAGTTGGCATCCTCCTCTCGGCGCCTGTGATCCTCTTTGCTTATCCCAAATTCCAACACTTTCTCCTTTTAGTCCGTATCATTCACTGCGCTCTGCTGCCTCATGACGCCACTTCCAGCTTAGTTAGTTTAACATTCAAGTCTCCGGAGAAACGTCGACGTATTTGGGTCACAAGATTAAGATCTGTTCAGTAAAAAGGCTCCTCTGACACCTTTAGAAATTTCAAAGTCCTGTTCAGCCTGAAACCAAATTTGACATAATCACTGAGCCTAGAATTATAAAGTCATATCTGTCTGATTTGCTTTGAGAAATCAAACCTGAAAAATGCTAGACTCCTGTTTTTCTGCTGCTGTGCTAATTTAAGATGAATAATTTTGGGTTTAAACGTTTTAAAAAGTAAAGTAGACGCTCTGTGGTTGGTATTTTAATGTCACAACACCTCAGAGAGTCTTTACAATGAAACAGTTGGGTTCAAATGTGAAATAAATTTGGTGAGTTAACAACTCATTGGCCTGTACAGAGAACCTCCCCCGGGCAATTCTAATTATTGAGATTTATAAAGATATGAAGAGCGAGTTTGTTCCCTGCACAGTCGGTCTACGTGCTCCATTAAAGGTGTTTTTGAAAATCAACATATCATCGCCTCATTAATTTTTAAGAATGGATCATAATAACTGTAAACAAATGAGGCAATCAGCCTCTGATCAGCTTTACACTGTGATTTGGAGGGAAATCTCCGAAAGAACAATGCATGACACATCTTTTTAATTAAATGTTGGAGAAGGTCAATCTGTGTCAAACAGCATGACTTTATACTCTGACACAGTGTGCAGTGCAGGGGCTTAAATCCAATTTTTCATGCAGTCACCAGTCCCTCCCATTAATTTTGTGGAGAGGAGATATGTCCAAATACGCTGCATAATAAATGTGAGGTGACGTGGTGTACCTCAGCTCCAGTTGGCCAAGGCTACACCCTCTATGAATTAATTATGATCTTTGGTTCCACACCCTTCCTGGAAAGGAGAGGATCCCAAAAGCAGAGCAGGAAGAATGTCTGTGCCTACAGAAAGTCACTGACCTGTTGGCTCCTGGTCCACAGGTGGACAGGTGACGACTAACAACCTTAATTTATCAAGACCTCGTGAACGTTCAGGTTCAGGCAAGCTCACAAAATAATTATTACACATGTCTGTCTCATTTAACTTGCCATGAATTTGACAGTTGTATTCTTTTGTAATAGGATCTTCAATTTTCTATCCTCCAAAAGAGGGCGTTGCCATGACATTTTGGCCAAGTACTCGGATGTCACAGTCTGATGTGTAAAGAATGAGAAAGTCTGCGTGGGGTGAACGTTGGGCTAGATGGTCAAACAAACACAGGACTTTTACTCAGCAGACCAGAGTGTGTCACATGTGAAACCAAAAGTCAACATAGACTTGTTGTAATATATCATACATAATATGACTTTATACAGTTATTTTTAACCAAACAATCTTTTTCTTAACCTTAGTTTAACTTGCTATAAAAACAGTAACCGGTACTCATTATCACAGCTACTGAAGTCTGGCTTTGCTAAGCCTGCTCAAACTGCTCATGTTAACCCTTACGTGAAACAAAAGTTGGACTATGAAAAAAACAAAACTGCAGCGAAAATGTATGAGTCAGCAGACGCAGGAGTTTAAGTGGCTATACTCTGACATATCTGAGGACATCATGTACTGTGATGGGTGCTGCCAGTTTCCTGAACGAGCCGAAGAATCTAGCTCGTTTCCGATGACACCGCATCACGACTCACAGGAAAAGTGGACAACACAAATGTCAAAATAAAAGAAGGCTGTGTTAAATTGAATTAAATTACCTTTTTGTGTTTTACATAGGTTTACATCTGGGCCACCAAAAATGTACTTTGGCCACCATATTTAGGGACTTGGTGGCCTGGGGGCCAGTGCTTAAAATGATTACTGTCTTGGTGACATTTATTTTATTTCTGTCAGGTTGAGTGTATTTTACGATGATCTTGGAGGTAAAATTAGTGTTTGTATCAGTGGAGTCTGGTGGGCTGACATGCTCCTTTGGTTTTGTCTGTACTGATGATGTTGTGTGACGTTTAGTGGCAGTGAATATTCTGTACTGAACCTTCAAAGGCATGAAAACATACAAACTGAAGAATACAACTCAAATCTCATCACAAGTGTCCTTAAATGCTCTCTGTGTTCAGCTGTTTTGAGTCTTCAGAGGAGGAAACTCTCACATTTCACTAAAACAGCATTCTACTGTTTCACACACACAAGGAACTTGTGTTTGAGTGAACTGTGGCTCATATTTCTTTTAATCTGACAGTTTCTTTTATCCACTTCCAGACTCTAACCACTTCCTTCCTTTTACACTGTATTTACATCTCTGCCATCGTCCTGTGGACGAGGGACACCAGGACAAATCTGCTTCTTTCTCATCTATGTGTCTGTCAATATAATCTGGCTGAGAGAGTTATGGAGTAGGAACACAAATCTGAAGGATTCTACCGTGCAATTTAATTAGTCTGTGCAGAAATCACCCAAATGACTTATTTATTTCTCCTTTATTTAGGCAGGAAGTTCCCACTGAGATACAAGCTCTCTTCTCCCGGAGAGTCCTCATCAACAGAAGCAGTATCATGTACATTTTAATCCTTTATCATGTAAATCCAGTGTGACATTATTGGTACCAGTAAACAGGGCATGCGACAATATGCTGCAGAACCTGCATCTTTCTCTCTTCCTGCTAAATTTAATATGTCAGTGCTGCTGCCCACTTTTATACACCTCTGCTTCCACATGACATAGGAAAATAACTCTACTCAACCTGTTATTTCCAGGAAGCCAAAGGAACTAAAATTTATTGTACATGCTTGTTTGCATTTTCACCTCAGCTGAACAGCTGTGAGGCGAATTAGACTGATGGCAGATTTAAAAAAAAAAAAAGATGGTGGTGTTTGAGACAGAATTGTCACTCTTGTATTTTCTGTGGCTGAAAGTTCTGCACCTGGAACAGGGACTGATTTGGTACAAGGAACACATTCACACAATGTCTACAGCAGTGGTGCCCAATCCTGGTCCTCAGGGACACTGTCCTGCATGTTTTAGATGTTTCTGCTCCAACACACCTGATTCAAATGATCAGGTTGTTGTCAGGCTTCTGCAGAGGCTTGATGATGAGCTGATCATTTGAATCAGGTGTGTTGGAGCAGAGAAACATCTAAAACATGCAGGACTGGGGTCCCTGAGGACCAGGATTGGGCACCACTGGTCTACAGGTACCAGGGCACACCTCCCACAATGTACAAAATACAAATCCATCAATAAAGGGCTCAAGCTCATATTGTTGTGTTTAATTACACTCGGTCGGATGGAGGCAGCGATCATTGTACTGAGCGTAGTGGATTAAAACAAAAGATACTCAGAACATGCAAGCGTGTGTGTTTGTGTGTGTGTGTGTGTGTGTGTGTGTGTGTGTGTGTGTGTGTGTGTGTGTGTGTGTGTGTGTGTGTGTGTGTTTGTGTGTGTGTGTGTGTGTGTGTGCATGGACACCTGCTAAAAAGGCACAGCAGAGGCAAAAGAGGGAGAAAGAAAGTGGACTGATAAGATGCAGAAAGCATGATGTGTCTATTATTTTAGAGATGAGAGAAAAAAGTTTGTAGATTCTGGCTCACAGCCAACCATCATATCACTATCTGTTGGTCCTGAAGTCTTTGTCCCTGTTTGGGACACTTCTGCCTCAATAAAACTAACATTGGTGATCCTGGATAACCAGCTGGTTATCACCTGTCTTTGTTAACATGAGGGTTTCATGTAATATGCAGAAGATGCAGGTTAACTGCCACATCACAAGTAGAGATGTTCCAATTCGGCCCGGACAGTATCTATTTTTTCATGCCTTCCTGTCTTCCTGACATACTGGGCTTCACAGTGTTGCATCGGTGTTGTTTGAAATGGTTTAACTTGACTGTACTCCACTGTACTGTAGTACTCCCTCAACATAGGCAGAGCTGATCATCATAGCAACACTATTCCCACAGATGAGAAACGATGCACGCACACACACACACACACACACACACGCACACACACACGCACACACACACACACACACACACACACACACACACACACACACACACACACAGGAGCTCTGCTTTGGTCTTGAGAACCTGCAGGTTTTGTTAACTGACAAACTCAGACTGTGCATTCACAGCACTGTCACTGTTCATTTAGTGCCAGAGCAAGAACTTCACCGCTCAGAGCACGTTCACCGTCACTGTCTGCCACCACAGACAGTAATGAGTCCATCACTCGCTGTCTCACGCTCACTAGAGTAACACACCCTCTACGAACTGCTACTCTGACAACTCAGCAGTCTGCCGTTAGTCCACCTTCATCATCGGGACTGAATTCAAAATACTACCAAACAGAAGCATTTTCCTTTTTCAGTTGTCAGTCCTGTATTTGTCTGCTCAGCTGCGCTGTGGGCCACAGACTGACCCCTGGTGGTGTGAGCTGCACATTACAATACAGCATCTACCTGAAAGAGAAAGAGAAGCATCTGTATTTATGACAGTATTGAAAATCATACCAACGGCTTTTCTTAATGCCCTGTTATACTCTAATACCTTTATACAGCGCAGTCCTACTTCTAATACCATTTTTTTCTTCCTAATATCGATTCCAATACCTGAACTGGGCATTTCGGCTGATATCAAGTATTGATCCAATACCAGCATGTTTAAAAAAAATGACTGCTATCATTATTTTCTGACCTTAAGCTCAGAGTAACCCCTTGATAAAACGCCAACAAAAAGAGAAAGTGAATGCCACAGAACTGATTTTACCATTCTGGGGAAAAAGATAATGTACAGGACGCTGATGGGAAGTAACAGGGTCCAGTTTCAGATTTACTAAATTACGTAGCATTGGAGCAGTGCACAGACTTGTATGTGTCGATACTAGACTTGCACCGATTAATCAGCAACGCTTGGAATCGGGCCGGTTCTCACGTGACCGGCCCTGACAGGTGACTGGCTGGTCAGCGTCACAAATCCAATTCTGTGCCCGTCATTGTCTCACACGTGTTCTGTACGATGGTCACATCATGCGTGCAGCAGACAAACTGACCGTGACGTCACCACAGCGTTGATCACAGCTACACACTCAGATACATGTCTGCTTGAAGCTGGTCTACAACGAGACAGAGCAGCTGACGATGTCTCAGAACAGCAGTAAACTCTCCAGCTCTTCATGCTAATGTTAGCCAGCAGCAGACTGCTGTTCACAGAGGGACAGTTAAAATCTCACCTCCTGTTCTGACTGAAGAATAAACAACCTGTGTTGATGCGTCTCCTCAAACATTATCTCATCCAGACTCCTTTAACTTCTGCTTCTGTTTTTCTCACGGCAAAGTTTTACTGCAGCAAACTGTTGCATTGCGTCCGTCTCCTTTTTGTTTACATCAGCTTCCACAGGAGATCACGTGAAATTGTGACATCACGTTCACCTGATTCATAATCTTAATATAAAACTATAATAAAGCCTGGCTGAAACCTGGAGGACTTTGGAGAAAATTTAAATAGTATTCAGTCAATATTTAATAGTCAGTGTCTTATTATGAACATCCAGTTTAATTTTTACAAGAAAAGTTGCAAAAGTGTTTGTGAATGCTGTCAATTACAGTTCTTAGAAAGACTGAAAATGGATGGAGCAAAAAGGCACAAGGATAGACAAAGAGATGACATCATTTCTCCAAAGATCTTCCTAACAAGCTGCAAACTTAAAGGTGCTGTGATAGATTTTGGAGGAAGTTAGTTGAGTCTGATTCCCAGATCATCAAATACTGACACTTTGGTTTGATGACTTGGGTTGAGCTGCAGATCAGAGGACAGAAGAAGAATCAGTCAGCAGAAACCAAACTAGACGCCAGTTTTAAAATGTAAGAAAGGAACACAAAATAATCTCTCTCTGTTGTCTGAGTCTCTTCCAACATGCTGTAAATGGTGTCTTTTTCAGTCAAATTTTATAGTTTAGTATAGTTTACGGACACTTGGATTACACCACACGAGCAGTATGGAGACATATTGTGAACTGGAGATCTTCACCCATCCTCACATCAGCACAGGGGGGAGGAGACACTGAGTGACATTTCATTTTTGGGTGACATAAAGAGATTTCAGGGAGTTTGCAGGGTTAATTTTGTTTTGGTAAAATTGCTTTTTATGCCCCAAAAAAGTGGTGATGAATGAGAGCTTAGAGTATTTGTTGCTGCTGACCTCAGATTCTGCAGGTGGTGACGTCCTGAAGGTAACAGAGCTGCACTGTACTGCTGAGTCTGTCAGAGAGGAGGAGGAGGAGGAGGAGGAGGAGAAGAGCCTCTGACAGTGGAGGAGACAGGACTGGCCGACCTTATGTTACTGCACACACACACGCACACACACACACACACACACACACACACACACACACACACACACACACACACACACACACACACACAGATGGCTGCTCTCTTGCTTGTGTTTGTGCTTTTTCTCTGTTGGAGTGAGACAGTCTTCACAAGGTTAGAAAGAAGAGGACAATCCAGTGAAGTGAGGACTCAGTGAGGAGAATCAGTGTTGGACAGGAGTTTAGTTGATGCTGTGCTCAGGATTAGGTGACCAGACCAGTGCCAAACCCAAGTCAGTTATTGCTGCTTTATTTCATGGCCCTTTTACTTTTGTGTGTGGACTTATATATATATCTTATATATATATCTTATATATATATATATATATATATATATATATATATATATAGAGACCTGATGAATCTCCCTTCCCTTAGATTGTCATTTCTTTGTTTCAGTATATAATATATTCCAATCACATTTGCCCTGAATGTCCACAGAGACACTTTTTCTGGCTGTGTGTCTCCCTCAAACTTGTTGTTGCTGAGAGATGAGATGCTCAACCTTCAGTACAACAGAAATGATGCTTTATGTGGCGGCTATGAAAGCTCTGGTTTCAGATCTGCATGTGTTCTGAGCTGAGGAGCAGGAGGGATGATTAACTTTGTCTCAGGACACAGACGTTATTTTAATCAGTCTTTGGTTCTAATAGTCTTAACTTCCTCTCACCTTCATCACCTCCTCAGCTGAATATCACTTTCCCTCTAAAGCAGCCGCGCTTTAATAGGAGCCATTCATCTCTTTTCCTCGCCGCTGAAACTTCAACGAGTGATGCATTTCACTGCTTCCTTCCAGCATTTTCCAAACTGCACTCACTGACCTGCTCTACTTCTCTCTACACACACAATATGCTCAATGCCACTAAACGTGAAGGTCACAACCAAATTAAAGTGTCACCTTGTTTTCCAGTTAGACGTCAAACAAATTAAAACCCAAATTCTGTTTACTTCCTGAAAACATTTTCTTTAATGTTCCATCCTGCAGTATTTGGTGGAAATAATGCAAATAAAAAGATTCTAACTTTAAATGGGCGCACACACAAAACACCACCCTACAGACAGTATACTCACATATTCAGTTTAAACGTCACTCCTCTGCTTCTTGGCTTGTGTTATCGCTTACGCAGATTCACCTGGTTCCTGTAAAAACAGGAAGCTAAGGGAGAGACTTGTTGCAGATATTTATTTCCATTTCTAGTAGCCAATAGCACTGAATGTGCATTACATCACCTCACCATGCAGCTCTAGTGCATGGAGCAGCAGCACCAAGGTGGTTTAGCTGCTGGCACCCAGAGGCAGCAAGCTGCACGGCTAACTGAGCTAATGCTAGTAAGCAGTTAGCAAACAAGTAAGTTTTCTTTTCTTCAGTAAACTGCGGAGCCTGGTTCTGTTCCCCTTAATGGCCGCTAACAGTCATGAAATGAAATATTCTTTGCCCAAAAAACACATGACTAACAAAGTAATAGAGTATTCCATTAATACCTAGATACTCAAACTGCGGTACATGGACCACTGGTGGTACACGAGCTCCTTAGAGTGGTACGCTTAGGAATATCAGATTTTATTTTTAATTAAATAAATTATTTCTAAATAATTTGTATGTAAATATGAGATAATCAGATCATTTTTTTGTTTGTTTTTTATATTTTTTGTCTGTCCTGTATTTTTGTTTCAATAGGACCCTGTGAGGTAGTGCCAGTCATGTACACATCATCCATGATCACCAGTAGTTATGAGCTAAATTGTGATGGCAAGTGGAGGTAAAATGAAGAGACTGAAAATAAAGTGGATGACACTGAACTGAGTGCTTGTTGCCCCTTCAGAAGCATCAGTGAAACATCCACAGCACCTGCTGCCACCAAACAGCACAAAGCAGTCAGCTTGTACTTTGTACTTGGTTGAAGTGGTAAAAGGTATAAAAGGTTTGAGAAACACTGCACTAATATTCATATTAATAGTATTTTTTCCTTTAATTGGAAAAGTGTTACATTTGGACTGAGGTCTAATTATGAATATCCTAACAGAATATCTTGTGCCCAGGACCTGGAAGTGGAAAATTGGTGTGCATATAAGCGTAGGCACAGTCTCAGACCACAAGCACTGTGGGAATATTATCCTGCTGCGACACTGTGAACTTCTTTCTCCTCTACAACTGAATATTATACTGCAGACCTAGCAGCATAAATCCACCTCTGACCACTGAGCTAATAAAGCTGCATATAAACTGAGCTCTGCCCCTCGTCTCTCCGTTATTTAACTGTTGGTTTCAGGTTTCTGTCTCAGGACGCAGATATTATTTAAATCTTATTTAAGTCTAAGCTTCAGAGTCTTCAGAGTCCAACTTCACCTCAATCTCCTACTCGGCTCAATATCACCATCAGGTCTAACAAAATCCACGTTCTTAATCTTAATAACAGTGAGTTCACTTCTTTTCCTGCTCCGGTACAATGTAGAGCAGAGGAGGTGATATCCTCATCATCTCAGCAGGGATCAGTCTTAATAGTGAAGATGAGCTGCCTCCTCTCAGTCCCTCATGCTGCTCCGTCTGCCTGCTTCTGGTTTCCTGCAGGCAGAACAGCAACTTACAGAGACAGAAAACATCGTGTAATGTCAAGAAATCTGCTGGTATCAAACACAAACATCTGCCAACAGGGTAAGAAAGAAATTACTTGATAAGATTTTTTGAAAGTAGAATTAAAATCAGGCCACTACCAAACACTACATGACCTTTAAAGTAGTTTGATGTAAGAACTGGAAAGTCAGACACTGAAGATAAAGGTTCCTGAAACTCGATTGTCTTTTAATTCATTCAGTTAAAGCAGGAGTACAGAGGAGGATCTGATAAAGCACAAGGCTTCCTGCAGTCAGGAGTTGTCCGTATAGATACCTTGAAACAAGTTTAATAACCTAATGCAAATTATGCTCAACAAAAATTTTATCTTTGCATAGAGAACACTTCAAAACAAAACCTTTGTCACTTCCAAATTACGTGCACACAATGTGAGACTAATTTAAGCCTGTTCCTCTGGTTATTTCCAGTCTGCCCTCTCCTCCTCCTCGCCTTGGTTGTTTGTGCAAGTAGCTTACTACAACCCAGATTCATGTTTATTGTTAGGTAGTGACCTCTAGTGGACATAGCAATTATGATAGGAGCAAAGGAAGAAGGCAGTTGCACATCAATAGTTAGCTATCTAGTCAGCTTGTTTTTTGCTCTGTAGCAAAATGCTGCTTAACTAGCTAGCTAATCTACATCAGTTGTTACTTGCTAGTTAGCTAGTGTTCTGCTAACATTAGCAAACTTAAGATGTCACATTTGCAGGTCCCCAAGCAACATCTTTTGACCATCTTCAAAATTAGGTTTTCTTTTCAACATAGAGAAGCGTAGCCTATCAGAGATCAGTAAAAAGATTAACAGACTAAGCTGACTGAGGTTCAGTTGTTAATGAAGCACACAACAAAAACAGGTGCTTCCAGGTTCAGTTATATTAAGACTTAAAGTTGTGCATAACTAAGGATGTGTCCATCACAGGTGACTATCCACTGAGAAGTTGCTTCACCTAGTCACCTCAGCTCCACCCACACTGCACCTCTTTGCCTCTTTTTGGATTAGCTGGGAGTTAACTGGGTCAGGTACTGTCAAGATGGTGGCGATGGCCACCGTTTCCACACTGAGCTTCAAAATGACGTCACAGAGACTGTCTAAGGCTGTCGTAATGACAGAATTTCTCCTGTGGTTATTTAGGTTGGCTCAACAGGCGATATGTGACATTGGTCCAATTCTTTTGTTTGTTTTTGCAAATTACTTAAGTTTTGATAAATTAGGTACTTTGGTGCTTTAACATAGATGGATTTCTGCAATTGAATTCCTGCAGTTTGACCATTTCTTTTTCACTGGTAACTACATTGTTACCTTCAGGGTAAGACTGTAAAGCTACATACAGCAGCAACACAAACACAATCGTGACGAGTATCACAGAGAAGAACCGGCTGACTTCCGTCCAACAACAAAGCTAATGCAGCTCATGCTTTCTCAAACGGGACCAAACCTAATGTCACTATTTATTTAGCTTAACATTCACAGTTTCTCTTGACTGTCCCTCAATATTACATCATCAGTCAAGCATGCTGGTGCTAATGATGTCATTGCTGTTTAGGTATGAGGATGAGTTGAATGGATCACATTGTAACAGATGTACAGATGTTAAATTGATGTGCAGCAGCTTCAGTAAAACAACATACACTGTAAATGTTTTTAATCCTGTCGTCCAATCAGGTGTTCTGCTCTTTAGAAGAGTCAGTGATGTCACAATGTTGAGACTCAACCAGCTGTTTGTCCTGCCACATGTTTGTTGGAGGCATCAAAGTCACAGAGGGCAATGACTGAGACACACACACACACACACACACACACACACACACACACACACACACACACACACACACACACACACTCAGAGGAAGCTGTCAGCTAATCATATTGGATGATGAAACGTCAATCATGACAGCCAATCAGACTTCTCTGCATGCCGACTCGTTTGTCCAATACGAAATAAATGTCTGTCTGGTTCAGCTGGTGATGTCTGTGACATCATCAGTGATGTCATCAATAATGTCAGGTATCAGGCTCATTGTCAGTCTGTCTGATTGAGTGAAGTGTTTGGTTAAAGGCTTACTGAGAGTGTGTGTGTGTGTGTGTGTGTGTGTGTGTGTGTGTGTGTGTGTGTGTGTGTGTGTGTTGTGCAGATTGTTGACTCCCCCTAACAACGACAAAACAAGTGACAAACAGTTTTGCAGTCCTAGTGAAAAGGTGCTGAAATATCTGAGTAGATTATAATTTTGTGTGTGTGTGTGTGTGTGTGTGTGTGTGTGTGTTGCTGTAACAGGAGGCTTTTTTTTCATGAACGTCCTTTAAGACTCGAAATTCTCTAATATTTGACTGTTTGAATTGTTGTAATCCTGCTTTAATTCAGCTGATGCAAATACAAGTGTGTGTGTGTGTGTGTGTGTGTGTGTGTGTGTGTGTGTGTGTGTGTGTGTGTGTGTGTGTGTCCGTGTCCCAGCCTCTGCCTCATATTTAAATCTTGCCTACTCACGTAAAACTACCAGACACAAACTTGTTGTTGGCTTCACATTCACTCAGGTCCTGGACTGTCTGTTCTGCACACATTCAAAGGAACAGTTTGACATTTTGGGAAATCCTCTTCTTCTCTTTCTTGCTGAGATTTTAATTTTCAGATTTCAGCCTGTTCACATTGATGTATTACAGAGAACTGGATACAGAGTTACAGGCAGACCTCCATTTATTCAGAACTGCTCAGTGGTGCAGGTGTCGGAGGTTCCACACTGTGCAGCTTATAGAACAAACAAAGTAGAGACTTCCTTTGACCAAACAGCTAATTTCTTTAGCCCTCTGCTAACTTGAATTGGATAAGACCATTTAATCACACAGCTCTTGTAGACTTTATAAACTGTTATTCGATCGGATGGATCATTGTCTGATACTAAAATGAATCATTTTGTGGTGGTTCTGATTAGGGCTGTGGGGATTTGTCAGTGTAATGTACCGCATTGATTATGCAAATATGTCAATTAGCATATTGTGTCACTATGAACTGCTGCATCTATTCAAAACACGGATTCACCTGGAGAACAAGGCTGTAGAGAGCCTCACTCTAAAGCAGTGGTGCCCAACCCTGGTCCTCAGGGACACTGTCCTGCATTTTTTAGATGTTTCTCTGCTCCAACACACCTGATTCAAATGATCAGCTCATCATCAAGCCTCTGCAGAAGCCTGACAACAACCTGATCATTTGAATCAGGTGTGTTGGAGCAGAGAAACATCTAAAACATGCAGGACAGTGTCCCTGAGGACCAGGGTTGGGCACCACTGCTCTAAAGTGTGGTTCTATTTTAGACAGAGACACAACACTTAAAGTCTTTAGCTCCACAAACTGGACATGACTTATCACAGTGGAACAGCTGCTCCACATGACTGCTGGAAGTGAAGCACCAAGCAACCTGACCTCCTCCCCCTGCAACAGAGAGACAGCAGCATCATTTCCTCCTGCAGCAGCAGCAGTGAGACAGCAGCAACTATACACCATGTGTCATGTGTGTAATGGTGTTATTGAGCCCTTTTATGCTTTCTGTTCACTTTATCAGCCACATATGGGACAGAAATGGCTAAAAATAAAGTTACAGACTGTTGATAATTTGTTTAAATAATTTTTGCTCCACACTGATGCAAAAATACACTGCAAGTCATCATCTTAGCTGCATATGACTCCAGAGGTGAAAGTCAAAATACTGATTGTGATTATTTATTAAAGATATGTACATCACAGTTCGTTTTGAATTTGAGGTCTGATCAGGTTTATATTAAACAGGCTGGAAATTAGACAAACTTTAAAATATGGCACTTTTCATAGTTGTCAAGTTTTTGATATTTATTTTCAGTAAATTGTGTAATTGAATAATAAAAAAAAAGTTACATTAATCAATAAGTGGATAATTGAAAAAATAATCACCAGATTAATTGTGATGCTCAAATAATTTGTCTGCCATTTTACAGACGCTTCTTTCACAATGTAAGTCTATAGGGGAAAAGTGCATCATGTGATGTTATTACATGGTTTGGCCACTATGTCGAATTGGTTTCCAAGCCCAGCTCTCGTCCTGAGGGTTTGGTTGTCACTCCCAGCGCCTCAAATCCAGCAGCTTCATCAGTGACCCTGTGTCCTACCTGACCAGGTGACTGTGGACATTTATGTTTCATGTTGCAACAGAGACCAGAAGTATAGAGTAAAGCATGAATATAGAATGAATGAAAAATCCATAGTAGACCATAATAGACGTCCATAACAGACATTGTGTGTGTGTGTGTGTGTGTGTGTGTGTGTGTGTGTGTGTGTGTGTGTGTGTGTGTGTGTGTGTGTGAGCAGCCCTGGGCTGCAGGCAGGTGGTGACTCATCAACAGATAGAGATGCTCTCTGTCTCTCGCTACATAATGAAGCTCCATTCACACTTTGAGCTCACAGGGGGAAACATTCGTGTCCACATGTTCAACAGATGTTCATATTAATGTTTGTCCTCTGGAGACTGACGTTGACTGTCTTCATATGGAACTTAACCTGTCTGTCGTTTACATCAGTTAGTCTGTCTGTTGGGACTGAAAAGAGACTGTGTGTGTGTGTGTGTGTGTGTGTGTGTGTGTGTGTGTTTTAAAAAGCATTATGAGAGGAGAGATGTTGGTTTGTTTCTCTGTTGCTAATGTCAAATAAGAGTCAGTTGTTATCAGCTGTGACACTGGGTGCTGGAGCACTGATACTCCAACCCTGTCTTCTCAGATTTATACACTAATAAATGGTCTTGTGTAGTCTTGTGTAGTCTTGTGTAGTCTTGCACAACCAGATGTCCACAGAGCTGTGTCAGCACTGGACAACAGTCTGGCTATTATCATTTTTTTAATGGGGGTAAAAATGCTCTGGCTTGTTGAATTTCTTTTAAAGTTTGTGTAAAGGAAAAAGGGAATTTCTTCTTCTAAATTCTTTATACATGTTAGCAAACTGAACTGAATTGTGGAGTTAGACTGTTAAACTGTTGTTCATGATTTCTGTGCTCAGGATTTTTTGGACAGACATGAAACTTGAACATGTCTTGGTGATGTGCCGGAGCCCCACAAAGCGACACATGAACGACAACGCCTCCCCTCCCCTCCCCTCCCCTCCCCCATCCCTAACAGTCAGTTATAAACGTACCTTCAGTCCAAATCAGTCCAGCAGTTCTCTTCAGCTCACTTCAGTTCCAGTGACCCAGTGCAGAAGGAAAAAAATACCATCCTGTCACCGTCCTTGTATACTTATAAAGATCTTTTAATCATTAAAATTTGGCTGGGAGGTTAAAGTGATAGTTCACCCCAAACTGAACTTTCCCTCAGTATCTCCTCCCCCTGTTCTGATGTGAGGATGGATGAAGATCTCCAGTTCATAAAACACTCCTGGAGCTTCAGTGGAAAACAGAACTGCAGCCAAATCCAGTACTGAAGTGAACGGTGACCAGTTTTAAAATGTAAAAAAAGAACATATTGAGTGAAATTTCATTTTTGGGTGAACCACTTTAATAACACGTTTCTGTGGTGTGACAAATGTGGAACACACATGTGTTATTGCTTTACACAAACTTTAAGCATTCATAAACACATTAAAGCAGTCACACAAAGCCCAGGGGGTAAAACAGTTAGACATGTTGGTTGTGTGACATCACCTCTGCTAATAAAAAAACAATACATTAACAATATGTTATTTGATCATCGGTGCCCTGGAGATGAAACCTGTCTATATTTTAGCTCTGGAGCTCAGTGGACCAGGATCAGTGCATTGGTCAAATCAACGTCACTGTCACACGCCATTTCCAAAGTTAAAAGAAATCAAGTCTGATTGGTGGCTGAGTCTGTCCCTAACGCTAGCTCTGAGGGATTTTGACAGTGGTAACATGCAGACAGCTGAAGGACAGGCAAATACCTCCGGAAATAGGCAGTCAGTGGCTTATACCCACAGTCTACACCCAGTGAGTCACCTAGATTTTACACAATCTATTTTGGAATAAACATAACTGCTGCTTGGATGTTGTTGACTGAATGTTTGTTCCAGTTGATGAGGTGTGACATTCTTGTACCACCCAGGTTGATGGTATGAAGTGGTAAGGGTGAATCTACAGGACATGTTTTAGATCTTTATAAATGCTACAAACCCACATATCAACACCAACAAAGGTTATGAACCTAGAGATCACTGCTAAAAATGATTAAAAACTTAGATATCAATGCTTAACATTGGCAAGAACCCAGAGATCAACACAGTTAAATCGTTAAAAGCCCAGATATCAATGCTAAAAATGGTCAAGAACCTCATTATTAGTGCTAAAATGTTTCAGAACCTTGGTATCAATACTGAAAATTGTCTTTTTATATAGAATTTATACAGCCAGTACAAATTCAGATTTTTGTCAATGTGCAAACCTTGGACCAGGCGAAGTCTTGGGGACCCCCTATGATTTTTGCTGTCCCCTTGTAGGGTAGTCTGGCCCCCAGGTTAGAAACCAATGATGCAGGCGACACTGCTCTGCTACATATGATCTCAGGTTAGACCACACCAGCACACAGTGCTGACAGGGCTGCATTAACACAAACACTGGACACAGTATAACACTATGTCGCTCACGTGTGTAGAAGTACAACCAGTACTGATACCTAACAAAACATACCTACACTCATAGGTGCTGACTCGGGTTGAACATTGAGGGGGTAAAAAATGTCAGCCGCTGTAATATTGGATGGTGAGATGTGGTGAGGAGAAGGAGTTAATATTCTTTCTGAAAATGAGACATTTTCTATCCTGATGCATGCAAGTTCCAAATCTGATCACTTCGGTGTCTTCTGTCTTTGTTTTATTCATTCATTATTTCTCAGGGACACTGCACATTAATAAACCTTACTGTAAATATGACAGAAATAGCCAAAAGGCTAGTTTTCATCCACAGTCCCTGGCCAGATGTAAAGTTGGCTCCCTGAAAATCAATATGAAAATTGAGAATTAAGAAACAAGTCATAACAACAATTCTGCAGGCGAGCTTATTATGGCATCCTTGTTTATGTCTACTTGTGCAAAGTTATTCTTACTGTCTCATGTCTGTCCATCCTTTCATTCGTTTGCTGTTGTTGATCCTGATTATGCTTTTGTTGTTGTTTTGCTGTTTACTTCTGGTCTATTCTGGTCTATCTACTCATTTATTACTCTGCTGTCTGTTCTCTGCTTCATACTGTTTGTATTCGACTCTGCTGAAGAGCAAAGACAGACATGCAAATACAGAGCAACAGGAAAACAGCAGTCGATGTATTGATTATTTGATAGACCTCTAACTTCGTGTTGACAGATTCGGTTGCTGATAAACCATGTTAACTGTCTAGACAGGGACCTGTAAGTGAGAAGTTCTCTGATATGAACTGGTCCATCATTCCATTCATGTGCTGCTTTAACTGAGAAGGCAGATTGACTAAAAGCAGATTTTTGTAAAGCCATGATGCAGTTTCCTCTTGTGACTCCACTTGTGATATGATTTGTGCTCACTTGTTGTTTCATAAAGTTACTGAGTGGGGGAGGAGCCATGCCATGAATCATTTTATAGATGAGACATATATATCCATATTTGATCAAGTTTTCCCAGCTCAGAGGGCTATATTTTTGCAGAACAGGGCAATGATGAAAACTATTTGCTTTTTCATTGAGGATTTTCATGTCTTGTTTGTATAATGAGTCAGGTGGTTTTATGGTTGAGTTACTCGCCTGCGATCAGCTGGTTAAACAGCAGTTTAGGTGTGAAATGATCTTAGGATTCATACACATTCTAGCAGCCTCAGTTGACATGCAGTTTCTCATGAATCTGAAATTTTCTGTGTTGTATTTAATCCTGCTGCAGACCTTCTTAGCCTGAGTTTTAAATGTGAGATTTGAGTCTAACACAATTCTAAGATATTTATATTCTTTGACAGTTTCTAGCCTTTGTCCAAGTACAAATATGTGTGGTTCAACAATACTGTTAGCTCTCTTTGTGAAAAACATGCTTGTGGTTTTTGACATTCAATTGTAGGCAGCAGTAGTGTGCATATATTACAGTGTCATCAGCATACATCCGTGTCTCCACCACTTGGCATGCAGACGGCAAATCATTAACATACAAACTAAATAAAATAGATCCTTGAGAGACACCTGTAGAGCAGCTGAGAGCAGTGGACTGATGGTTATGAAATCTGACAATCTGGGATCAGGCAGAAAGGTAAGACAGTCCACCTAAAGGCAGCTGTAGAGAAGCTGAAGGTAGATCATTTGGACAGGAAGACAGCATGGTTAACTGAGTCAAAGGCTTTCTGAAGATCTAAAAACACAGTCCCATCATTATCCACTGAGGATTTTACCCTCTCAATAAAAAAGCAGTTAATCCAAACTGCATTGAGTGTAAGGAACAGATGCTGTTGTTCAGGTGGAAAGTCAATTGCTCAGCTCTTTGCTATCTTCAGTACTGCTGGTAGAATACTGATAGGCCTGTACTCGCAGATAGCTGTCGTCCAAGCACTCGGTAAGACTGGGAGGGAGAAGGACTGGTTTAATATCTTAGTGATGGGGGAGACTAATGATGTGCCTAGATCTTTAAGCATGGCAGTGTCCATCTCATGTTGTCCTGTCAATTTCTTAATCTGCTACCAGATCAGTTTAGCTTTTCTTAGCCCCTGTACTACTTTGTTCCTTAACATAGTGAATCTCAGTTTGTCATCATGTTACCTAGTTTAAAGAGCTATTTTCAGGGCAAGAGCTCGCTCTTTCATAAGTTTCAGTGTGTTTGGTGATTAGGCGATTTTTCCCTCTTTTATATCAGGTCTCCCTAGTCAACTGTTTTATTGTGTTTTGCATTATGCCTAGTAGAATCTGACTGTCCTCTTCCACATTTACCCCTGAAAGTACATTGTTCCAGTTTATTTCCTGTATGTTTGGTCGGTTGGTTGGTTGAGCCCTGGATTGTCTGTGACAGGTCAAATTAATCTGTAATCTGTTTGAGACTTTTCCTGGTGGGGTGATCCTCCTAGTTTATGTTAAAATGTCCCATGAGTACATTTCCTTTCTTAAAATTACAAACTTTTAGCATGTCATGAAACTTTTGATAAAGCTCATTATTTGCTGATGGTAGCTGATTTGTGCTATAAGCATGAAGGACGTTTGTGGTGATACTTTCCAGATCATTGTCATGGGGCTATTTCATTTCATTACACTGAATAGACTCTTATGTAAATCAGGAGCCTATGGCCTTTTGTATTAGGTCTGGATCTTCTGAAAGATTTATAACCTTGAATAATCAATGTATCAGATTGTGAGTTTCAGTCAAACATATAAAGTCAAAATTAGAGTCTGTGAGAAGGTGTCTAATTTTGTTTTGTTTAAATGTCCAGACCTTCAGGTTTAGTTTTAGAACACCAGATTATCTTAGAGTGATTAACAGTTTGGAAACGGTTCCATTTTCGTTTTTTTTTTTTAATTTTTATATATATATATATATATATATATATATATATAATTGCCGGGTTTATCCTCTGAGAAGCAGCAAATTTCCTTTCCTAGTTCTTCTATATGTGCATGAGCATGTCTTGTGTTGACAGTTTGACAGACACTCATTGTTTGTTTGAGCTTTTGGATATCGATTATTTGCTCTGGATCTAGTGGTGGTGTTAATAATTACTGAGGCAGAAGAACACCATTTCAGCATTAATCAGCATTATTATTAACAGAATATAAACTGCTTATGCTGCTGCAGCTTGACCTTTGTAATAGCTGCGAGGATGAAATGCCAAGTTTATTACCAGTGATCTGTCAGTGTCTGACTGAAGAGCCTCATGGAAGTGATAATTCTTGATATTCTAAACAAACAAAACTTGTCATTATCCGGCTGACGTTCAGAGGCTGCTGTTGTGTGCAGCAGAGGACTCGCACCATGTGTGCTCTGCACTGTCATAGTCTATATAACATGTCTATAGCATTTTTAGTCTGCAAGCATTCAGTGTTAAAAATCAAAACTCTGAAAAGGCTCTTACTCACATGGTGTGAGATTTCAGGTCGATTCTTCCAGAGATTTTGGTCTTCAGCGAGCTGTTGATCCCTGATCGGCTGCATCTCTGCCAGTATTTAACCCAGAAGTGTTTTGAATAAAGTAGTGTGTTCTTCCACACTTTGGGTTTCATTTTAAGTTTTGGTGGAAGAAATGTTTTTTGTCTAATTTAGATGGTAGAGCCACAAGTTACTGTAAGAAAAGTATGGCACTTTGTATTTAGGGAGCCAGTCTAGAGGCAACCCCATTCTTTAATACCAAACCATAACTCATATTCACATAAACACTGGCCTCTTTCACAGTGGGTGCCCGACCTTTTCAGTGGGTGATTGTGTGTATGTTTGGAAAAGATGGGTTTAGTAAAATATGAAAGAAAGCTTGAAGTCAGTAGAGACTTTTCTTAATATTTAACCCTAAACACTTATTTCCTGAACCAGTGGATATTGTGAGAAAAATGAAACACTGTCAGTGAATGTTTTGCAACTTTGCAGAAAGGATCATTAACAACTTTTTTTGTTGATAATAAAATAAATCTGGGCAGAATAAAACTATTTTAAAATGTATTTCCTGTTGCACATAATACAAACACACATTGATACTTGTGAGGACCATCATGGACAAATAACACTCCATAAAACCAAATTCATCTTAATCATCTCAGCTGTCTAATCCCAACTTTGACACTAATGTACATGTAATAGTGATGTTAACATAAATCTTTTGAAGAGGTGACAGAAAAGACAAAATATTCTCACTCTCAAGGTCTAAAACTTCAAGTTAGGGTTCCATTGAATATATATTTTAGGTTTTTACAGATACTAATGAGACAAAGCAAGAAAAGTGGTGCTCAGCAAACTTTGATCACCTTAATGATAAGAAAAAAAACATATTAGGACTGATGTGATATAAAGTGAAGAGTCACTCATACAGACAGACAGTGACTCACAGACAGTGAGCAGGATCTTTGTGGTGCAGGGCTGAAGCTTTGGCCTCATAACTCTTCTATTACACCAAACACACACACACACACACACACACACACACACACACACACACACACACAGACAGACAGACAGACACACAGACACACACACACACAGACACACACACACACACACACACACACACACACACACACAGACACACACACACACACACACACACACACACACACACACACAGACACACACACAGACCACACATCTATACTATATACAGTCCCCAGGTGGGAGTTTGGAGGATGAGGCCTTGGCCTGATCAGCCTCCTGTGGGGCGAGAGGAAGTGCTTGATTTATGAGTCTGGGAGGCTGGAGGATCTCAAGTGGACGGACACACACACACACACACACACACACACTCTGTTACGTTCTGGATGAGTGACTGGTTGAAGTGTTTTTGATATGAGAAAGGAAGAAGGTAGAAGAACAGTGAGTGAGAGAAAAGGAAGGGAGATAAAAGTAAGAGTGATGATGTTTTTCTTCCCCTTTAAGAACCAAAATTAGTTATTATGTTTCACATCTACTTGTATCAGTGTTTTTACAAATGATCCAGATGTAAACTCATGAGTGGACATTTCACTGGCAGCAGAGACAGAACACACAAATATCTACTGAATTAATTAACTAAAACTGCATTTTAAAAGCTTATTGGAAAAACCGAACACAGTGTATGTCTTGTTGTACAACACTTAACAGAGAACATGATGTGTAAAGTTTGGTGTTCAATAGATGTGACCTGAGATTCACTGATCTGTGAAATCACTGCAGGATACACAACTGTAGCTGCTGCACTCTTTTCATGCAGTTACCTCAGAGTTCAGGTGTTTCCTCTGTGTTTGTTCACCTTTGCAACCTAAAATATACTGCTGTTGTTCAATTGAATGCAGTGTATTTAAGTAAATTTATCAGTAGAACAGGTGTTGTACCGCAGCAGACTGCTGTGGTGAAGAGGGAGCTGAGCAGAAAGGTAAAGCTTTTGATTTACCAGGCAGTTTACTGTCCCAGCCTCACCTCTGGTTAGGAGCTTTGGGTCATGACTGAAAGAATGAGATCTTGGACACAAGTGGCTGAAAGAAGTTTCCTCTGTTACTGTGATTCATGAGCTGGTTCCTGGAACCTTCATCCTATCTACAAAACCAGTCTGTTTCCACCAGTATGGTTCAAAATTAGGTGCTCAAACTGTAACAGAACTGGTTCCATGTTGGTGGAAAGAGGTTATGTGAGGTAGCTGGCCTGCATTCCAAACAACTGGGAACTTGAAAATATCTACAAAGTACAATGGAATGACACTCAGAGTCAGAGTTTCTGCCTGGGAACTCTGGGTAATATGTCTTCCCTGACTTCATGAAGAAGCAGCTGCCTGATGTCACGAGTGCAGCACTGACAGAAGTCTAACATAATACAAACTACACTATTTATAACAGCCTCTGTTACCTTGTGTCATTTTTCCTCCTCTGTCATTTATGCAATGCAGGATCACTGCTGAAGATTCAACTGAGAGTACACCTGTCCAAGAAACTTTTAATGGTCAGTCGTGTTTTTTGTTTACTTTGGTGTTGTGCACCTGGAACACTTTGAGTCCATTAGTTGGAAAAAAGCTGTAGAAAATCTGTAGTAATCTTCTGTTTATTAGCACTTATGTCTTTTGTGTCTCAGTTGTACAGACAATACTGTCCAACTTCTATCTGTGGACATGTTGCTGTGGTGTTTGCATGTGTAAAATATGCATAACCGTATGTTCACATTGCTGCTGACACAGCTGCAGAACAGCCAAATGTGGCAAGCTACATTGACGCAGAGTTGCTTGCGAAGTGTTGTGTAGCACTCGTTAATGTCAGTGAGCGCTTGTGCTTGGGGGAGTTGATGTTGCAATAAGAAAAAGGGGGTATGGTTACATAAAACTGGGTACTGGTTAATGGCAAGAATGAGTTTTTCTTCTGTTATTAACATGGCACAGGAATCGTATATGTTGAACTGTGATTTCAAGTCTTTTCAGCTTCAGCTAGTTCAGAGAATGAGCCTGGATATCAGTCTCAGGACGTGACTGTGTGATCAGCTGCTGCATCTGTAAATCAGGAGATAATTACAGTCAGACTACGAGTGCAAACTCATTGAAAGGTGTAGATTTGTCCTTTGCATACACGTAAATCTGACTGGCAATCTCCTTCTTTCTCCAGTGATTCAGAACTGTGTGTGTGTGTGTGTGTGTGTGTGTGTGTGTGTGTGTGTGTGTGTGTGTGTGTGTGTGTGTGTGTGTGTGTGTGTGTTGGTGAAAATAATGAATTGCTGCTGCCCGTGTCTGTGTGTGTGTGAGGTCTGTCTCTTTGCTCAGAGGATTTAGGATTTGTTTGCTTTTCTTAACTTCTCTGCTCCAGCAGCAAAGACTCAAACATGTTTCATTCAGCTCACTGAAACGCTGACATCCTTGTCCTTCCATGAGGGTTGAATACAGGGAGCAAAGATCTGTGAATCTCCTGGGGAGAAAAATCACCAAAATCTGGTTGTATGTACTGAAAACAGGCACCTTCTCCACACAGCTCATTAATAACTTTGTGTTGTTAGAATAGTGTCTTTTGAAGGGGAGTTTTGGTCCACTAAAAATATCACATAATTAAATGAACATGAAGAATCACGTCAGAAAATTGGAGTAAATGTCATTTTAGGATTAATTATCTGCAGTGCTCCAGTTATTGAGATATGACACTGCTCAGCCTCCCTGAGAAAGTTCATTCCAGGGTGCTGGAAAAGAGGCTCCAACCAAACGTCTAACCCCAGATTCAGGAGGAGAAATGTGGGTTCTGTGCTGGTCATGGAGCAGTGGACCAGCTCTTTACCCTTGCGTGGCTGCTGGGGTGTTAATGTGAGTTTAACCATCTAGTCCAGGTTTGTCAAACTCAATCACAGAAGGAGCCAAAATTTAAAACACAGCCTAAGTCGCGGGCCAAAAAGGATTAACATTTATCAAACAGCTGAAAACTGACTGTTTTATTCAGAAGTATGAATTTGAACAGCCAGACTGCAACAACTTTTTCTTCAATAAAATAAATCAAATTTAAAAGAATTTCTTTCTTCAACGATAACATGAAGCAAAATGAGAATATTTCAGTTCAGAATATTTAAACTCACATATTAAGCTGATCAGCAACAGTATTTCTGCTGAGGCTTACATTTGAAAATAGCTTTTTGTCTGGACACAAGACGTCACACACTTTAATCTGGCAGCACCTCAAAAACTCTCCCTCTGTAAATGGCTTTACTGATCTGGTTGATCTGGTTTTCTCTTCTGACACTATAAAACTATCTTTCACCGCAGCTTCACTTTGTGATTTTGCTTTTGTGAACATTTCCTGCTGTGACTCTTTTGAAACTCTTCTGCCTTCAGTAGTTTCTGCTGTGTGTCCAGAGTTCTGTACTTGTCCTGATAGTTATGTCTCTCATGTTATATTCTTTAGTTACAGCCACATTAGCCCCGATGTCAATAAACAGGTCCTCTGCCTCCCACCTGCTCTGAAAGTCCCTGTGTGTCATTAAAGCAGCAAGAGGTAGGGTTGGTACACAGGTCTTGACTTGCATGGCAGCTGTTGCAGTGCATCTTGGGATTTGTGGTATGAGTGGTGGGAGTGCTGTTTACCAATGGGCCATTCATAATAGACACATGAAATGATCTGGCAGGCTGTATATAATCGTATCATGGGCCGGATGTGGCCCGTGGGCCTTAAGTTTGATGACGTGTAATCTAGTCTATGACCACCTGGGGAATCCTGTGTGGGCTACTGTGGGAATGTGGGGCACCAGGGCCTTTGCTACAAAGCATCTGGTGCTTGTATAACCAAAGTGAGAGCTGTGTCTGTATCCTCAGCACAAAGTCAAACTAGTGCTCAGTGGGTGCTGGACTCCACAAGGGCTGCCCCTTGTCTCCGATCCTGTTTCTGATTTTCATGGACAGGATCTCAAGGTGCAGCCGGGGTGAGGAGAGAGTCCGAACCTCAGAACAGCATGTCTGCTTTTTGCAGATGATGTGGTTCTGTTGGTCTCATCACACTGTGACCTTCAGGACACACTATGGTGGCTTGCAGCTGAGTGTGAAGCAGCCAGAATGCGAGTCAGCACCTCCAAGTCTGAGGCCATGGTTATCTGTCATAAAACAGTGTTTCATCGAACTGAGGGTGAGTTGCTGTCCCAAGTGAAGGATTTTAAGTATCTCAAGGTCTCGTTTAATGAGAGATGGTAAAATGAAGCGTGAGATCAACAGATGCACATCAGCAGTAATGCAGTTGTTGTACTGAGTGGTTGTGGTGAAAATATTTAACAGTCAATCTACATTCTACCCTTCATGGTCATGAGCTTTGGGTGGCGACCAAAAGAATGAGATTGCAGATACATGTGACCAAAAATGAGTTTCCTCCATTGGTTGAGCTGCTGTTCCTGCGTATCAAATAGGAACCACTTGAGGTGGTTCAAGTATCTGGATGACTTTCTTTAGAGGTTTCAACTGGCAGGGTAGACTGAAACTTCACTGGAGGGATTATATATCGCATCTGGCCTGGCAACACCTTGGGATCGCCCAGGACGAGCTGGACAACTTTGCTGGGGAGATAAATGTCTGGAAAATCCTGCTCAGACTGCTGCCACCACAACAATTGAATTGAGAACAGGTGATGCATGATGATGATTGCTGCAGCGCGATTGGTCAGGGGGTGGATCCCCGAGCCTAATTGAACACCGGCGGCCTGCACTCTGTCTCCTCTCCAGCCTTTCCACCACAAGGAACCACCAGCATGGTGTTCTGAATTGTTTGGTCACAGTAAGCTTTGTAGAAGAGTCAATGTAAGATCATTTGTACTGGATAGAGTAATTCTTTGGTAGATCGCTGAGAGTATGTGTAAATTAAGTCTCAAACTATTGTAAATACTTGTAAATACTTGTAAATAGTGGGGCAGTTAAGTAGAGGGGAGAAGCCTTTTTGTTTTGAACTGTTTTCTCCTGTTTTTTCTAATTTAGGAGCTTAGGTTAGTAATTTGTCATTTATTGTCTTTTGTTTTCTGTAGGTAAGTTTAGGGTTTTTTAGATTGTTCTGTTTGTTGTTTTGGTCTGTTCTTCCCCCTGAAGCTAATTAAAACTGCACCTTTTTAAAACTTGGCTTACCTAGTCGCTGGCCTTCTTTGGAGTGGGAAGACTGGGGGAAGCACCTTATCTGTTATGTCAAGGGTTCCCCTAGACCGGGGCATAACAGCTGTTAACACAATAACAAGCTGACAAGGCTGTCCCAGGTCCAAGTTTTACAGAGGAATGCTTTATTTGTATGAATTTGGACACAACCAGTGTGTCCTCCTGCGATATTTGATTCCAATGTATGCTGGTCACGTGTCCTTGAAATGGACAGAAATTTTGATTTGGATGGGGAGTACTTTTTCTATGAATGACCACTTCTAATAACATCTAATTTATCCTGTCGACCTTGTTTCTCAACAGGTGAAGGTCACATCATGTCAGGATGCCTAGATTCCCACCAGCCCCGGCCCTGTCAGAACACCACGATGATGCCATCTCCACCGTTCAAGAAAGTGATGTTGTGCTGGAAGGGGAAATGAGGGATATGGAACTGCCTCAGGATCTGTCAGAGTCAGAAAAGGTTCTGTCTCCCTTGTTTCCAGTGGAACTGAATGAGGAGGAAATGCAGCAGCTGGACAGTAGCTGGAGCCAAGATGGAGACCTGCAGGGATGTGGACAGTGAGTGTCCTATCACAAGAACTTGATAGTGGACTCCCATGGGTTGAAAACATATTAAATGGTTAAAATGTTAATATTAACAAACCACATAATAATAAATGACTATAGGCATCCTGTCAAGGCGTCTCTTCTGTATTGGCCAACACGTCCTCAGAGGACTCCCAAAACAACATACATGACTGTTGGAGAGTACCAGCGAGGGGGATACCAGGCTGCAGTTTAGACACTGAGCCTACTTGGTAAGGTTTAGGAAATGATTGGTCTGGGTTAAAATAGGGATTTTACATTATGTAAGTCACACATGAAGCCTAACTTAAAACTTTAAATAAGTCAGCATTGTTTTGTTTTTTTTGTTTCAAACAGCACACAGACAGCTGTCTCCTGGGTGAAAGACCTGTGTTTGAACCATCAGTCCACCATAACCTCCTCCCTACTCTACATGGACTGTCTCACTCATTATGCTAGTCCAGTTATGATTATGTTGGCCACCAGAGGTTGCAGCCTCACAATGAAAGTAAATATGGGTCATAATAATCTGCTTGCACAGATGACCTACATGGCTTTTAATGGCAGCTCTTCCAGAAAGTACTTATATAGGTTGTATAGAAGAATTTTTGTCATAGTTCTGCAATTTTCCACTGGGGCAAATTCTATAAACAATAGAGAGCTTAAGTCCTAACCTCACTTCCTGCCTCTGTTGCGTCTGTGTCTGTAGTTTTAGTGTCTGACATCAGAACTCTGTGGATCTTTAGCTGTTTGACTTTCTCTGTCTTTCCAGACTGGAGAGAAGGTGGGTCCTCTGGCATGAGTTTATGAAAGAACACGCCCACCTGGACACCTGGCTGCAATTGGCTGAGCAGGCTGTCAGTTCATCCAACCCCACCCATGTTAACTATGTCACTGCCAAGGAAGAACTGAGGAAGTTTGAGGTGAGAAGAAGTGAAACACACACAGTCTGATCTCTCCTCTCCACACTTACCTTTCACTTGGACGGACCTCAGAGATATAATTATCCAAATTCAAGTTGGTATGTCTCCCTGATCCATATACTTGTCTTCTATAAAAATCTGGACAGGTCACATACAAGGCTGTCAGGAGAAGACAAACGGGTTAGAACAACATTAGGCTGAAGTTCAGGAACAGGTTAAAGACATAATCCAGGAAGAGTGTAAATATCACTCAGCAGCCAGTCGTAAAGCTGAAGCGGGCAGTTTTTATGTTTAAATTCAGTTGTCTTACCACTTTAAATCACAACGTTTGAGTGTGCAGCAGAGCAGAGCGTCCGACCCCACTGACCCAGAAGCTGTAGATTTTCCCTCTTGGTCTAAATAAAAAATTTGAACACGGGGACAAGTATAATTATCATTATTAAAACTACTAACTTTAATACTGTATGCATAGTGTGGTAGGTTCATTGCACAGAAAGCCTCTCAGTTAAATAATTTAATGGCTGAATTGTCATGTTTGCTGATCATGAGGCCCAAATAATTAAAAATTTTGAAAATGTGAAGTATAATTTACCCATTTAATGGGTAACGTCCAAGTCATCTGCATAATGCATGAATTTAATGTCTGACTCTTATAGAGCGAGACTAGAGCAGCAACAATCAACTGATTCATTCAGTAGCCATCGGACACTAAATTATCCAGCCACTATTTTGACAGTTGATTATGTTTCATTACATGATGTTTATTTAGCTGATGCTTCTGTCCAAAGAGACTGATAATAACTGCTTTCAACCATGTGGATACAATCCATAAAAATGCAAGAATCGTGAAAGCACTGAGCTGAACCATGTCACGGTGCTCCAGGTGCTACATTTAGAAAGATTAAGAGATAACGAGGTTTGTGTTTTGTGTGTTCAGAGGCTGCGATGCGAGGCTGGATCTCGGCTCCTCCAGTTGGACAGTCTGACCCGCAGGAATCGAACACTGACTGGACTGTTTCAGGGCACCATGAAGGCTCGGTTGCTGGCGTCAGCGAGGGAGTGTGGGCGACGATGGGACGATGTGAACGTCAAACTGGAATCCATCATTGGACGACTGGAGGTCAGAGGTCAAAATAACAAAGAAATGTATAGGACAGTCTGCTGAATTTGAGGATTTGTGGATTTGAGTGACATGACTTGGATTCATTCAGTTCATTCTCAGTAAGGTGACACTTAATGCACCAGATCCACTTTGTTTGAACCAGTCAGACAGCAGAGAACCACGAAGAACCGACATTACATTACTGAGCTCCAGCTGGAAAATATAAGACCAAAGATCATTTTGTTCATGTACAAAAACTTTGAGGCGGTCAACAAAAAAATGAATTGCAGTGTGAAAAACAAACAGATTGAAAATTACAGACAGACGCAACAACTTCCATCTTCATTCAGTATTTGAAGTTGCACGAAGAAGGATGAGTTGAGGCTAATATTTACATAGTGAGCAGGCTAATGGTTAGCTAGCATTGGCTTAAGTGCTAAGTAACTTTGTAAATCAATGCGGCTTGAAATTGAATGTCAAGACTTGTATATGGCTCAAAAAGTTTAGAACCTGGGACTTGTGACTTGCAAAACAGTGACTTGGTCACCCCTCTGGGCTTCAAAAATTTTTAAGTAAAAACAACTTTCTTCTTTTTCTCTCTCAGCTGTTTGTGTCAGAGTGGGAGGGGTTTGAGGCAGAGAGGGAGGAGCTCGCTCTCTGGTTGGCTGACCTGGATGTCCGTCTGACTGCGGTGGATCACCTGACAGGAAACACCTGTGAGAAGCTGAGACGGCTCCAGGTGTGTGTGTTTTACAACTAAAGGCTTGTCTAGTGGTCTGTTTTCATACTACTTGTACATTTACCTGTTAGTCTGTGTGTGTGTGTGTGTGTGTGTGTGTGTGTGTGTGTGTGTGTGTGTGTGTGTGTGTGTGTGTGTTTTCAGTCCTTTCAGCAGTGTGTGTGTGTGAACTCAGGCCGTGTAAATGCCCTGTTGCAGCGTGGCGAGGAGTTGATCCAGCGCAGCCAACCAACCGATGCTCAGCATGTAGAGAGCCACCTGCTGGAGCTGCTGCGGCACTGCAGCCTCGTCTACAACAACATCGCACGGACACATACCCGGCTGCTGAGCATGAGACTGGTACACACCCACACACACACTGAAATGAATGGCGGTGAATATACAAAGATGTAAATATACATGAGGGTGTCACTGAGGACCTACAGTATCTCACAAAAGAGAACACCCCTCACATTTCTGCAAATATTTAATTATATCTTTTCATGGGACAACACTGAAGAAATGACACTTTGATACAATGTAAAGTAGTCAGTGTACAGCTTGTATAACAGTGTAAATTTACTGTCCCCTCAAAATAACTCAACACACAGCCATTAATGTGTTAACCACTGGCAACAAAAGTGAGTACACCCCTGAGTGAAAATGTCCAAATTGGGCCCAAAGTGTCAATATTTTGTGTGGCCACCATTATTTTCTAGCACTGCCTTAACCCTCTTGGGCGTGGAGTTCACCAGAGCTTCACAGGTTGCCACTGGAATCCTCTTCCACTCCTCCATGATGACATCACAGAGCTGGTGGATGTTAGAGACCTTGCACTCCTCCACCTTCTGTTTGAAGATGCCCCACAGATGCTCAATAGGGTTTAGTTCTGGAGACATGCTCAGCCAGTCCATCACCTTTACCCTCAGCTTCTTTAGCAAGGCAGTGGTCGTCTTGGAGGTGTGTTTGGGTTTGTTATCATGTTGGAATACTGCCCTGCAGCCCAGTTTCTGAAGGGGGGGGGGGGGGGTCATGCTCTGCTTCATGTCACAGTACATGTTGGCATTCATGGTTCCCTCAATGAACTGTAGCTGATTCAGAATTGTATGGCTCAAGCTTCTAAGACATTGGATCCATTTCCCATAATGCAACTCAACATGGGGCATGGACATAATGCATCATGTAATGGAGTGGAATTTTTCCTGTGGTTTTTCTGTGGAGATTTAAAGTTGAATAGATGAACAGCTTCACTGTGTGTATATTGAGGTTTGCCTGGTGATGATGCAGTTGTTTAACAGTCTATAGTTTGTACTAAGTGGTACTGAATTAACTACAGTGTTTTAACTACAGGATCATTGATGCACTTGATTTTATTGATTTACAATGTACAAACACCCACTGCTCTGAATCACACTGCCTCTGGTACAATGAGGTATTTATTCTAATCATTTTTTTACAGACTGTACTTTTGTTTTTTGCACAGAAAGTCACAGGTTTTACCTGCTGGAAGGCCTCTCAGGTGTAAAAGTAAGGAAAAAGATAGACCAGTCAGATTAAAATAGAGATGAGCTGTGCAGTGCCCACCCAGGTCTTCTGCAGTCAGCACAGCAGCTTCAGCTGATCATAATGCACACATCTGCAGCAGATGTGTCGTGCCACGTCTGTGTCCAGTGCATTTTGTCCATTCGACTGCCTGTTAAATGCTGTCATTTTTCAAACTCTGTGCGTCTAGTTTACACAGTCTCAAGTCTAACTCAAGATTACCCCGATGACATCTTCGTGTCAGTACTTAGTGAGTGGTTTGCTCCTTTAAAAACATTTTTCCACTCATAAATATTTAATCGGCTTGTCGTTCAAAATAGGAGCAACAGCTCTGTGCTTCTGTTCAGGATTAGATTGAACTGTTATTGAGTTTGTATGCACACCTCTTCATCTGCTTCTTCTCCTCTGCACCAATCAGAGTAGTTTTATTTACTGCATATTTTTTATCTTGATAATAATCAGTGCACAGCAAGATGACAAACAGGAGTTCAAAAGTGTTTTAGCTTTGCACTAAATAAATAGCAGAAAGCTTCCAAAATTTCTAAAGTATACATGTGTTACATGGTTATGTTAGCAGTGGTGAAAGTAACCTCCTCTTCCTCTTCCTCCTCCTCCTCCTCTTCCTCTTTCTCCTGCAGGTGTTTGAGGATGACTGGATTCTGTCTCAGGCTACAGACTCTGGTTGTCCTTCAGAGAACCTATTAGAGGAAGAGGGAGCGATTGATAAAGCCAACCTGGATCTCCCTGCAACTTCCAACCATCCTAAAGGTAAACCAGCATATTAAATATTTAATTATAGAAATTGGATCATTCTAAAATCTGTTTTAATGATCTATCTATCTGCTGTCGTTCCATAATCAAACTGTTCCATAACCCTCTGCTCTCACCCTGTCCTTCTCCTCAGATCCATCCTCACCTGTTCACCTCCCTCCTCCTCCCTCTCCATCCTCACCTACCCATGAGCACCTGGGGCTGGAGTGGGACCCTTCAGTTGATATCGGACGTTCTGTCTCCTGTGACGATGCCGACTCCTCATATTTCAGTGCCAGCACAGGTAGGAAGTGACTCTCTTTTGACTTTTCCTTTGACAGTAGTTACAGATCCAAAAGCACATTGACCAGCTCACATTCTGACAGATTATTCCAAACAACATCTAATTTTCCACACCAGACTTGCTATTTTATCTGTCAGCATGACGACATCTAGACCATGATTAAGTCCTGCAGGCAACATTAAACTTCTTACAAACTTTTGTACGTGTTGGAATAAACCTGAAAGACTGCTGAACATGTAGGACTTCAGCTGCACCCGGTTTTATTCCTTTGTGTATCTGCTATAATGAATATAAGTGGTTTTGTGTGTGTGTGTGTGTGTGTGTGTGTGTGTGTGTGTGTGTGTGTGTGTGTGTGTGTGTGTGTGTGTGTGTGTGTCCGCATGTGTGTGTGTAGGTATGTGTCACAGGGATGGTCTGAAGAGGCGAAGCTACCTCAGTTCTCTCGGCTCTCAGTCTGACATCAGTAATGACCATCAGGAAGCAGATGTGGTGAGTTACAACAGCCTAAAAAATTAAATCATTATGGTTTTAGGAAAAAAGAGACAAGATTGACATGATCAATTTGTAAATATCAGATAAACACTAACTCTACCAAGTGCAGGGTGATTGTGTATTTTCAGACCAATGGGATTTTGTTTTTGAGATAATGGGACGTTTTTCAGACCATTGCGGTTTCTGTACCCATAAAATGGGCCGCTGTATTTTGGCTGGGCTTGTGCCAAGACATCAATGCATTTTGGCTAAATTTAAATAAAAAGGTGATGATGTAGTGGTCTCTTCTGTGGTCCAGTGTGAGATGAGATTAATGGACAACATAGAGTTCATTATCCTCCATACTGGAGCACAGAATACAGCACTGGGTTTATACTGTAGCAACAACCTTGACAGTAAAAATGAGTAAAACTCAAATCCTTTTCTTAACATCAGTTCATTTAAGTGTGGATTTAACCAACAGTGCACCATCATCGCTGCCCTGTGGTGTCTCCAACCTACTTCTGATGAAACTGTGCCCACTTTCATACAGCGAAACCCTCAACAGCAGTGTTCTGTTTGACTCAAATTGGTAACTCATAGTTCTTCAAAATGAACATTTCCCATTACTCAACACCAGTCACCCACCAAACACAGTTAGGGAATAGTGTGCTAATAGTGTAGCTAATTCTTGTGTAATTTGTGGTCTGAAAACAGTCAGTTCATCAAATTCAGTTCATGCCCTGGGACAAAAATGAGCGGCTAAGCCCATTCTGGTGCCATTCTATTATTTCATTTCCCATTTGATGGAGTGTCTATTTGTTCAACACCCCGTTACTCTAAAAACAAGCCCACTGCTTTGGAAACACACTACAGTTGTTGGTACAGTGACTGCTGGTCCTGTCCATGGTGCTGAATTGACAGAGGTTTTGCCCTCGATAGATGATCTCTTTGGACTTATACCAAACAACATTTTAAAGGATTTTACTGTTGCAGACAAATTTTATCTCAGGTGTGCACTCCATCACCTGACAGTTTCCCAGTAGGAGGATATGTAACTTGTTTGACTAAACACACTAACATGGAATATGCAGCATATTAACACCTTGACATAGAGACCATCAAGTCAACTCTGAAATGATTTGACACAAGTCTCAAGTCAATGATCAAATTCTTTGAGACAAGTCCAGAAGAAAGTCTAATGTCTGTCAAAGCGAATCACAAGTGGAGTGGGATATCATTTGGTCCAAGTCCAAGGGTCTCAATTACATAGAAAAATGTTCTTAGATTTGTACTTGAACTTAGTCTTAAGATCATTTTTGACACTGTTGTTAAGTTTGATTCATAAAAGATAAAAAAAAACTTTGCTTACACAGATCCTGAGAAGAACTTTTGTAACTTTTGCACCTGTGATCCAAAAACATTCAAATGAATTCAAAAGTGACGATGCACCTGTCTTTCAATCAGACATTTCCTCTTATATAATTCAGCACAAATGAGCGTTCAGTCAGAAACGACCAGGGACCAAAAGAGAAAAGCAAACTTTTTGGAAAATGAGATCACAGCGAAGGTACGAGAAATTACAGCCAGACAACACGTATTATTCTGTGGACTAAACAATGAGCTGACAAAAAAGACAAACGCATTATTTGGGAGTTTGTCATTATTAATTCTTCATACATTTAAATAATCATTCCTATCACATAGTTCATAAAGCTCATGAAAGTTCACCAAGGACTGGAGCAATTATGTGTCCAAAACTCTGTTTTCCTTTTAACCAGCAGGAAAACCATTGCAGCCGAGTCTACACTTTGGGAGAGACAAGATTGTTTCCTCGTCAATCAAAAGTCCATTTTATCAATGAGGCCCCAGGCCCTGACATACAGCAGCCTGTTAACACCCTCATCCAGTCTGCTGAAGCTGTTCCTCTGTGCTGAAAATTCCCAAACAAAACTGTCAATGTAATTATCACAAAGAGCAGCACTGTATCTCCACACAGTTTGATCTCCATAAAGATTCTGGCCCTACATTCTGACGTTCCCTTCCCCTGTCCCCTTCTAGCATTTAGTGCTGAAGAGATGCGTCTGGACAAGGATTTTATTTTTATCTCTTTACTTGTAACACCCAAACCGAAGTGTCGTCAGAGAGGCAACATCAGGACCACATTTCAACAAACCCATGTGGTGTTACTCTTCTTATTTCATTGTAGGCTTTCTCTTCTCTGTTGTTCTGCTCTGACCCAGATGCTACATCATGGCCCAGAGGCTTCGTCTGTCTGTCTGTCTCTGTCTCTGTCTCACACACACACACACACACACACACACACACACACACACACACACACACTCTCACAAACATTGATGTTCCAATACACCAGCTATCTAAAAATGTTCCCAGCTGCTCGGTGCCGCCTTATGAGCTGGTTATAACAGCTCACCTTCTACTTCTACTGATTTATTGATGACACCTGGAGGATGTGGCACCTCTATATGTTGGCGGGTACATTGGTTTCCTTTTTTAGCTTATTTTGGTGAGATACAGGAGAGTGTGTCAGCTGCTGTGTGAGAGAAGAGCTGAAAGAAACCGAACAACAGAAGGATAAAAATGGAGAAAGAAGAAACAGTTGGGTGAGAATTAATCTGAAGGAAACGGATGAGAACAGACACTGAAATGTTCAAGTAATCTGAGTATCCTCCTCTGCTTGCCTGCTGCTCCCCCCTCTCTTCTGTATTTCTGTCTGTCACACACACACACACACATGCACAGCTGCACTGTCGGTGAACCCCAAAGCTCAACAGGAGCAGAGACAAACAGAGAGACACACGTACAACTGAATTAGCATCTGATTACAGCTGCAGCATCCCAACAAAGACATCAAAGTGTGTGTACCACTCTGTATTTTTTTACTATCTTCTTTATTATTGGACTCATAACAGCATGATGTCAGCACGCCCTCCCTGCAGGCTCGACTTGACTCGGCACTGTCTGCCCAGAGGACTCGATGTTGTTGTACTTCATTAAATCTACAACCGCGTGACCTCGTCTCCGGGTGCTCGAACGCTGTTTGAATTGCGAACGCAACTCAAAAGACTCTGTGCCTGCAGAGGTTTTTTTTTGGGTACCCCCCCACCCCACCCACCCACCACTCACCATGAACTGAGGAGATACAGACTGCTTTCAGTTCAGTCAATTTAACTCACACTTCTCTACAAATACAGCATAGAGTCTGACTGGTCCTGCATTTCTATTAATGCTTAACCTTATTAATTTAATACCATGAATGTCACATACATCACTGTATCATTTTCATGCATAAACTTTACATAAGTTTTTAGATTGCCTTCCTTCCAGACAGTAAGTGGTTTAAGTTTGTTTCTATGAAAATCAACCTGTGTGACTTTTTGCACACCAAATAATTCAGCTCTGAAAAACTGAAATGTTCCTGGTCTTTAAATGTTTTCTGTAGTTAGCTAAATGTGCATTAATAAATGGTTAAATAAATGTTTGTGCTGCAAGTGAATGAAAGATGCTCTATAACCCACCAAAAGTAGTCTCATAGTAGACGAACTGTCAACTACACAGCAGCTGTGAAGCAGGTGTTCATTCAACATATCTTTGGAAAACTGAGATTCTTATGTTTCAGCTGATGCAGACTAAATCAAAATCCAATCACACTTCACTGATCAATAAATGTCCAGGTCCTGTTTCATTGGAAAAGGGTTTGGTCTCTCCAATCCAGTCAGATAAAACACATAAATAAATACCCACAAACTGCTTTAGCATCATCTCAGACGAGTCAGCAAATGTCCTAATATTCCATGTATTTTCTGTCATTTCTGTGTAAATATTAGAGTTGTCTTGGTATCAGAATGGCGGCTGTACTCTTACCTTATTGGACCTTTCATGTCCTGTCCGCAGCCTACAAGAGCCAATGAGAATCTGAGCTGAAAGAAAGTACCTGCCCCTTTTCTCTCATGTAAAGACAGAACCAGTTGGAACAGATTGTGCTGATGACAGACGCTTCATACAGCAAATCAAATCCTGAAAATTAAAATATGCAGTTTTTAATATGTAATATGAAGCCAAAACACAGAAATATTTACATTTACAGGGTTTGCTCTGAGCTTCTTTTTTATGAACAGCTTTTCTTTTTTCACTTTATGTGCACAAAGTTTAGTTGCAACAAGAGAAAAACACGGCTTCTGTCAGTCTGAAACAGGGTTTGGTGTCTTCAAATGGCCTTTTTCTGGAAAACATCTCTGTGGTGCTTTCAAATTGAAACTGAAATTCTGTGATCCTATTAGATTTAGTTAGAGCTCATCTGCAGGAATTGTTTTGCAAAAGTAATCAAATGGAAATAAAAACCTTCTTCAGTTTGTTCAAACTTCTATATCTGAGTGTCAGTGTAGCACTTACAGTCAAAAGACACCAGAACCAAACATGTAGTCTAACGCTTCAACAGCGGCTCTCAGTTTACTTTGGATAAACCTGGGTTAGGCGTTTTTTACAGGAATGGTACAGTGATAAACTGTGTATTTATTCATATGCATATGAAAAGGAGGATTGTAAATTTGGTTATTTCTTATGAAAAACATGGCTCTTTGACAACCAAACACCAAAATTTAAATACTGACTAATGTCCTTGAATGCACCAAGTTTTGCAAACCGCAGTGAAAGTGAATTATCAAAATGATGATGGCGCTTCTAAATGGATTTTCATGGTGTACAGTCAACAGACATGAACCTTCAAGAACGAGTTTGAGTTCCTGCTTCACGTCAAAAGATGAAGTAACGTTTACAGGCTGGATCTCCTGGAGATTCTTTATAAACGTTCTGCTCTGTTAAATCTGTTTTCTGCGCAGAGATTGGAGGAATGGTTTGAACATACTCACCCCTGTGGGAGTGGGACTCAGCTGAATGGAGACCAGTGGGCGACCTCGACCCCTGACAAACCGAACAGTGAGCCAGTCAGCTTTGATGGGGGGCGTGTGAGGGCGTGGCTGGGAGTCCAGAGCCCCGCCCCCTCAGAGGGGAGGACTTCCTGTTCCAAAGCTGTGCAGACTGACAGGGAGGTGAAGGTGGGTGAAAACCCGTTCAGCCACACTGCTGCAACCTTTAGAATAATAATAAAATAATAAAGTTTGACTTTATTCTTGATATTTTGACTTAAAAATCTCTAAAGTTCTTCTTTACAAACTCTTAAGTTCTGAAATAAACTTGAAAAAGGTTTTGGTGTATTATAATCAATAATAATTTATTGAATTACTTTACTTAGTTTTTGGGGAAAAAACTCTATATGTATTTCAAAAATAGATTTGTCATTATTTGGAGGCTGCTTGAAAATTAAATTGTTGCAACTGAAAATATAAAATTATTACTGTTAACAGAGTTTCTGAATTTCTGAAATACAGAATTATTTGTTGCTAAAACTCAAAGGTTTGAGTTTTTCTAAAGAAGAAAAAAAAATTCTCTCAAAGATTTATAGGTCAGCAATACATTTTACAGTTTATTTTAAAAATTACTTTGACGTAAATCTCAAAAATTTAGTGAAGACAATTTCCTTGAAAGAGTTTTCTCTACTTTTTTTACAGTGCAGAAAGCAGCTGCAGTAAATGACTGAAGCCTTTTAAAACAATATACATTATACATATACATATGAATGTGATATTATATTAATGAGGAGTTTATTAAGATTTATGTTGAGCTTTAAACATGTTTTGTAACACTTGTTTTTTGCTGAGCATGTTTTTCAGTTCAACATTAACATTCAGCATATGGCATCACACAAACATCACCTGTGTGTGTATGTGTGTGTCTCTCTCTCTCTCACTCACTCACTCACTCACTCACTCACTCACTCACTCACTCACTCACACACACACACACACACACACACACACACACACACACACACACACACACACACACACACACACACAGTAAATGTGTGACCTTGTGGGACCAACTTTGTTATGGACGTACATAGAAGGTAACATAATTGAATGAGCGCAGCTCTGTGTGTTCAGATCAGATTTATGAGCAGAATCTGTTTTCACATCGATGTACTTCATCCTGTCCCGCAGATATCGAACACGGTTTTTACAGAACACATTTTACTCTCTTACTTTTGGTCCCCAGATGGGAGGTGAGCTCCCGACATGTAGGTCTAGAAACACGTTGATATCTTGAATGGTCATTAATACATGTACAGTAGACACACAGACTGTGTGTGTGTGTGTGTGTGTGTGTGTGTGTGTGTGTGTGTGTGTGTGTGTGTGTGTGTGTGTGTGTGTGTGTGTGCTGTCCTCTCTCACCAGAGGCTCCATCAACATTCATAATCATCAGCCTTTATTTTTCCGTGCACAGACACCTTTGTAAAGATGGATTCCTGAATAACCGTGCTCTGTCCTCCTCCTCTGTTGTCTCTCTCCGCCTTCACGTTTCTCTCTCCATCAGACTTCATTGGCCTCAGCCTTCATTTTCTCTCCCTCTCTCATTACCAGTGAAAGCGTCTATTTATTCTCCTCTTCCTCCATCTCGTCCGCTGCTCCTAGGGCCGCCGAATGAATCCATAAAGTCTTGATTTATGCATCGAGTCTGGCTGCACTTTAACTGTCGCCATAAAAACAGGAGAGAAACACACAGACTTCCTCCTCTCCTTCCTTCCTCTTCACTGTCTCCTTCCCTCATGTCTGTTTTTCCACTGTCTGACTTACAGCCAGTTACAGATAAGTGTCTGTCTACAGGCGATGGGTACAGACAGAGAAGAAAAGTTTGTAGATGAGTTTTTCAGGGTCAAATCTGATGACAACGTGTGTGTATGAGTTGTTTTAATTAGAGCGATTTTGTGCACGCTCATTTGCAGGATGCAAGTTTGACTGAACGCGTGTTTGTGCGTAACAGCATCGGCACTTTCTAATGGAGGTTCATTACTGACAAAACTATTGAGCGAGCACAAAACAAATTGGAGCAGAAATCATCCTGCAAGTCCAGATTTGAGAGCAGTGAAGGAAAGAATCAGGAGTTTAATCGATGCTTTGGAGCAAACTGACTGCGAGCAGAACGAACTCTGTTGGATTTGATTTTGAAGCATCATTCTGATGAACTCTGCCCTTTTTCTTCCCATCAGTTCAGAGGTGAACTTATGTCACTTTGAAAGCACCTGGACAACATCTCGTTTGTCTGAAGCTTTATTAGAAGTACAAGGTGTCTGCAGCTTTCAACAAGTAACATTTTTTAAAAACCTTTTAATACAATTACGTAAGCAATAACAACATCTATTTCCCAGTATGCTGGCATATATTGTGTAAAGTCCAGAGCACCTCTGCTTTTAATGTTGGCATTGATACCAACATCATCCGGACGTCACTGACACCAGAGTTGCTGCAGTTAACGTTGTTCTGATGTGAATGTGGCACAATGTTGTCTGATGGTCGGTGTGTGTTAATGGGTGTTTATGGTGTTTCTGTGTATTAATGACTTTCTGTCAGGGCTGCACAAGTAATCGCAATAAAACGGCATTGTAGCCGAGTGCAATATCCAAAATGCAGAGGCAGAATTTTTTTGAGAATGCGAGAAAGCATTATAATATATCATATATAATATATAATATATTACAGTGAGGTTCTGTAGAGCTGCACAGATGAGCTGACCTAAAAACTCTTGTCTCAAGATGAATGAATACATGCTTGTCTGGTTCAGACCTCAGTAAATATCACATCATCATGATTTTACTAGTTTGTTTTTTTAGTGAATATTAAAATTGTAATGCAAAACTGACCATGTATACAAAGTCTATCACATATCAGCATCCCAACTTAAGTCAAAATAATCGCAATATGAAATTTTTACTAGAGCTGCACCGATTTCAATTTTCTTGTCTGATTCCGATTTTTTTTAAGGGTCTGACCTGCCAGTTCCGATTTTCAGTCTAAGAACTGTAATTGACAGCATTCACAAACATTTTTGCAACTTTTCTTGTAAAATTTCAGTTGGATGTTCATAATCAGACACTGACTATTAAATATTCATGAAATATTATTTACCTTTTTTTCCAAGGTCTTCAGGTTACAGCCAGGTTTTATTATAGTTTTATATTTAGATTATTAATCGGGGGAATAGGGATCTTGTGAGATCAATCTTGCAGGATTTCGCAGACATGATTTCACGTGATCTCCTGTGGAAGCAGATGTAAACAAACCATCGTGCAGAACACGTGTGCGAGAATGACCAGCACAGAATCAGATATGTGATGCTGACTGGCTGGTCAGGCTGAAAACCAGCCGGTTCCGGTCTCTGGACGGTCGATCAGTGCATCCCCAATTTTTACCAAATCATGCAATTCTACTTCCTATGCAAGTCTAATGCCTTATTACCCATAGTTCCATGGTGCAACAGGCTTCAAATTCTTTTTTTTAACTGAGCAGTAAATGTGCTGTTCTTGGGCCTGATCTCACCAACTGAAACTCACCCATATTTGATAACTGTAACAGAAACAATCAGATTACTTCTAGAAGCAGCTGCACACACACCACATCCCGACACTCACTGTGTGTGACCAGGATTCACAGTTAGCATTAGCAGTTATTGGTTCCATGTTGGTTTTGTAGTTTTGTTACAGCATCATTAATGCAATTCTTTCCCCAAAAAACATTTAAACATAAGACTGAGGTTAATGTAACTTTCTAAAAGTAACTTTAACTTCATTACCAATCATCATCATTATTGGATTTTAGACTTTTTAAAAGTAGAATCTGTAGAATTTGTCCGAGGTGTTCATAAATGCAGCTAACGTAAGACAACATGCTGCCAAAAGATGATCCCTCCATCAGTTTTACAAGAGATGACTTCAGACTTGACTTAAGCATAAGATTTCTTAAGTCTTAATTCTGTCTTAACACAACTCTCTTGTGTCCACGTGTACATTGAATCTGTTATTAATCCATACTGGCTGTGAAGTGATCCCTTCCTTACACCACTGCAGCGTAAGAGATGGAGGACAAAATCTACAGACCTCATTCTGTGTGAAAATGACTTCTAAAGTTCAGCTGTCAGTTAATATAAAGCTCCTGCAGTCTGAGTTACTCTAATAAACTGGGGTTCTTCCAAAGTTCATCTTTTCAGCACTAAATTCCTCTGGATTTTGTCCCTTTTCTCTTTACTCTCACTACAGACAGGAGGAATGATTACAGCAACATTATGTTAAGATGGACTGAAACAGATTCTGCACAGAAAGAAGCCATGTGGAACCACCTCTAGAATACTTCAATTTATTTTGAACACATCTAGCTATAAGGGCAAAGTTTAATGTACAACTCCAGCGCCATAAAAGTTGGGATGTTTTATAAAACATAATTAAAATCAGAATACAATAATTTGCAAAACCTTTTCAACATGTATTCAGCTGAATCCAGCACAAAGGCAAGACGATTAATGTTCACACTGATCAGCTTGTTTTTTGTGTTGTTGTTTTTTTTTATAAATATCCACTCATTCTGAATGTGATGTTACTGAAATGCTGGGTGAAGAGTCTGGTATCACAATGGTACATCAGCTTTTCTTTGAACACTTAGTCAGTGTTTGGAAACTGAAGATGCTAACATCTGTCAGGACCAGGAGGACAGAACATATCACACCTGGTTTAAAATCACTGCACGTGCTACCTGTAAGTTTCAGAAATGATTTTAAGATTCTCTCATTGGTTGAAAAATCCCTAAATCTTCCTGCTCCTGACTACCTGTCTGACATGATATGTGCTCTCTAGATCCCTCAGGTTCCTCTGGTGCTTCTCTCTCGGTTCTTTGTAGGATCAGAGAGTGTGGACGTTCTTTTCAGCCTTGTATCCTTCTAGTCGACTACACAAGATTAAACATTGCTGCCCTCACTAGTCGGCGCCAGAAATACTAGTTGGTTAAACTATTTATCAATATTTCATTCATGTACAGTGATAATTATCTGTTGCCTCTAAGACGTTATGCACAAACCCGATGATCCAACGATAGATAGAGGACAGCTCGTAAAACCAGTGCAGTCTGGAAGTGTTTTGATGTAGAAAATTGATATCAGGTTGAATGTAGATTGGAGAAACGTGATGACATGCTAGCACTGCTAACATTAGCCACACGTTGTGTCAGGCTGCCACCAACTCTGTGACCGTGTTCAATCTGAAAAGTTGAAGCATTTAAAATATGATTTGTTGATTGTAGACTGAGATTAACGGCTTCAAATGACTCTTAATACACAGTGTTTTTTCAGACAGTGTTTAACATTATGAGTTAATAAATTGTACTTTTCTTTACTGTTAGACTATTTGACTAGTCTAAATTAAAAGTTGTGTTTAATCAACAGGGACATTCGTCAATTTTTACTTCCCCTTTTCTGTCAATTCTATCTCCTACTTTTATGCTTTTTATTTTTGTGTTGTATTTGTTCAAATGTTTTTGATCACATTTTATAGCTCTTGTTATGAGAGTTGTATGTTACGTGTGACTTGTGCTATATGAATAATTTGATTGATTTTTTTTTTTCTTTTTAGTGAAACACTTTGTGTAGACTGCTCCAGAAATATTAATAAACTTCTTCTTTTAATTATTATTATTATTATTATTATTATTATTATTATTATTATTATTATTACAGTTTTATTTGGAAGGAAGCCACATCAATGCACCAAACAGCCAAAGTCTCCATGACAACATGCAACAACATTTTCCTGCCTCCCCTTCACTGTCATGTGACCTGAAAGTCTCATCTCATTGGATGAAGCCCCGATATCAATCAAATCTGCAGGTGAGGTGATGGCGTCAGTTGGTTATCTTGGTTTTGAACGATGTAAGAGATAAATCAGAGATGCTGTTGGTGTTTTTGGAAGCAGTTTTCCTTTAAAGAACCATGCTGTCATGACACATAATTCAGTGCTGAGACTGTTGGATCATCAGTTCACAGTCATTTAAGTGTTATAGAAAGAAAATTATACACACAGCAGCTAAAGTAAGTAGTAATAAGAAGGACTGTTGCTGATCCCTCGAGGGGAGCAATAAACTGAGTGTGGCTGTGGGCAGAAATGTTTGAGCTGATAGTTTCTTCGACAGTTTTCATGTGAAACTGTGAAATGTTGCCTGAAACCGCTGTGGCTGAACAGACGCTCTCTGTTCTGCAGGCTGAAGAAGAGTTGTCCTGTTGTGAAGAAGCTGAGCGTCTTCTCTCTGAACAAAGGTGAGAAAACACAGAAACCCTCAGACACGTCGAGCGGCTGTAAACTGCTGGATGCTTCTGAAACCGCAGAGATAAGCAGAACAGAGTGTTTTATGTAGAGAAAAGGACAGAAGGTCAGCAGCCAACAAACACGGTTTTGATCAGGTCATTAACAGGAAGTTTTCCATTAAAGTAATTGAGTGATTTAATGTCATAAAGTCTTTATTGTGCCAAGTCTTTAGTTTCAAACTTGAGGTCACCCAGAAGAACAAAATACAGACCTCATCCCTCATAAAGCCCCTGAACCTCCAGACGAGACACGTTCCTAAAATGGTTTAATTATGTACATTTCCATGTTTTATTTATTGAGTTTGCTCTTTAATTCTATTTTCTGCAAGTGTTAGAGGAGTCCTTCTCATCTGAAAACCAACACACCTCTAAACTCCAATAACTGTCTCAGAAGTGTCTGTTTTCATTCTGACCAAATCACATAATTCTCTCCAGAAAACTGGGAATTATGATGAAATTGCAGAATCATACAATGAAGGATTACCTTTTCATTTCCCCTAATATCAGACTCAGTACTGTTTCAAAGCTTTTTCTACACTGACAGGAATTTAATTTAGGTAGAGAAATAGATTATCCTGTTTATATTTACTTATTTATACACGTGTATTTTGCTGGTCTAATTTAAATATCTTGAGTGTAAAAGTATGCTGGAGGCGGCCTGAAAAGTACTCGGCATGTAAGCATGGACATGGATGGACTACTGAACGGGCCTAAACTGGGGGGCCCAAAGGACCAAAAAAAACCCACACAGAATAACTACATAGATGCACAAAACAACCAAGAAGATGCAGAGACATAGAGACAGATTAATCACTTAAAAATAATGCCTAGGTGCAGCTCTAGAAAGGTCATTGGATGAGTCAGTGCAGGTAAACAGACATGAACTACACCCTCTGATTTAACATCACACAGACCTCAGCAGACACTCACAGACACTCACAGACCTCAGCAGACACTCACAGACACTCACAGACACTCACAGACACTCACACACTCACAGACAGTCACAGACCTCAGCAGACACTCACAGACACTCACAGACACTCACAGACACTCACAGACTCACAGACAGTCACAGAACTCAGCAGACAGTCACAGACAGTCACAGACACTCACAGACACTCACACACACACACACACTCACACACTCACAGACAGTCACAGACCTCAGCAGACAGTCACAGACAGTCACACACTCACAGACACTCACAGACACTCACACACTCACAGACAGTCACAGACACACACACACTCACACACTCACACACTCACAGACAGTCACAGACACTCACACACTCACACACTCACAGACAGTCACAGACACTCACAGACTCACAGACAGTCACAGACAGCATGATATCAGATTAAAATGTCTGAAAAGATTCACAAAGGCACTGTGATGACATCAAACATGATGTCATGTAATTTAAACACCATGTGGTGAGACCAAACTGGATCAGTGGGTGTTAACACTGCAGATTTAAAAAAGATTGAGCAGATAAAGCAGACACTAACACCTCCTCTTCCTCTTCCTCTTCCTCTTCCTCCTCTTTCTCCTCCTCCTCCTCTTCCTCCTCTTCCTCTTCCTCTTCCTCCTCTTTCTCCTCCTCCTCCTCTTCCTCTTCCTCTTCCTCCTCCTCCTCTTCCTCTTCCTCTTCCTCTTCCTCCTCTTTCTCTTCCTCTTCCTCCTCTTCCTCCTCTTCCTCCTCTTCCTCCTCCTCCTCCTCCTCCACAGTGTGATCTCCAGTAGCAGGGCCCCTTCCTCTCTGCTCTCCCCAGCCTTCCTCTTCCTCCTCCTGGCTGCAGCTCTGGTTCTCCTGGCCTGTCTGATCTGGTTCACTCTGGAGCCTCCGTGTCACCACAGAAGTCGGCCGTCTCGTAGCTTCCACCTGATGCTGACATATGTAAACGGGCCCCCGCCAACATGAAGACCATTCAGAGACACTGATGGACACCGTTTGTACGAAGCACTCTCCTCAGGCTCCGCAAAACGGAGGTTTGCTACTCTTCATGTCAACAGTTTGAATTAACCCTCGAGCCTGACGTTAAAAGAAAGATCTGACAGAAATCTGCTGAGGACGCAGGATGAAAAAGCAGAATAATTAGAGCTGGACTCAGGGGCAGTGCTGAGTGTCAGACATGCTTCCACTATCATGGAAACAGCAGCTCTGCTTTGTTTTTCTGCCCATTTTCACTGTTTGCTTCCATTATTACAACAACATCAGCTGAAACTCAGGCTGCAGGATTGTGTTTGTTTTGCCAACCTTGTCTTAGATAAAGGTTTTAAATACAGCTGTCCCTTTTTTCTTCCAATGGTAAAACAGTGAGCAAGTCCTGAAATATCTGAAGAGAAAATAAATCATTATTCAGCCTTTTAAGGTTAATTTGTTTGTAGAACATGTAGCCAGTAAAGTCAAAGTTCACCACTCCTCTGTGCTGTTTGCAGAAACTCTCTAAAAATGGGTAGATTAAAAGGTTATTTTGGTATTTTTTAGCCTAGACTCTATTCTCCCATGTTTTTGTGTCTTTGAGACTAATGTGGACAACAGTGTTTGAGACAGGTCCAGTACTGAGGGAGCGCTGCAGCTGTGAAACAGGGTGTAATATGATCCTTATAGACAAAGGTGAACTGTCAAACTGTTTTCACCACCGACAGACTTTCACAAGAATCAGCTGATTCATCGCTCTGTTCAAACCCACCAGACTCCATTTACAGAAACAGTTATTTTATCATCATAAAACACGACCTTCAAATTCAAAGCAAACAAAATAAAACTGACCCAAACCGTCCAAGTCTGTCCAACTGTTCCAACATTCACAAATATGGTTTGTTTGCAATAGACCTTTAATTTACTGGTGAGCTGTATTTTGTTTCTGCTGAGTTTGAAGTGTTTTATACTGATGATAAAATTACTGTTTCTGTACATGGAGTCTGGTGTCTTTGAACAGAGCCATAAATCACCTGTTTCTATGTCACTTAGACAAAAAACAAGGGAAAATAGAGTACAGGTTGAAAAATACCAAGTTAGATTACTGCGTCAGCATCACCATAAATTGAAGACATTTTATTATTTATATTGGACACCGCTGAAATAATGTCAAATCACATTTAAATAAATAGATTGCGAGCTAAAAGTCCATCCTTGACCACGTAGATCAGTCACTTACCTCCTTGTTCCAGAACTTGTTTGATAAAATACTAAACAAGTCTGTAAGATTGATAGATCTAAATCAAACTGGTTTGGATGCAGCTTTTTCTTCACCAGCTGCTGAACAAACCTTTTCTGTTTGCACACAGGAAAAGTTGCAAACCACTTAAAATCTGAAAATGTACATTTTGACCACAGCTTAAAATAAAAGTGTGTTTTTAGACATTTTCAGGAAGAGAGTTTTGAGCAGTGCTGACTTGTTGGTCTGATGGCAGCTGAAACAAACCTGTACGTCATCCGTCCTTCTACCAGGGACTGAACCAAACCACTTACTGATCACGTTATGTTTGATAGATCTGTTTCATTATGCTGCTCCATGTTCAGGATGAAAACATAAACTACATTTATTGAGTTAAATCCCAGAGCAGAAAACCTTTGAGTTCATGCCTTAAAGAATCTGACTGTATCAGAATGTATGTGATGTAGACGTGGTAATATGATCCATCTTGATGGATGTCTGAGATTTTTGGCCAGTGAAAGGATTCAGAACTGCCTTATTTTTGTATATAATTTCTATGTTTAGTTGAAAGTTGTGAGTCTGGTTTGTTTGGTTGTAATTCCAATGATTAAAGGGATAGTTCTGGTATTTGAAGTGTGGTTGTCTTAGGAACTTCTCCATAGTGAGTCTATTACCTGACTCCACGGGTCAAAAACAGAAACCTCACAGAACACAGGAGTTGCTGGACTCTTGTTGCCCTGATTGGTTAGTTTGTTTGTGTTATTGTGTGACTTTCGTGACTCCAAATTAATCCTTCAAAACACTGAAATCACTCAAAAACACACATAAACTTACTGATCGAAGCATAAACTCCTGTGTTCTGTGAGGTAAAAATACTCTGTTCTCATAGAACACTGGTTTCCTGTCATACAGCCACACTTCAAAAAACCTGAAATATCCCTTTAATGAAGCAGAGTCTAATAGTTTTAACATCAGAAGATTTATTGTGTTACTTTAGAAGGTTATATCCTTTAACTTCTATCTATGCTAATGTAGCTAAAGCTAATGAATGTAAGGATGCAGCTAACAAGCTTTATGCTTTTCTGCAGCTCAGTTAAAATCATGTTAATACTGATCACTAACTGCCTTATTAAACCACAATAGCACTTGCATTTATGATTCTTGTAGATGTTTCATAACAGGATGGATATTAACAGTGTAAAATGACAGTGTATTGATGTCAAAGGTTAAAGGACAAACCGTATCTTTTTATGTTTGAACCCATTAATCCATAGATTACTGTTGGCCTTTTCTAAACCACATAATGATCGTGTTTTTTCCTCAGGCAGACCTTCTTTTCACTTCATCTCTATAAAAAATCAGCTTGCAGAGACTTGAAACTCTCTGCAGAGAAATGATGTTTCACAGCTGAGAGACCCTGCCTGTATTTACTGTAGTGTTGAAGTTGTGTTGTTGGTGTGTTGTGTTGTATTTGAAAAGCTTTTCTAAAGAACAGTAATTTCATTTTAACCAAAATAAAAGCACATGGTCATGATGGATTGTGTGTGTGCAGGTACTTTCAAGTCTCTGCAAGTTGATTTTGTGTTTTCAGTGTTTGCACAGTGATGATGTTCTCCCTCGTGTGCAGTCTGAACGAAGACAAAGTCACTGCAGACTCACAAATATGAGCTTTGAATCTGATAAGATACTTTTGAATGTTAAATAATCTTAGAGCCCGCCTCCTGATGTCTCTGTGATTAATTTGTATTTTTACTCTTCATCATCCTCTACTGTTACAGCTTAAAAGACATCCTGCCTGGTTTATTAATATCAACATTATGTGCAGGCCAAATACTCACAATATGTACTTAATTTAATCCAAACCACCATCTTTTCCTCGTTCCGGTAGTTTTTGTCTCTAAACCTACCAGAAACTTTTATTTCCAGATAGTCCTACTTTATTCGTCTTAAGGAAATCTCGCTATTTTACCCAAACCATGGTTTTGTTCACCCTGACAGCCAACTTCTCCCATGGACTGAAAAAAGAGGAAAATTCATGTCCATGAATCTAACAGATGAAATGACTATTTCAGAAACTGCTCTGAGACTGTTGTGTTGCAGCAGTAAGAAACCTGTTTGTCTGATCATTGGACTTTTATTTTTTTAAATTAAGAAAAGCAGTTTGTCGAGTTTGTTTGTTGGAGCTGCAGGTGATGATGATAATGATGATGAAGTCTTAATACTTCAGGTGGATAAAAGGATTGAAAAGGGAACTCGCTCAGTCAACTGCCATCTCAAAAACATTTCACTTCTTTTCAAGTTTTTTTTCTTGATCATTGTTTCATGTTTCAGACACAGATGCTGCATCCAATCAACCATCTTTGATTTTGTATGAAGTTAAAAAATAAATAAATTGACCAAAAGTTTCATACAGAGTGTGGCTGGAAAATACTCGTTTGCATTTATTTCTACATAAATCCAGTAAATTCAGAGTTTTATTGACTCAGTGTGACCTCATTTTTACTCAGAGTAGATCAAGGATTTTTCTCTGAAATTTGAGGGGGGGGGGGGGGGGTGTTGGTGGTAAATTTATCACTTTAATCTCAGATTTTTTTTTTTTTTAATTCTTAGAAATTCATATTTTTTTCCTGTAAATGTATCACTTTAATCTCAGTGAATAACCAAGTTTTTTTCCTCATAAATTTAATTTTACTTTCCTGATGTTTTCCTCAGACTGTTAACCCTCTGCCCTACTTTAACATTAGTTTTTAAACCCACAATCAGTCAGTCGACTGTAGCTGCCATGGACAAATATTACAGATAAAAAGTGTAAATGTTTAACAAAAAAAAAAAAGTTGTCAAACTGCTGGTCAGACCCAGAAACCAACATTTGTTGTTCAGAAAGTCTTGTATGTCGAAACTGATCAGCAACAGTATTTCTGCTGAGGCTTACATTTGAAAATAGCTTTTTGTCTGAAAACAAGACGTCACACACTTTAATCTGGCAGCGCTTCAAAAACTCTCCCTCTGTAAATGGATTTACTGATCTGGTTGATCTGGTTTTCTCTTCTGACACTATAAAACTATCCACAGCTTCACTTTGTGACTCTTTTGAAACTCTTCTGCCTTCAGTAGTTTCTGCTGTGTGTCCAGAGTTCTGTACTTGTCCTGATAGTTATGTCTCTCATGTTATATTCTTTAGTTACAGCCACATTAGCTCCAAAGTGGACAAACAGGTCCTCTGCCTCCCACCTCCTCTGAAAGTCCCTGTTTTTAAAGTCCACTTTTCGTTTGGCCATTTATTTTAGGGGTTAGCTTAACTGTCACTGTAAAAGTGCTGACTGATGCATTCATCCACTGACCACTGATCAGTGTGTCATTAAAGCAGCAGGCTGGCACACAGGTGGGCAAGAAGTGGCAGCTGTTGCAATGCACTGTGGGGTTTGTAGTATGAGTGGTAGGAGTGCAATTTACCGGCAGGCCATTCATAATAAACACATGAATATATAATTGATTATAATTAATTAATTATAATTATCAGTTTGACTGCAGGCTGAAAATTCTTCTAAACTGGAGCTCGATGTGAAATTCAGAGTCACTCAGTGTTTCCACAGGTTAATGATGCTGTGTGTCTGTGAGTGTGTGTGTCTGTGAGTGAATGACAGCAGGTTTTGTGTCTTAGACCAGATTTGTGTGTCGGATCTCGTGTGTTGCTCACGTGTCAGGGGAACGCCGAGTCACAGTGATCAGTGACACTGCTAATACACTCAGCAGGGATTAACAGCAGAACAAGCAGCCTGTGTGTGTGTGTGTGTGTGTGTGTGTGTGTGTGTGTGTGTGTAACCATGCACATTAAGTGGGACATCATTCTCATTGTCTATCGGTAGGAGGTGTGTTGATCTTTGTGTTTGTTAGTGATCTGATCTACAGACACAAACTCTTTGTAACACCACTGATCATGTTGGCAGCAGTTTTCAGAAAATACCTGCAGCTCTTTTACTTCTGTCTTTAAACAAGTGATTCATTGTGCAGTAGGACATCTTTGAGAAGTATTACAAGAACAGATATTATAATTTAGACATCACTAACTATTAGAAACTGAACGGAAACACCAAAGATTCAATAAAACACTAAAACAGCAGCGAATTGCTGAGATTTAAAAGATGTGCTATTGAGATCTTCTGCAGGTTTCTTCAGATATTTGGAGCTGAGAAAATAAAGTGAATGTTAAATATTTAGTCTCATTCCCTGTCTGTGTTTGTCTTAGTTATAATAAAAATACCACTGGTTATCAATATTGTTCAGCCCGTCCTCACCAGAGAAACAAGTGTGAAGGTTTTCTGTGCAGGCAGCTTGTTATGACCCTATAGACTTAGACTTTATTGTCCCCCACAGGGACTTTTTTCTCTTCCACAGCATTGTACACACTGGTCAACAAACAAACAGGACAAAACAAACAAACACACATAATAACAACAGGATAATCTCAACTGATTATTATTTCTTTTGTTTTACTGACGTTGAGATGAAGATGGTTGTTTTCACACTGACTGAAGTGTGTGATTGTGTTGTGGTTGTTCAGAACAGAGTGTTCATCTGTGAGTAGGTTTTATCATCTGAATACATTTACTAGTTCTTTCTCTCAAAAGGACTTGAATTACTTATACGTAATTAGTTACAAGGATATGTAACTTTTGCTTCACTTTAAAATGTCTGTGACGGGGAGGCTGTTTGGCTCAGTTGGTGGGGCGTTCGCCCCGTGTGTGGAGGCTGTCGGTCCTCTGCAGTGGCTGCTGGTTTGGTTCCCGCCTGCGGCCGTTGGCTGCGTGTCGTCCCCTCTCTCTTCACCACCCTTCCCTGTCTGCTCTTCAGCCGTACTATTAAATAAAGGCAAGAAAAGCCAAAAAACATAACTTAAAAAAATAAATAAATAGATGTCTCTGACAATTTATTAATGCACACAGCTTAATTATTTTAGTAACCAGTGTTAAATTTTTATTAAGCCTGCTACAGTCACAGTGATTCACGTGTCACATGCATACGTCATGCATGACTGCCAGTGGTGATGAAGATAAAATGAAGAGACTGAAAAGAAAAGCTTCAAAATCACTGCAACTGATTAAAATGCACCAGTTAAGTGTCCGTAGTGTCTGTTAGCTTACAGCAAAAAACTGATGTGGTATTTGGAGATTTCAAACATTTGTAAGGTGGTACACAGTGTAAAAGGTCTGACAAACACTAGTGTAAATGAAATATGAAAAAAAAATGAATTATGAGTTAAATCAGGAACTTTGTGATCACAGAAAATGTAAACAAAGTTGTAGCATTAGCAGCGTGCTAAAGTTAGCATGTACACTTTTAAGTGTCGCTCTTCTCCATGTCAGCTGAAGTGTAGGAATGTACTCAATGAGTGTGTGTGTGTGTGTGTGTAAACGTGTGTGCACAGCATGTGGCAGTCATTCTCAATGACTGTGTGTGTGTGTGTGTGTGTGTGTGTGTGTGTGTTTTAGTCGTGCAGACGTCACTTCATGTGTGTGATCTTTCTGCTTCTCCTCTTCATGTTCACACAGTTTTTCTGAGTGTGTGAGAGACTCGACTGACGATATTCTTTCATTTGTGTGACACTGCAGTCGTTCTCTTGCTTGCGTGTGTGTGTGTGTGTGTATGTGTGTGTGTGTGCTCTGCTGGTGATCCAGTTAATGAAAGCGCTCCATCTGTTTGGAGCGCCGGCAGGCCTGCAGCTGGGATGAGGACGATTATAACTGCTCATTAAAAAAAAAAAAAGAAAATTTTAAACTTTCCCCTCATGAGTCATGAAAAGACCAACATCAACTATTTCATTCATTTATAAATTCCAAATCTGAGCCATGAGCATGAAAACAAAAAAATTCTCCTCAAGAAGAAAACTGTCTAGTGTTAAAAAAATCAAACATATTTGAACACATGACTCTTAAAAGTCTGCAGCTGTGACCTTTTGTTTTTGACATGTCTCTAAAGAGTTCAAGTTGTTTCCTGTGTCCTGTACATTCTGCCTCCATACGCTAGGGTCCAATTTTAAATCTCTGCATTGTCCAGTAAAGCTGGGATGTGTTTTGGACAGACAACTTTCAGTGTGGAAGCGGCACGGTGGTGAGGGGAGGAGGTCTGGGGGTGGCAGGCGCATGAATTGACACGATTGTTTCCCACGGCTGAGAAAACGCCTCAAATTCACTTAGAGGGCAAATAATTTCATGTTAGCTGAGGAATCTGCTGGTGGACTTTTAACCCCACAGTCGACAGATACAGAGCTGATACAGACAGAGATAAAGAAACTTCAGATCTGAAGCTGAGAGGACTGAATGACTTAAAATCCTGCTCGCTCTGTTTCAAAATGAAAGGATAGACCTCTGAAGAAGAATCATCTCATTTCAGGGGATTCATTACTGACAACAGACACAAAACAACATTGACAGAGGAAGAAAACTATTTTTAATGAGCTGCAGAGCTCCTCAGGGGACATGAGTCAAACCTTAAATTCCACAAGTTTCTGATCCCACGAGCACCAGGAACATGATATAAAGTTTAGCTTGATGATATGAACGCAGTGAGAGCCAATCATCTGCAACTCTTCATCTAACAGCTCACTGTGACTCATCCTGCTTGTACGATTCCCTCTACCATCTGAAACTGGTCCAATTGTCAAATACTGCTGAACATGTCAGTATCTTGTCTTGTTTTACTTCAATGACAGAATAAGTCCATTGACACCCAAAGAAACACTGTTCTTCTTTGTTCAGCCTGCAACCAAATCAGACCTGTTTGTCAAATCGCATCTTTAAGACAGACTCTCCACACTGTTATTTGCATTGAATCAGATCAAATTTGTGTGCCCAGACATCACCAAATTATCTACAGTGGTTGCTATAGTAACAACATAGGCATCAGTAATTTCATACGTGAGTGACGCAGCTTTCAGCTGCACAAACACAAGAGACTCATCATCTCACCCTCCAAACAATCCTGCTGTCAGACTGCGGTGCAGAAATCTGACGTCACACCAAACAAACTCAGGCTGATATATCGTGATGCTCGGCCGCTCTAATGCTCCTCCATCACTCTGGATTCAAAGTTGTTGTTGTTGGCCATGTTGCAAAAGACACGGGACTGAAACGATTCTTCAAGTAACTCGAGTAATTTGATTATTAAAAGGCCTCGTTTAAATCTGAACAACTGTACAGCACACTGTTTTGCATGTAGGGATGGGTACTGAAATTCAGTATTAAATGTCTGAATTATTAAAAAGGAGAGGAGTCTGGCTGCAGACCTCCAGCGTGAGGCCGCCTCCAGCATCAGGCCTGGAAATAACAAACTTTTTGTGCATCTCCAAAAGGACTCCAGCATTTTCGTCAGCTGCCTTCAAGTGATGGACATTTGCTATTTGACTGCCACTGTGACAGTAATGCACCGACTTGATATAAAAACTTTTTATGATCATAATATTACTGTACACTTAGGTGGTGTGTGATTTTTTTTGTCCCATTTGTGTACTTTTAAATACTTAATTACTCTTTTAAATACTTAATTACTCTCCGTCGATTAATCATAACTACGAAGAGAGACAGCAGAGAGGAGGGAGGGAGGGAGGGAGGGGGGTCGTGTGTGAAGTGCCGACTGATATAAAACTTTTTTGATGATAAATCCTGATGGTACTGAACAGTTATCTGATTAAAATATCTGTCGGAAACAGACAGATGCTCGTCTAGTCCATTAAACGTTTGTCACTTTGGTGCATTACATTATATATGAGAGGTGTGTTTGTTTTTTGACTGGAAGAGAGCTTAGCTACAGCTGCATGGACGGAGTTTATACCCCATTTTGACAGCTGATGTAATTCAGTAATGTTGCTGGCAGATGTATTTCCATATAATGAATAGGCAAAATCAACACGTATCCTACATTTAATGTGGCGGGCCGCCATAAACAAAACACTGTATTCACTGAACCACAGAGAGTCACTGAAACACTGATCTCTGACCTGCTGTGATGGAAAAAATACTCACATCCTTTACTTCAGTAAAAGCACTAATAACACAATGTAAAAATACTATAGGCAAAAATCTTCCATGTTATTGTTTCCTTTTTTGAAAAATCAACATGTTTATTGCTTTTGTTGTACTTTAATGGTATTCTTATTGGTATTTTTTGATGACCAAATACAGACCTGCAAAATCATTAGAGGAGAAAAAGGTGGCATTGGTAAATCAGTCCCCTGTAGGGGGTGTGGGGGCGTCTGTCCTGCTCCAGAAGAAAAATGTTGTGATTTTAACATGTTAATGAAGCATTCTGGTGACTGTATCTTTACTTTTATTTTTGTACTTCAGTAAAAAGTACAAAGCAGTAAACTTACTTTACTTAGTAGTTTTACTTTAACAACTTATAATTGTTCATTTATGAGACCTTTCTCATTTTCTCTTTTGTCTATAACTGTCGCTCTTAAAGCAAAAATAATGTAATAGAAAAAAACTGCAGAACATGCCATATTTCTTATCTGATTACTCATTAATCAGCAGAATAATCAATAGATTACTCAGTAGTTTAGGTTCAGATTGTGGTTTGAGTTAAAATAAGTTACACTATGTAAGTAAGGCCAGTCTCCTGGGTGAAAATCCAGTGTTTGTCAATCTTTATACCACTCCTGTCATAATTACTACAGCCACTAGATGTCACTACCTAACTATAAATGTATGTATGGGTTGTTATATTGATGACGTATATGGTTGCTGTTCTGGTCAGGACGGGCTGAGAAAAGACCACTTCCCTTCAGGTAACGCAGCCATAAACACTTTGAATTTCTTACAGTTGCTTCATAGTAAATGTCCCGACCTAGTTTACCAGTGGAAAACTTTTATTGTGAAACAGCAGCAGGAAATGTGAAGTGACTTCCTACAGCCCTGATATGACGTTAAAGTGATCAGGAAACAGTAAAACAAAACATTCAGACCTTCAAACCACAGAGATTCAGTTAGAAGCTACAAAATATGTTGGTGTCTTCAGTGATTTTATAAGTTATCTTTCTCTTTTTTTTCTTTTGTTTTGCTTTACATGTGTTATTTTATGCCATTTATGACTTATGCAGAGACAATGTGACATTTTACACATGAATGTTATGGAGATGTAGGTGATGTCAGGTAACATAATATAAAGAGTGAGAAAGTCTGCGTATGGAGGAGGAGGAGGAGGAGGGTGGACAGATGCCTCAGACAAACAGAGGACTTGCAGCCAAAGGATTGCAGTTTATGGTCCTGGTAAAATTAAAAGTCATGTAGTATGTAAGTTAACTTGTGTACTTAAACTTCTTTTAACCAAAACCACGTTCAGTTAAAAATGATTGATATTTATAAAACAGAACTACACATGCACATGGCTTTATGAACATGTATGAACATATTTCTGTCTTTGTGCATAGAGGTTTATGCATCTGGCCCCTGGTTTCTGAAGCATATAATGACATGCTGAGGTAAAATTCAAACTGAACTGAAACAGAGAGCAGAAAGAAGATGCGAGAAGATGGAGGGAGGACAGATTCCAGTCAGATTCCTGCTCTGGAGCTGGGAATGTCAGATATTTCAGTTTGTATTAATGAAGAACACAGACTGCGTTGTTGTTTAATGGAGGCTACAGCTGCATTCATTTAACACAAAACTCCTTCAGTCCTGCAGCATATAGACACGTCCTGTCTCTGTTTGCTGCTGGTTGGCTGTTTTGACATCCTGTCGGTTTCTTATTAAAGACCTGGGCTGACCAGACCAGCTAGGAAACATGGTGTGCGTCGTACCTTTGCTTGAACAGATGTAAAGAAGAAAATCGGCGCCAAACTAAATTATTACATTGATTTAATTTAAATCAAGCAGCAGCAGCGACCGTTACACACCAGCTGCTGCAGTTAATCAGATTTAAAACATACACAGAGGTTTTAGTGAAACTTAAAGAAAATGGATGCCAGATAGAGACGTTCTACTGATTTAATTTAAATGTAATGGAATTAGTCTATTTACTGGTGAATATACAAAAACAGGAAAATGCAGTTTGGTTTTTGGCTGACTGCTTCCTGTGTCTTACCTTCTGTCCTCTTGTGAATGTATAAGGGCTGCATTAAACAAGGTGTGTGTTCAGAAGTTGACTGTGTGTGTGTTGGTGGTGCAGATGCTCAGTGTGTGGCTCCAGGCTGGACACACACTCCCTGATCTCTAGAACTAATGAACCGTCCAAATTGTTGTCCTGGACGGCCATGTTCTCCAGATTTCAGTGTCCTTAGAAAACCCACTATTTAATTTTATTGTCCCAAACACTCTTCTCTGCATTTCACTGTCCACACTCACATCCTGTTTCATGTCATTAAGCAGAGGATCAACTTATGGAAAAGCAATGCCAGAAAACAATATTCCTGTTTGTGTGTAATATTGAGTGTAGAGATTTAACTGTATGTTTGTATATTGTCTAGACCAGGAATTTTTGTTTAGCGCTTGAACATTAAAGTTTGATTACAGTAATATTTCCCAGTCCAGTCTCATTCCAAAGCATCTGATTTTGATTCATGGTCAATGGTCTGGAACGAACGGCAATAACAAAATAACATTTTACACACACAGCTTCTAAACAACATTCATTCAAGTTCAAGACAGTCAAGCGAGATGATGCATGGAGTCTGCAGCAACAAAACACAACACTCTCCAGCAGTTCATGTTGTCATGACGATGATGCCACCCTTAGGAAAATAAGACACAATAAAGGAGCAATGTGCAGCAACTGTGTGAACAGAAATGAGTCAAACTAGTGAGTTGAAGTCAGACTGTAAATTAAATAGAATTAAGTTGTATATTAAATTAAATCTATGGTTGCAATGAGTTGTTTAACCCCGCCCACTCATCACCAGACTGAAGCTCTGCAGGAACATTGCAGGATCGCAGGATGTGTGCAATGATGAGTCCTCCACTGTAAGTCCATCACCTGTCACCTGTCTGTCAAAATGAAACCTGTTATCTTTTAATTAAAGCCCACTGCTGTGAAAATACACACTCTGGACTTCAAGTTCAGAGATTTCCGGTGTCACTGCTGCCAAACTCCATTAACAATTTGCTGAATTTAACCGTTATAAACATCTACTCCTTCTACAAGATAATTAATGATTTCTTACAACTCACAAACGGACACTCACTAATTCAGCGAACATTCAGCATTAATTTAAACTCTGATTTATGTGAAACAGGCAAATTAAAACAGTCATTCAGGCCCAAAACAAATATTTTAAAGAAGAACATGCGGCTACAGTGTTGTTGTCACAGAAGTCAGTATTTCAGCTTTGTGATCAGTTTATGATTTATTACAATAAATATATTCCAGATTTCTTCTTTAAATCCACATTGATTTTTGGACAGAATCGTTGAAAATGATTTCAAGCTGCACTATATAGTCAATGTCACTAACATTTCATTGATCAATAGAAAATGCTGTAAACATACAGTATTCATCACAACAGGAGGTATGGGCTGGGTCCACAATGACTCAGACCTCAGCACTGACTGCACTAAAGCAAACTCTAGGTTTTACTTCACCAAGGCATGAAAACTATTCTACACATGTGAAGATGCAGTACCAGCAGGAGGGAGGCAGCCGGGGTGGAAACCATGGTTACTGTTGATTGTTTAAGGAAGAAGTTTATTTCAACCCAAACCACAATGTTTTCCTAGACTTAACCACTTAACTAATCAGATGTTGCATATTATTGATAACCTGACCACAGAGGAAAAATGTGGCACTGTCACAGTGGACCAGCGGGTCACTGTTGTTATTGTATCTATATACACTGTAGCCCTCATTAACATTATCTGATATAAAAGACTCTCTTCACCACTAATGACAGACACTGTTTGTGTTTGATATGTTTCAACTAGTGATCAATCTGCCAATATTTTTTACACTTATCAATTAGTTGTTTGGTCCATAAAATATCAGAAAATGTTGATCAGAGACCAAGATGACGTCCTCAAATGTCTCGTTTTGTCCACAACTCAAAGATATTCAGTTTACTGTCAGGGAGGAGGAAAGAAACCAGAAAATATTCACAACTGTTCAATTGTTTCTGTTCTAGTCAAAATAACATAAGGTGATACAGAAATGGCTGCAAAAATAGTCAGGAATGTTCCTTTATGCACACTGTAACTCTAACCAAGATTTATTGATAAGGCCTGTTGTGAGTCGGGTTGTGATTGTCATTTTTAAAAAATGGGTCCTGAGAAGAAAACGTTTGGGAAACTGTGTTATACACCATCTGAAGACATCATGTTGGCTCTAAATAATTGTTAAAATTTGCCACTGTAGATATAAAAAGAGGCATGAGGTCTCTGAATTGCCAACTTCTGACAGATAATTTTAATAGCATGTTAATGGGGTCATGTGAGCTGTATTTACAATAATTAATACATTATATCAGTTAAAATGGTGCGTTTAAAGTCTACTCTCTACAGTTGGACAGATCAGAATATGGACAGAAATCTCTGTTTCAGCTGAGTGTGATGAGGACTTCCATTAAAACTGTAAAATAATGTAAAAAGACATCAGACTGACCTCCAGGTCCTGCTGCTGCTGCTGTGTGTCTCTGTGGGTGGAGAGCGCTGCTAACGTTAGCGAGGTTCAGCCTGCTAATAATGCTACGTAACACTGATCACTTTCCTGGGATCTTTAATGCAGATAAAAGTGTCCATCAAGGAGTTAATAATAGTCCTCAGCCTATAAACATGCCAATTAACATGGCATTACCTGTGGCAGGTGTGTGTGTGTGTGTGTGTGTGTGTGTGTGTGTGTGTGTGTGTGTGTGTGTGTGTGTGTGTGTGTGTGTGTCAGGGCCCTGTCTCGGCAGTGTAGTGCAGGATAAAGTCAGGATGTTCCCCTGGTTAATGTCTTTGGATGTGAGCCTACAGTGACAGGACTGACTGGCTGACCAACCGGCTGTGTGTGATGGAGTCTGGTTCACTGCCAACAAAACACACACACACACACACACACACACACACACACACACACACACACACACACACACACACAGGCATTACCTGTGGCAGGTGTGTGTGTGTGTGTGTGTGTGTGTGTGTGTGTGTGTGTGTCAGGAAGCTGATGTTTTTTGGAAATTAAAAGTGACGTGCTGCATCCGGAGCATAAAAAGGGGAAGATGTTGGGGTGTTCTGTGTACTTAATTATTTAAAATGATGCTCAGAATCGATCAATAGCAGGAGCAGACCGACTGGGATCTTTAATGAGCTGATGCTGGAAATTAAACAGGCTCTAAACAGCTGTTTAAACCTCCTAACGTCTTCAGTTTGATCTGAAAAATGTTTCTGACAATTTAGAAAAACATTTGATCATCAGTGTTGTGCTGGTTCACTCACGCACAGTTCAGTCCACACAGATTAAAATGAACTAGTTCATATTCATTTCTTCACTTTTCTCCCTCACTGTTGTCTGGTATCTGTTCTCAAACTGTTCCACTGGTGGTACACAAGCTCCCTCTGGTTAGTCTGTGGAGGAATGTTTCAAATATTTTTCTTCATTAAATAAATTAATTAGAGAAAAAAATGATCCCATAGTCAACAGGTGGTAAGAACTAGGTAATATATTTGAAAAGTCTTTAACATGACCCATAAATTACCCCCAGATGTGATGGTAAGTTGGAGCAGAACTTGGTGGGAATAAACTGGTGTGTAGCAGAGCCGGGTCGGAGGTATTTGAGGAGCTTGATATTTTCTGATGTTGTGTACAGTGAATAAAATTTGATTGTTCTTTTCTAGAACAGTCTTGTTGTTGGGAAGTCTTTTACTTGGGTGGAGGAACTTTGCAACTACTTTTACCTTCAATGTTAATGATTTCATTCATCATTCACTCACAATGTTTCGAACACTGGTTGGATGCTTCAACTCGATGTGCCATTTCATTTTCGTTGCCAATATGGCTGATGTTCAGGTTTTTCAGACCTGATGCAATATTTGCGTGAAAAATTGAGTTTTATTCAACTGGACTCGTAAAAACTTTATATGTGTCGTTATTTAACTCTTGCAGGAGTTAAAAGTACACTATGAAACATTTCTGTATTAAAACGTCTAAAAAGGCTCAACTTGCGTTATATTTTCTGTTGGGATGTGGACTTACATTATCCCAAAGGTTCTAATAATTTTTAAACCAACCTAAATCTATTTTACAGTACACTGGTACAACATGCCAAGTTGAACTTCAACTCAAATTAGACAAAAACTAGTAACAGTTTGTTCTTTATTAAACCATTAATTAGACCCCTATCATACTTTAAAAGAGGGTAATTATGGACACAATACAACAGAAGTGTACTGCAAACTAAAGTTAAATCATACATTTGAGAGACTAATTGGCAGAGTAGGCTGGACTGCAGTGTTTGATCAAATCACATCATCTGGCTGCAGTATTAGTCTGTACATTGTACTGTGCTCACCTGTAGACAAAATATTCACCTGCCTGTAAAATTTTATCACAAATTTACTTGGTTTGTCTGGTTCATACGCAGCAGAAATGTGATTTCACTTAAGTTTACAGTGCAGTTCTGTTGTAATTTGTCCATAATTACCCTCCAATAAAATTTAATAAGGATCTATTAAGCAGCCTTTTTATTAAGCACCTTGAATTGCCTTGTGTATGAATGGTGCTATATAAATAAAATTGCCTTGCCTATTAAAAGGTCTAATAAAGAACATATTTATAGTTTTTGTCTAATTTAATGCAAACTACTGCTGATTGTGTCTTATTAGTGTACTGTAAAATAAACTGCAACCATGAAATTTATTCAAGGTAACTGTTTTTCCTACAAGTCACTGCTAGTTTCTTTAACTTCAGTGAAAATACAGGATTCATCCTGGTCACCTTCAGTCTTAAAACAACGTGTACAGTTTTGTTATGGTTTCCAAACTAATCAACATGTTTCCACAAAAGAGTTTGCATGATCTCTGTTTGTGTGCAAACTCGAGCGACTGATGGCAAAAAAAATGTGCAGATATAATATGAGCAATGCAGCATCTTTTTTTTTCCTCTGCAGAAATGATTTTTTCATACTAAATTAATTTTCTTGAATCAGTATTGTTTCTATATAGTTGGAGGACAGTTTTTCTCCTGTAACCACCTCTCAGCTGTGTTAGTCAGTCTCTCATTGTCTCTGACTGCTTTGATGAGTTGAAAACAAAATACCACAGAATACCAAAGAGAAAAGTTTAGGAGGTGAAGCAAGTTTGTGAAACTTTTCCAAAATGGAGTCAACAAGCAACAGATCAGTCATCCTGTTGGCTGACACATGGAGCACGCTCAGGTTCAGACATCTTCACTGAAAGAAACTGAACCAATCAGCTGCTCCCATAATTCCACACTGCTTCATGATGTCATCAAACTATGTCTTATTTTTTGTGTACTGAACTTACAAGTTGTCCATTTAACACCACACAGTTCAGTTCACGTTCAGTGAAAACGCTCTTTCACTACGTTCATGCACAACACTGTCACTCATGGTGAGTGGCAGGTTTACATTGTGTATATTCTGACTCTGCCCTGAAGCTATATGATGCTTTCACTCAGTTTTTACAGCTGCAACATCAAATGGAAATATTAGAGACCCTGCACATAATTTTCTATACAAATTTCCTCATAAATCCAACCTGACACAGTTCTTTGTAAACTTGAAGGTTTCCAGAGAGTGAGAGTGAGAAAGGAAAGTGTTTCTGAGAGGCAGACTCAGAGCGACAGCCTGGCCTCCCCTGAGACTGAGAACAGAGATTAAAAAACACAAAGACAGACTGTGAAAATTAAAAAGTCAAGACACAGAGATAAATGAGGAGGCACTGGGAGCTCAGGACACATCCAGAGGTGGAGGATGTGAAGGAGAGGACTCCACTGACCGCAGGTCATGAATAAAAATTCAACCCTAACAGCATTTACAGACCACAGAGTCGGGTTTGTAGTAGTGTTGTTGTGTAAAGCTTTGGACTGGAGCCACATTCACTCTTATTTAAATGTAATCCATCAGGAAATGACTCCCTTCTTCTTCTCTTCCTCTGACCGGTGCAGGTAGAGATACAGTAGAGTTACAAAGTGTGGGTTTGGTATTTCAGGCATGAGTTCTGGAATTAAAGGTCCTGTTCACACTGAGGTTTACTCAGTGTTCCCAGGATCAGAACCAAACAAGGTGAAGCAGCCTTTAGTTTCTCTGCTCCTCACCTGTGGAACAAACTTCCAGAACACCTGAGGTCAGCTGAAACTGTCGGCTCATTTAAATCAGGGTTTAAAACATACAAACTGTTTACTGCAGCCTACCAGTGAAGTGGATACGTTACTTATTTTAAGGATAATCTGTAGCTATTGTTTTTATATTTGTCTGCTGTCGCTTTTGTTTTATGTTTGCTTCTTTCTTTAAATGCATTTTCTGTAATGTTTTAAACTATTTATTGTCCTGCTTTTAGCTTTTGTTTTTAAGTATCTCAAATACAATTTTAATGTTCTTTTAATGTTTCTATTTTAATGCATTTTCAAGTTCTGTAAAGCACCTTGAATTGCCTTGGTGCTATATAAATAAAATTGCCTTGCCTTGCCTTGTTCATTTGGACACTGACAGCTGGAGATGTTCAAGGCTTGGATGGATGTGAAAGTCTCCTCAATGAAGATGAAGGACTGTGAAAAGTTATCTGGATGTTTGATAAAAAGTCAAAGGTCAAATGACTCCAAGGTGAAAAATCAAAATTCATGCTTTTTAGTTTGATCTGAGCCAGGCTGAAATTCAGTTAGAAATGGCCGTCTGATGATGATGTACTGTAAAGTTATGACTGAAGTCTAGCAGCCCCCTGGTCAAGTTAATGTTATTTATCAGTAACCGGAAGGCAAATCTCTCAGTTCAACAGTCAAACTTCGTTCCTACTCTGACCTGTGGTCATGAAGGCATCATGACCAACAGAACAAGATAACAGATACAAGCGGCCAAAATGGGTTTTCACAGGAGGGTGGCAGGCATCTCCCTTAGGGATACGGTGAGAAACTCAGTCATCTGTGAGGAACTTGGAGTAGAGCTGCTGCTCCTTTGTGTAGAAAGGAACCAGTCGAGGTGGTTCAGGCATCTTGTAAGGATGCCACCTGGTCGCCTCCCCAGGGAGGTGTTCCAGGCACGTCCAGCTGGGAGGAGGACACAGGGCAGACCGAGGACTAGGTGGAGGGATTATATCTCCATCCTGGCCTGGGAACACCTGAGGATCCCCCAGTCAGAGCTGGTTAATGTAGCCGGGGAAAGAGATGTCTGGGGTCTGTTACCTCAAAGACCCGACATTGGATAGGCAGGTGAAAATGGACGGCTGGATGATTAATACTTATCACAGCAATGTTTAGTTATTTACCACACTGACAGTGAAGATTTGTGTATCTCTGCCAGTTTTCCCTGGAGACTCCCATTTTCAAGATTCAAGATTCAAGATTCAAGATTCAGTCATTTATTACATCTCAATGAAGAATTGATTGGAATTTGTCTTGGTGTGAGCTCAAACAAAACAAATACACATGGAAATATCTAACAAATGACTCATCAATATAAGATGAATATACAGCATAAAATACTAATCAGAGTAAATAAAAACTCACAGAAAAGCAGACATACTCTATCAGTGACCAGTCAATAAAAACCCACTGAGGTACACAGTTAAAAAGGGTGTCCCCTGCAGTTAAACAGAGTTCATGAACAGACCTGAGGGTGAGGAGTTAAGGGTCCTCACTGCCTGAGGATATGTGCTGTTATGGAATCGAGTGGTACTGCTCTTAATACCGTTTAATCGCTTTCCTGAAGGAAGGGGAACAGAGAGTAGATTGGCAGGGTGGGAGGGGTCTCTCATAATTTTCAGACCCGTCCTAAGCATGCGAGTGTTATAAATATCATAGATGCTTGGTAAATCCTGGCCAATGATTTTTGATGCCGTTTTCACCACTTTGTTAAGCTCCTTCCTGTCATCAGCTGAGCAGTTACCACACCACTCTCTATCACAGATCTGTAAAAGTGAAGCATTCCAGCCTTTGATACCTTAAATCTCCTGAGCTGCTGCAGAAAGAACAACCGTTGATGTGCTTTCTGCACAATATGACTAATATTGACAGTCCATTTAAGAGAAGAAGAAATGGTGGCCCCCAGGTATTTCCACAACATCATCATCATCGATAACCAAGGGCTGAGGCTCACAATCTTTGTATTTGCATTAATCTACAATCATCTCCTTGGTTTTGTAGATATTTAAGCTCAAGTTGTTAAGGGCACACCACTCAACTAGTGAGGAAACATCTTCTCTGTAAGCAGATTCATCATTACAGGAATCAGAGCGGTCACAGTGGCGTCATCCGTATATTTAAAGATTTTAATTGAGTCAGAATGAGAAATGCAGTCATTGGTGTACAATGAATAAGGAAGAGTAGACAAAACACAACCCTGAGGACACTAATGGGCAATGACTTTGATTTGAACAACTTGTAACCTGTTGGTTAAAAAGTCAAAGATCCAGTAACACATGGACCTGCTAACGCCCATCGTTAGGAGTTTGTCATGCAGACAAGCTGGAATAATGTTCTTAAAAGCAGAAGGACACGAGCAGAAGCCTCAAGGTGCTGCAGGATATACAGTATGTCACAAAAGTGAGTACACCCCTCATGTTTCAGCAACCATTTTATTATATCTTCTCAAGGGACAATACAATAGAAATGAAACTTGGATATACTTTAGAGTAGTCAGTGTACAGCTTGTAAAGCAGTATAGATTTTCTATCCACTGAAAATTACTCAACACACAGTCATTATTGTCTAAATAGCTGGCAACACAAGTGAGTCCACCCTTAGTGAAACCTGTACATGTCGTTCAAACATGCAAAGACACCTACAAATTAGCATGTCATGGATTAGAGCTGTTAAATTTGGTGCTTTGGGTACAATTCCCTCATATTGGCCACTGGATGTTCAACATGGCACCTCATGGCAAAGAACTCTCTGAGGATGTGAGAAATACAATTGTTGCTCTCCATGAGGACAGGTTCCACTCTGAACAGGAAAGTGGTTGCTGAAACGTGATGGGTGTACTCACTTTTGTGACATACTGTGTAGTCATAGTCATCTAAATAGCTCACATTTGTCGTTTTAGGCACTGGGACAATTATTGCTGATTTAAAACAAGTTGGAACCTTACACAGACTGGGAGACCATTTAAAGACATTCACAGATCTTTTTGTTGATTTGACAGTTTTCAGTTTTTGTCTGTACCTAGGGATGAGGAAGATGGTATTGTGGTCCGACTGACCCAAAAGGGGCCCATACAACCGAGTGGTATGCATTGGGGATGACAGTAGCAGTGGTCCAGTGTTTTGTCACCCCTGGTAGCAACATGAATTTGCTGTTTGTTTACATCTGCTTCCACAGGAGATCACGTGAATTTGTGTCGTGTGAAATCTCACGTATTTTTGAATATTTAATGGTAACTGGTGTCAATAATTCTAAGAATTTTCTCAAAGTCCCACATAGAACCATTAAACTTAAAGTTTTCATACCAGTCAGTAATCATGCAGAAATTTAGTGATTTGCATGATGTTCAGATGTTTTGACACTTTGTCAATCTGGATTTATCTGGCTGGTGTCTTATGGAGTTTGTTTGACAGTAGAAGAAGATAGGAGGATGTCAACATTACAGAGAGAGACAGAGACAGTCGTCTTCATTCAGCTCCCTGGGGTCAAAGGTCAAACCCGCTTTAGAGCCTCAGTAGATTAGGACTGACCTGTCTCACCACTCCCTCGGGTCCAATCGCTCTGTCTGAAGGAAATCTTCAATCTGTGCTGCCAGAGTATCTGAGCTCAGCCGTCTTCCCTGTGGAGACGAGAACAGACAGACAGTGACATCAGTGGATTGAGACTCGTCCACCTCAGCAGGTCTCCAGTGTCCACTTGTCTGTGGTGAGGTCACCTCCTTTTCTGGTTACCCCTAACAACCAGTCGGTGGTCACCACTGTGTGCACAGAGAGTCCTGTCTCTTTTGTCATCATCAGAATCATTTAGCTGCATCTTTGATGGTATCTGAATCCTTTCACTCAAGTTTTTTGGAGTAATAAAATTATGTTCAGATGAATAACAGCTTGAATAAAGGGCCGCAGTTAGTTCAGCGTCACTGTCTGCATGTTTCTGATCTTTGAAAGATGAAAATGGTTTTAGCTGTATGTTAATGTTAATGATGAATGAGGTACCACAGCTGATGATGTGATCAGTTAGTGGTAAAGGAGATATAAATATCCACAGCTCTGATGTGTGTAGCAGCTGCTGCTGTTGGACAACAATTAAACTATCCATGTTTAAACGGAGGTTTACGTGCGTGTGTGTCTAACTATGGGAGGAGGAACGAGGGTCGTGCACGTGTATCCATTTCCACACACACACACGCAGTCAGCTGGTGTGTGTGTGAGCATGTGACCTGTCTGTGAACTCTCCTGAACCTCCATGAAGGAAACACTTGTTGTTTCCAACATGTTTGAGTCTGAATGTCACAAGTTTTTTTTTTCTTTTAATTCGGATGTAAAACATAAAGAACCACAATCACATGATGTGATGTAGAGCTCTGCCACTTCACTCATCTCTCCCTCTCTCTCATCCCAAGTGTCCACTCAGTGCACCAGTCAAACCGCAATGAGCTCACTCAACCGCCGGTCCCCTGGGGCATTATGGGTAAACTCACAACATTATGCTCTCTATTGATGAGAGAGCACTCCAGGGACCATGGACACCAGGCAATCTCACACACTCACACACACACACACACACACACACACACACACACACACACACACACACACACACACACACACACACACAGCAGACTGGAGCATACACATACACATAACAGACTCTAGGCTGTGAACACACACACAGACTGGTCACATGAAAACATGCTCACACAAGAGACTGTCTATGTTGAACACACTAATGCAGTTTGTGTGCAGCTGAAAACAAACACAAATATGTTACAAATGTTGTGATATTTTAGTGATGAACTTCTATCGAATTATCTGCTCAGTCTGCAGCTCCATTCAGCTTTATGGAGCTTTATGGTGAATTTATCTGTCTGACCACAACTTTACTGGTCTGGATCACACTCGCTGCTCTCGTAATGCCGTTTTCAGAGAAGAAGCTGTAAAAAGCCACAAAGTACACGACCTGCTCAGCAGAAAACAGCAGATAGACACAGTTAGAGACAAGCTGGTGAAGACAGTGGAGAAAAAACAGAGCAGACAGAAGACGTTTCCATCCATGTATTTTAGGCACATCTCGCAGTCTTACAGTAGAAAAAGTTTGCGTGAGGTATTTTCTTCTTTTTTGTGAAAAGTTAATGGTTTTAATGGAAGATGGAAACACTTTTTTCAAATAAGTTCTGCAGAAGTGAACACTGGTTGTTTCTGTGCCAAGAGATTTTTTTTTCTTCTTCTTCAAGGTTTATTGGCGCTTGGCAAACAACTGGTTTTGTTTCTGATTCATGTCCTCTACTTCTTCTTCCCTGTTTATTAACATAACCTGCACTAACAACTTCTGACAAAACTACACTTCACTTGGCCAAGTTAATCCACTCCAACCAGTTAATGGAAATGTGCCTAATTCACCTTTTTTTTTATATGTCAATGTTGTGTTCACACTTGTCTCTGCTGCCCCCAGGTGGCCAAAATCATCATTTATTGCAGGTTTAACATGTTTAGTTTTTCAGAACAGATCAGCTGTGCTGACGGAGGGTTGACTAACCTGGGAGCCTGGAACAACCTGCCCTCCAGGTCAGATACCTGCCTGTCCTGGATCTAGTTGGTCACAACTGTATAATATAATATGGGGTGGGTTTGATACAGTGACTGTACAGAGGAGTGTGATCTCATTGGCTGTTGAAGCATTTTTGTAAAGAACCAAGATGGCTGCCAGTAATGTGGAACTGTTTCTGCTGAATCTGCTATATTTTCAATAAAAGAAGAATAAACAACTGCACTTAAAGCTTGTGTTGTTAAAGTGATAGTTCACCCAAAAATGAAATTTCACTCAACATCTACTCAAAGGCTCTCGCCCAAGTGACACGGCTGCAGCAAAGAAATGATGTTCCTCTTCTACGTCGAAGTCCTCGGACATTTTCTTCTTTGTTGAAAGTTTGTGAAGTGAACTCTGCACCTAACAAGTCATTATTTCTGAGCAGATCTCTCTCAGCTCTTCCAGGTAGCATGTTGTTATGACCTGCGGGTCATCTGTGATGGTGTCTGTGTGTTTCTTTGCTGCTGTTTCTTTGCTTTGCTGCATGAATTGAGAACAGGCGGCGATGATGATCGCTGCAGCACGATTGGTCAGGGGGTGGATCCCTGGCCTACTTGAACACTGGCGGCCTGCACTCTGTCTTTCCAGCATGGTGTTTTGAATTGTTTGGTCAGAGTAAGCCTTGTGGGATAGTTGACGTAAGATTGTTTGTTCTAGGATAGAGTAATTCGTTGGTCAATTGCTGAGAGTATGTACAAGTCTAGTTCTGAACTTTTGTAAATATTGTAAATAGAAGAGCAGTTTATTAGGGCAGAGAAGCCTTTTTGTTTGGAAACCTGTTTTCTCCTGTTTCTTTATGTTAGGAGCTTAGGTTAGAAATTTGTCATTTATTTTCCTTTTGTTTGTCAGGTAAGTTTAGGGTGTTTTCAGTTTGTTCTGTTTGTTATGTTGGCCTGTTCTTACCCTGAAGTTAAATAAAGCTGCACCTTTTTTTAACTTGGCTTACTTAGTCGCTGGCCTTCTTTGGAGTGGGAAGACTGGGGGAGCACAACTATCTGTTATGTCAAAGGTTCCCCTAGAACAGGGCATAACAATGTAAAAACAGATGTGAAGGTATCGTGAGATCTTGTATATCACCTGTCGTGCTGCTTGGGCGAGAGCCTGTGTACCCACTTCAGACTTCAGTGTGCACGAGGATCAGGTCTGAGAGGCTACAGTTTTAGGTTAAAAACAAAAATGGCGTCTTTTTGGCTCATATTTTAATGTTGCGGCTTATGTACATTGGATTACACCACACGAGCAGCATGGAGACATTTTGTGGGTTTTTTTGTGTAATTTTCTTACATTTTAAAACTGGTCACCATTCACTTCACTGGATTTGGCTGCAGTTGTGTTTTCCACTGAAGCTCCAGGAGAGTTTTATGAACTGGAGATCTTCACCCATCCTCACATCAGCACCGGGGGAGGAGATACTGAGTGACATTTCATTTTTGGGTGAACTATCGCTTTAAGAAAGATGTGCTTACTTCCACCAAGGTTTGGTGAATTTAATTTATCAGCTACATTATGTCACACGTTTCATTGTAGCGACTGGTTATTGAATCCAGAGGGACTTTGGTCTGTGGCTGTTGATAACAGCTGAGAGGTTCCAGACTAATAAGCATTTGCAAATTGGCCTGCTAATGCCAGGTTAGTCCAACTGTTCAAAAAGTCCTCACCTCACCAAAATGTCTTTAAAATGCCCTAACTTTGCCAAAATGTCCTGACACTGGCAGCGTAAAACCAAAAGTGTTCTCACAGGGGTAGAAAGACAAATTCATAAACTTGTGTACATCCACAAACTGTACACACACACACACACACACACACACACACACACACACACACACACACACAACAGTGTGTAAGAGACTTGAGGCTGTCAGATCATCCAGCCTCACTCTGAGATGAAAAGAAAAAGAGAAGCTGAGAAGGAGAGAAAACAGTGTTTTTAGGCCAGACTAGTTAAGACCTCACTGTCCCAGTTGAACAGAATATAGAGCTCATACTCTGAGATGAAAGCTCTCTCTCTCTCTCTCTCTCTCTCTCTGTGTGTGTGTGTGTGTGTGTGTGTGTGTGTGTGTGTGTGTGTGTGTGTGTGTGTGTGTGTACTGTACACTCAGCAGTAGGTCTGTCTCTCTGGGACAGATCTCAGTAGGAGTTTGGTGCGACAGTAGAATGAATCTGTGTCTCAGTCTGCAGCAGTGAAGCAGTGTCAGAAGAGGCAGCTGATTGGTCACTTCTAATGTCTCTGCAGGAATCTGACCCCGTCTGTATGAAACCTGTGGCTTCATTCAGTCTGAACATATACAAACTGTCAGCAACAGCCTTAAAGGGACACTTCAGATATTTTTGACATCAGTATGTAGCAGTGTGTTTGACACAGGGCCAACTGAGTTCAGCAGGAAACACAAAATCTGAATAAAATCAGCTTTTTCATTGATCAGGGGGTGAATCTATGTTCTCAGTGTCCTGAATTCTACACTAACCCCTGATCCTAATCTTAACTTTAAGACCTTGGGAACAGGGGCTCTGGGAACATAAGACACTGGGGACATAGGACCCATTTTCATGTTCCTATTATGTGTCATTTATCTTTGAACATGTGATCTTGGGGACATAGAGCCCTTGTTTTTGTGTGAGCCCTTGTTTGGTCTAAATCTCTATAATTCAACAACTAGCTTAGTGTATATTTGCAGAGGTTTATTGTTTGTCAGTCACAGCTGAATCTTAAAAAAAATCTAGTTTTATGAAGAATTTAAAGTTTGTTTTTTTAACTGATCTGATTCTTGTTTTCTGATTGTGGTTAGCCTGATTCCAGTTATCTGCCCACAGTGAGGGTCACTGAGTTTAGAGCTGGATGCTGGTGCTGATATTCAGGCTGAACTTAAATGAGTTAAAGAGAAAGAACAGCTGTCCACATTTCTCTGTCAGATTTCAGCACATTTCAGCTTTATCCTGGGAATTTTGCTGAATTTTGTTTCAAAAAGGTCTATCATTAAAAACACAAATAAAACAAAGATAATCTCCCATATTGACTCAAAGGTGAAACATATTATGTCTTAAAATCCAAGTTCTGAGTCTGTATATGTAAGAATTGGCCACCAGACAGACATATAGGGGAAAGTATACAGCAGAGTAACTGCTAACTGCTGCTAACTGTAGCTGCCGTTAGCCCTTAACTTGGAGCACAGAGGTGTTGCACTGTTGGTGTGTGACTCACAAGTGAAGGAGCTTTGGACAAAATCCAGGGGGACTTTCATATTAAAAAGACATAGTCTGTAAGACCCCCACTTGATTTGTGTAACTGGAGATTTCCACCAGATGTGGCTTTGTGACGTTGTGTGTGCGCTGTGGTTTTGTTCCATCATATGAGCGACTGCGTTTCCCACCAGCAGCGCAGCGTTTTTCTCGTCTGATTATGTTTATTTACTCTGATTTTGTTGATTAAGTCCTCTGTCTTTGCTCTTTGTGCTTCTACCATGGATAAACAGGCTGCATAGTTAAATAGTTTCTTTTCTGTCTGTCTTTATGATCTTGAGTCTGCACGAGGTCTTTTATTTTGAAAATTAACCAGATTCTCCATGCCTTTCCCTGCCTGACTTCCTACCTGTTCGACCTGCTCTGTGCTGATTGACGTGACACTCGTCAATAGACTCGGTGTGCGGAGCGCCGAGCCGCTTCTGAGAAGCGTCTGAAACACACCACTGCACTTCTGCTGGAAACACAAGCATTGTCTAGAATGGCTGTGAATTGCTTTGAGTGCCGCACTGCAGCCGTGTCTGGTGCAAATTAGTAACTCAGACTGCAGAAGCCTCATATTAACTGATAGTGGAACTAAAGAAGTTATTTTCATGCAGACCGAGGAACAGATTTTGTATTCCATCTCTTATATTGCAGGAAGGGATGATTTCACAGTCAATAAGAACAGTTTCAGTGTACAGACCAGCAAACAAACGGGGGTCAGTACAGAGGCAGAGTTTACCTGCTGCTAACTGTAGCTGCCGTTAGCTAGCTAGCTCAGTTAGGAGTGCAGATTTTTTTTAATTTTTTTTTTTGCATTGAGTATGCAGGAGTAATACAGCTAACTGTGTTTAAGTTTGGATTTTTTGATGATTTTGGTATAAACTTTGACATAAACTTTAAGTTATATGACCGAAATCATTACGGAGCTGGAGTAAACATTGACCATGATGACCAACAAGAGGACAAAGGTGCCGAAGGCCAGCGTGCCCTCCGATTCCTGTCCAGAGATTGATCAAGTTCAAAACAAAGGGACAAAGCGTTATATCAAAAGATATAAACCTGGATCATGATCAGAAGAAAACTCACCAGATAATCCTTGACTTCTTCTGAGAAATGCTCGATAATTGATGAGTTAGCTTTACTCATTTGTACATGAACTCACAAGTTTGGTTTATATTCACATTAAAAATGGATAGCAGTTTGTATTTTCTGAAAAAAGGAGCAGAGGAATCAGATTTTTTAGTTAAGCTCATCATTCTCAAAAATGTCTTTTGAACTGACAAAATCTTATTGAGAAAAGTGGGACATGTATCGGCCCACAGTGTTACAGTACATCACATAAATTCAATTGTATTAAAAGTTAAAATACAAGAATGATTTATCAATGAATGAACTCTACTCAAGATTACAACTGACTTCACAGTCTCTTAGTCTCATAGTCATAGTCTCTACAGACAGATTCAATCTGGTGTTTCCATGTTAATGTTTTGTCTGCTATGACTCCAGAGGAATTTAATATGAGGAACCTGAGTTATTCCATTACTGTCCAAGAATAATTTGCCTGTTTCTTTGGTATACTTTTTATTTTTGTTAGAGGATATTATAAAAACAAATTGATTTATATTGAGAGAGAGTATGTTCATCTGAAAGCACTGAGAAATTGATGATCACTCTTAATTTGCTTCTCAAATCAGTGTGCTAAAATTTTCATGTGAAGCAATGAGACACGTGTCATAACAGCAAATAACAGAGGCAGGACATGATTACAGCAGGTAAATCATTCATATATATGAAAAACAAGAGAGGACCAAGGATGGAACCCTGAGGAACTCCGCAGAGCAGCTTAGCTCTATTTGAATTTTGTGTATTCATAGATTCATATTGGTCCCTGTCCTTTAATCCATCAACTATTTCAGAGCAACATCATGAAAACTGTATCTTTGTAGTTTAGCAATAAGGATGTTGTGATCGACAGTTTCAGAGGCTTTTGACACATCTCAGAATGTCCAAAGAGAGAATTTTCTGTCTAAAGCTGAGATTTTATGAAGAAGCTGCAGGAGAAACGTTCCTGCTGACATTTTTTTAAAAAACCATTTTGATGGTTGTACAGTATGTTACTCTCATCTAAATGTTTTTTTTTTTAATTCTTGGAATATACTAGTTTGTCTAAAACTTTAGAAAAACTGAGTAAAAGAGGTATATGGGACAATAATCAGTAAATATGTTAGAATCCCCTGATTTAAATAACAGAATGACTTTAACTAATTTAAGGTCACTTGGTAAAAACATCTGTTTGAACTTCAATATAATTAAATATCATTTATTTCATATGTCTTCATAATTGACTGGTAAGTCAATTTGACTTGATACTGGTGAGTGAGTCGTACTTTATATTACAGCAATGACATTTACTTAGAAAATACAAATTAAAATTAAATAAGTTATTTTATTTGATACGATTCTATATTTCTTAGGTGATTATACACTAACATAAACATACTTATGAATATTATATTCCATTTCCACCATATTCTGACAATAAATACCCCTTCACCTTACACTGGATTTTATTTACTAACTAAACAAAACTAAAATTCTTACATTTTGCTCCTTTAAAGAACCATAGGAACATATTTACATGTTTAACTCTCCTCATTTACTATTAAGTTTGTGCAGGTTACTTTAGTGTAAAGACATTTTCGTGTCCAGGCAGCGCGTGGTTTCACTCACAGTCTCCTACAGTCAGTGTCCAGCCCCAGTGTTTCGTCCTGGTTTGGCTTTTAAAGCTGCTCTGCTGTCAGTCAGTGTACCAGGCCCTGTTTACAGCCATCAGATTAGCTTCCAGTAGCCTTTAGTCTGCTGAGTACAGCTGCCTGCTGGCAAACTAACTGACTGTTTACAGCGTCCACAACAACAACAACTGACTTCTTCTGCCAACTGGAGTCATCCAGGGTTATTCAGCTCGCTTAAGGACACCATGGTAGCAGGATGGTATTTGGTGGTAGGAAGTAGGACTCCTGAAGTTCTCAGCAGGTAACTGGTGATCTCTCTCTGGACCAGGACGTCCTCTTCCAAACACTGCTCATTGTTTACTGTCCAATTAGAAACTTGATATGTGAGCTAGAGGCTCATCTCTGTAGACAGATATCTGAATAAAGGCACAAATAAATAAATAAAAAACTAACAAAAAAGCTAAATCATCACCAGACAACAGCCGTTGGGTTCTGAGATTGTAGTTCAGCCCACATGTTTCTTATGTTCTCCGCATGGAGAGAGTTTGTGTGTATTAGTGGTGCACAGAGACGTCATTATTTCTATCTGTATCTGTTCACTAATACAATTATCTGTCTCTATTTTCAGATAGAAGACCAGAGGCGGATGTGCTTTAAACTGGACATCTGGAAAAATCTGGAAAATATTAGAAAATTATTATCGTTATTTTCTAAACTAATTTTCATTGGCAGTTGTTGTGCCTACAAAGTATCAAAATGATATAACATTTTAAAATATTTGATGAACTGTGTTAAATCCACCATCAGCTCCACTTTAACTGATTAAAGTATCTGCGACCTTTTTATGTCTGCAAAGTTAATTATGGAGCTGACTTCTTCTGAATCATAATGAGCAATTTCAGACCGAAGAAATATTCATTTCCATCACAATATTTGTGTTTTCCCAAATAACATATTATGATTCAGGTGCAACTAAAGCCCAGTCCAACATGACTGACCCTCGCTACTGTTACTCACATCTTGTTTCTTACAGATTTTCCATCCATATGCAGATATCTGTTCATAAAGATTAACACTGGGACAATTTCATCCATTCACCCATCGATGTTTCATCACATCTGATTGTTCTGTTCACAGTTTCAGAAGGTGAAGATGATCCCAGCATGCAGTGCACCAGAAACAGGCTACACCGCAGACTGGTTAACAATATGTAACAGCTGACAGTGACAGCATTTACCCCTGAGCTACCACTGTGTGATTTCATGAATATTATCTACCCTGAACCACAGTGAAATTATCAAAGACAATAACTGTTAACTGCACATGTTCACAATTAATGCATAGTGAATGTCAGAGGAGGTGCACCTGCAGATGCAAGTAGACATGAAGGCGTGTTTATGTACTCAGGTGTTGCAAATAAGATAAAGGTAAAATCTGTACATGTTTATGTTTGAACTTAGGCGAGAAACACTTCTCTGAAGTACTTTTCTTCCTTTGAATGCTCACAGACAATAATGAAAGCATACATTGCTAGATAGTTAACATCAGGGACTGTCTATTGTTTCAAGACCCATTTTTTCAAAACCCAAATAATCTGAAAAAAAGTCCCAAAAACTCATTTGTGTGACAACCCATTGTCCTGAAAACAAAAGCCAACTGTTCAGTTGTTCTTAAAAGACACACTTTCACATGAGAATTGGTTTATTTGTCTAGTTGCCTCATAAATATATACAGCATCATATTATGTTCATCTCATGTGTATCTCAATTATGGTGCATGAAAAAACTGATCAAAAAAATTTTCACATCTGTTCATTTGAAAGTATCTTCCTTTCTGATTCTGCTTACTCCATGAGTGGAGGTTGGTCAGAAGGAATTTGCATCATATCTTAATATCTGACATGCCAGCGTCTGGCTACATGACATCAATGACCATGTGGTTAATGGTCACAATTTGGTTTAGGCCCCAAAAATATTGGTTAGGGTTGGGAAAAGTTCATGGTTTGTATAAAATAATTATGTTACTTACTTTAGTTCAGTTACATACGTAAGTTCAGAGCAGTAGGTGGGTGTTTTTTGATAACATGCTGTTGGACAAGTGGGTTTAGCTAATATCAAAGCTTTGGCTTTTTGTGCCGAACAAATAGACTTACAAAAAAAAGCGAGGATAAAATGTGCACTGCACTGAGTCTGAGTGCATCTGTAGAGTACAGCAGAGGTGAAAAGTTTTGACCTCATCCCAAATAGACCCACTCCAAATCTGCATCGTCATTAGAACAGTCAGACCTGGTCTAAACGTAAGTAGACTGGTTTAGACTGTGTCAAAAATGTATTGGAACTGATCAGAAGCAAACAGACAGAGAACAGCAGCATTACATTCTAAAAAAACACACTTTCCTTCTGCGTCCTGTACTTGGATCCACTCAGGTGTTCTACTGATACACAGACCTGAGACCTGCAGGACTCCACCAGACCTGATTAGATCATCTGGACCTGGCTTGACTTTGATGCTGGGACCTGTGATTATCAGATGCATTTTGATATCAAGTACTCAGACACTGTACATAAAGCTTGAGTAAAGCCTCTTTTTTTAAAGCCATTTGTCATGTCAACAACAGTGACAAACGTGATGGAACAATGAGAACCAGTCTGTCAGAACGATGGCTGAAAAACATGTTGGTGTGAACAGGCTGTTGGTTTTCTGTCATCCTCAGGCCTCCATCCTTCACTGCTTAACTGAGCCTCAGTCCTCTGGTTAGATTAGCTGAGGCAGAGCCATTTATAGCAGACAATGATCCCCTCCTGAGCGAGGGTTAAAGCCACTGTGTTTACTACAGGTGAGCAGACAGAGGGAGACACACACACACACACACACACACAAGCTCTTCACTGACCTGTGGAGGCGAGGAGGTGAGGAGTAAAGGTGAGCTGGGATAAGAGAGGAGGAGCAGAGGATAAAGACAGGCGGAGGATATTAGGAAAACAGAAAGAAAACCTCCACGTCGTTCATTCATTTCTATGAAAATCAACTTGGCAGAAACTTGAATCTTCTGTAGATGAATAATCCAAGACAGTGAAAAATTAATTAGACCTACGCTTATTTTTATTCTCAAAGATATGTGACTGACTGCTTGGTGATGTAGCTGTGAGGCTGGAAATACAGTTCTGAGATACTGTAAGAAGCAGCAGACCAATTAATCAGGCGACTGTCTGGCATTTTGAGATAACCGGCATCAGCCCATGCCTGAAGTCACGAGGTCGATAAACCCAGAGTGTCTGCAGACACGTCTCCTGTCGACAGGAGAGTTCTGTCAAGGTGTAGAAAAAGAAGGTTTGGAGCCCTGAAGCATAACTCTCAGTCATCCTGCTGTAAACATCACCACAGCAAATCTAATCACATTCAATATTGTCCAGTCTGGGACAAATCATGTCCTACCAACAGGCTCTTAAAATTATTAATACCAACACGTTTATACAAGTTTTGGGTGAGAATTTATTCTCTTATTGCAACAAACTGCAAATAACAATAACAGTAACTGAGACATCAGAATTGATTCATATTGATTTGGTCCCTCTAAAAGGCACTACATGATGATGATGAATTTTCATACAGTGATACCTGATACCTGTGATTTACATTGTGCTACTGTATGTCCTCTCTTCCTTCTTGTCCCCTCAGTCTCTGTCTCTCTCAATGTGGCTGATGGTCTGGTTCTGCCTCTTAAAAAGACATTTTTCCTCCGTACCGTCCCCTCAGTGCTTGCTCTTGGTGGGAATGGTTGAATCTCTGTAAATATCATAATAAGGAGCATGGACTTGATATGAAAAGTGTCCTGAGATAACTTCTATTATGACTTGGTGCTACATAAATAAAAATGATTTGACTTGATGTGATGTCAACCTCATGAAGTAGTTCCAACAAATACTGGCTGATGTGTCCCTTCATGTCCTCTGTTTAAAGTTGGACACACTGTAGACTGTTCAGCTGGTGACCAGCAGTCTACTCAGTCCCTGCAGGATTTCATGGGCTGTGTTTAGGATTGTTGCAGCCCAAAATTTCTGCTTTCACTGCAGTTTAAAAAAAAAAAAAGTAATACATGTTGCAATGTTTTTAGGCTCATTTGCATTGAAATTGCAGGAGCAAGTGAAACTTGTAAAAGTAAAGTAAGTTGTGATTTTTAATATATAGATCTTTACAATCAGAGGCAACTTGTTCCAGGGAGAATAAAAGCACAGTCTGTCCTGAGTGTTCTCAGTAACCTCACTAAAAAGGCTCACAAACACAAAAATTCTGACAAAATCTGCATTATTTGTAGATGAGGAAATGCACATAATGTCGATAAATGTCAATAACAATGACAAATCTCAGTGCCCCTGACAAAATAAAAATATATAAAAGTGCAAAAACTAGCAATAAGCATTAGCATTTGCAGAAAAGTTATGGAGTTTGGACAAAATTGCCAGGCTGTGCAGAATTCACAGGGATTGGTTGAATTTGTGTGAACTGTTAAGATCACATCACATCTTCCTGCAGGGACTACCTTTTAGTAATAATCTGTATCTGTACCTATAAAACAAAACATCAAATCTTCAGTCAGATTCATCTCACAGAGAGACAGGAGTTAAACTAGTTTTTAACTCAGTGAAAGTTAAATCATATAATATAAACAGTATATCACCATCAGACAGTGTTTGTAAGGTAAAGATGGAGAAAGTGGTTTGGAGAAAGTTCTGACCCGTTAAAGTGATGACAGGTGGTGAAAGAGGTCAAAGGGAGTAGAGTAACAGGAACACTGGGTGATACAGATCAACCTTCTGGTGACGGAGGTCAGAGGTAAAGCTCCGTTTAGAGGTTAAGTAGGTGGAGGTTACAATTAAACATGCATTATGGGTAATTTGCTCCATCTAAGCTTGAAGTGTGGGGTCACTGACAAAGTAGGTGTTAAATGGTTTAGGTTAAAACTTTCATCATCCCCCCTCTTCTCTCTCTGCCTTTAGTCCCACCTTAAAAGAAAAATCCACCTGCACATGTATCTCACATTCATTTACACTCAGTACTCCATAATGACAAAGTAAATATAGAATTTTAGACATTTTTCCAAATCTATTAAAAAGGAAAAACTGAAATATGGAGCAAAGTACAGAGAGATCCTCGATGAAAATCTGTTCCATAGCGCTCAGGACCTCAGACTGGGCCCAAGATTCACCTTCCAATCTGACAATGACCCTAAGCACACAGCCAAGACAACGCAGGAGTGGCTTAAGGACAACTCTGTGAATGTTCTGGAGTGGCCCAGCCAAAGCCCTGACTTGAACCCTATCGAACATCTCTGGACAGACCTGAAAATGGCTGTCCACCAACGGTCCTCGTCCAACCTGACTGAATTTGAGAGGATTTGCAAAGAAGAACGGTTGTTGCATCATACCCAAAAAGGCTCCAGGCTGTAATTGCTGCTAAAGGTGCTTCAACTAAGTACCGAGTAAAGGGTCTGAATACTTAGACCAATGTGATATTTTGTTTTTTTCTTTTTAATAAATTTGCAAGAATGTCTAAAATTCTATATTCACTTTGTCACTATGGAGTGTAGATCAATGTGAAAAAATTTATTTAAACGATTTTAGCATCAGGCTGCAACATAACAAAAGTAAAAAAGTGAAGGGTCTGAATATTTTCTGAATAAACTGTATCTCTGAAAATGAATATAATCTACTGCGCCTCCTTGACCGGTCATTCAACACACTTTAAACTACTAATATCAGTTCAATCAGGAGAGTTAAAGAAAATGGTTTATTGACACTTGCATGAGATATGAAACATGAAAAGTCTTTGGTGGTTAGACCCCATTGAAGTGAAACAATAAGCACATATATAAATGTTGGTGATGAAGCTGTAGAGAAGAGAATCCCCCGGGGTCTAGACACTGGTGGTGGTGATGAAGAGGTGGTGAAGCAGAGACTGTGAGGTGAAGTGGCTCCGGACTCCTGCTGCCTGGACCTGAAGACTGGAGGAGAGAGAGGATGAGGAGGATCGAGGTGAACATCTTCTGGCTGCCTGGACCTGAAGACTGGAGGAGAGAGAGGATGAGGAGGATCGAGGTGAACATCTTCTGGCTGCCTGGACCTGAAGACTGGAGGAGAGAGAGGATGAGGAGGATCGAGGTGAACATCTTCTGGCTGCCTGGACCTGAAGACTGGAGGAGAGAGAGGAGGAGGAGGATCGAGGTGAACATCTTCTGGCTGCCTGGACCTGAAGTCTGGAGGAGAGAGGAGGAGGAGGGTCACACAGACAGAAGCAATTTAAAGTTTCGCAACAGCAAATTGACTGGCTACCATGACCATGACAAAATCTGATTGGACAGTAAAGAGGAAGGTGAACGCCCACAAACAGCTGATTAGAGGGAATAGGAGGAGAGAGACGGAGTAAAGGAAAGTTGTGAATGAAGGCAGCGTAACAGAAGGTCTTCCTGATTGAACTTATGCTGAGCTTCATTAAACAGACTCTGATAATGTCATCTATAAACATTTTTACATTTTTTACTTTGAGTCAGATAACCCAGAATCAATCAGATTTCAGTGATGATGGATCAGATCAATCGGTAATGAACTGATCAGTTCCCTGCAGATACAGACTTCAGTTGAGGCCCAATAAGGATTTCCAACATGGCCACCAGAAGGTGTGTTACGTCACCTGAAAATCCTTCTGTTCTTTTCTCTGTATCCCTTCCTCCCTCCACCCTCCCTCACCCATCATCCCAGCACAGGCCTATCTCCCTTGGAGTGGGTGGGGCCTCCTAACAAGATCACTGCCAGCTAATCAGCAGGGAAGACTCCCATTGGCTGAGTGCCCCGGGGCCAGCCCATGGCGGGAGGTTGGCATGACAACAACACAGATTGACACGGACAGGTCATCGCTACACATAATGGGATTATGGAGCAAGGGAGGGGAGGGAAGGGTGGAGAGAGGGGGTGAGAGAGGCTTTGTCAGACCAGAGAGAGAGGGAATGAATAGTTTGTGTCACTGTGTCGGTTCCACAGCCGCTCCGTGTTGTGGTCATTACTGTTCCGTGTTAACAACATATTGCCAAAGTTATTAGACCTCAGTGCTGCTTTTGACACAACTGAGCAGAAAACTCCTGGACAGACTGAGCTGGGCTCGACAGCTGAGTATCAGTCCTCCATACCTTTAATATACCGACTAAAATCATCCAGTATCAAGTACTATCTAAACTTCACCGCTCACATGAAACCTGCAGTCAGCCCTTTTCTGCAAGTGTTCGATTTAATGAGATGTGTGATTGGCCCACTGCTGCAGCAGCTACAAACCACACAGATGCTGGTGTGCTGAAGATGAGTGCAGTGAATCTGACAGAGTTGGCAACAGTGTTGTGCAAGTTCACACTTTATAAGAGCTTCACAGTCTCACAGTCCCAAATAACCCCAGCAGACAGCAAACTCGAACACCAACATACTGTTGAAATTCAAACTGTTGAAAGTGAAACTCTAACTTAGTCCTAATTTCACCTTCTGAAAACCAAAAACCAAGTCCTGGTGTAAACATGAGTCTGAGTTAAACTTTACCAGACACGTTTCTCCACTGTCTTCCTGTGTATCAAAGAACAGAGTGTTAAGTGCTGCTGCTTGTCCATAAATCTCTCAATGGCTTAGCACCAAAATACATCTGTCACTGGCTTTTAACCCTGTCAGTGTCTCAGGTCATCAGATACAGGCCTACTGACTGTTCCTAGAGAGCAAACTAAACATTGAGAGGCAGCATTTAGGAGGTCTGTGAAGATTCTCAGTCATCCAGGTCATGGTTATCCAAGAATGTTGAATCAAAGGCAGCTGGACTTAACACAGAGCTGGAACAAATATCCTGAGGATAATAAATTCTGCACTGCCTTTGATTGAATGTTAAATACTCATTATGAACCATCTTTCCCTCCTATATCTTATATTTATGCCTCTGCAAAATAGCAAGAGTTTTTATTTCTTTATTGTCATAATGTCACGCATTGGATGTCAGAGTTTCACTGAGTTGAAAACCTGCAACCTCCAGACTGTAGTTTGTTTAAAACAAACTAGTTCCCACATGATAACCCCACAAGAGGCTTTCAGTTGCTTTCAGTTGTACACAAAACAAGTGACAGAAGTAGTTCTCTGAAGAATGAAAAAGTGTCGGGGAAAGGAATTTCAGATACTGTCTGATACTGACAGTCCCTTTTTCTGAATCAGACTGATGCCTTTAGCCTGAGTGGTTTTAACCACAAAGCGCAGAATAAATGTGTCTACCTCCAAGAGATGTTGTCATTCATCCAGACTGTAGTAAGAACCTGTCACCTGCATATTTTCATCTCATCATCTCTCTGTGGCTGCTACTTCTTTCACCATTCTGTCATGAAATATCTAAAACACAAAAGCGATGAAAAAGGCTTCCATCCATACATTTTCCTCCACTCATCCAGGTCTGGGCTGCGATGGCAGCAGACCAAGCAAGGCGCAGACATCCTTCTCTCCTGTAGCCACTCTAGTCCTCCAACTTCTCCAGTGCAAACAGAAACCTTTCCAGGCCAGACTGGGAAAACCTCTACAGTGATGTGTAGGAGGCATCCTGGTCAGAGGCTGAAAGACCTCCAAGATCAGGGGTGGGCAGTTATTTTTCATGGGGGGCCACATGACATGTTGATGTAGTAAGCGCTTTATATTGAGCACATCAACTGTTGGTCAGCCTTTCTGAATCACCGTGTGATGAACTGTGGGTTCATATTTTGTTGTCAGCATCTAAAACCTGATGTTTTACAGTGAAGCATGCAGGCTGCACACAGGCTGGGTGTTTATATGTGCCTAAAACTTAAAAAATATTCTCAACTTTTCAGCACAAGGCACAGCGTTGGACAGCTCGTTAATGTCACACTTGGCCCACGTAAGGAACTGCATCAATCAATCAGGGGAAACAAGATGAATAAAACTACAGTTTGAGCTCCTCATCAGGGCATTTTTTTCTGCAGTCATACATCTCTGTCTGATTGGCCACTTATATATTCAATTATATATTCATGGGGTGGCAAGAGAGTGGCATGGAGACTTTAAGGGGTGGTAAAAACATGCAGATTTAATTGCAACAATATTTCTTTATTTTCTGTTTTGTTTCAAATCTGTGTTCACTCACAGATAAGAGGTTTATATAATTCACTGGACCCCAGGACCAGAACTGACTTGGGTTTCTTAATACAGGAACCAACACAACAGATTATTGGTTATTAATGTTGTATTATGCTTCCAAAGGATTATTTATATCAGTAAAAAAAAAACAATGATCTGCATTTATTATTTGAAAAATAAAAACAAATCCTTATTTTCTGTCTGTAACTGTCCTGTCCTGGTTTGTGCTCCTGCTGAGGTTTACAGGCTGTTTGGGGATGTGACCCAAAGAGAAAAAGGACAGCAGACAGGGCTAGTCAGCACAGATAACACACACACACACACACACACACACACACACTGAGCAGCCAGCAGGACTTGTGTCTGAGTGCTACCAGACTGACTGTCATGTCAGCGCCTGCAGCTCTGCCATGAATCAGCAACAAAGAGAGATACAGAGATACAGAAGGACAGATGAAACAATGACAAATGGAAACATCCAGACAAACAATGTATGTAGAGACATCGAATAAATACATTATTCCCGTTTTTGTCATGCATTTTAAATGTTACAGCAGTTTATCATGTCCATATGCATCAAAAACAGTTTTGGTCAACAAACAAATCATGTGATGGGCTGATTTTTTAATATAACTCACCTGTTTAAACTCCATTAAAGCTTAAAGTTCTGGATAATTAAGGGGTGTGTCCACTTGACTGACTGGTGAGTCCCATCACAGGTATATGGCTGCTATGTAGCTGCTTCATGTGGCTGCCTCAGCTCCACCCATGCTCCACCTCTTTGCCCATTTTTAGATTAAGCAGGAGAAAACAGAGTCACTGCTAAGATGGACACAGGCAGAGCCTCCACACTGTGAGCTTCACAGAAACAGCTCTACAGAAACCTGTGGGTGACACCACAAAGACTATGTCCATGTTTTATATACAATCTGCGAGAGCAACCTGGGTACAGTGTCCTGCCCATACATCATCTCAATCAGGAGAGACTAAGAGTAAAGAAAATGGTTTATTGACACTTGCATGAGATATGAAACATGAAAAGTCTTTGGTGGTTAGACCCCATTGAAGTGAAACAATAAGCACATATATAAATGTTGGTGATGAAGCTGTAGAGAAGAGAATCCCCCTGGGGTCTAGACACTGGTGGTGGTGATGAAGAGGTGGTGAAGCAGAGACTGTGAGGTGAAGTGGCTCCAGAATCCTGCTGCCTGGACCTGAAGACTGGAGGAGAGAGAGGATGAGGAGGATCGAGGTGAACATCTTCTGGCTGCCTGGACCTGAAGACTGGAGGAGAGAGAGGAGGAGGAGGATCGAGGTGAACATCTTCTGGCTGCCTGGACCTGAAGACTGGAGGAGAGAGAGGATGAGGAGGATCGAGGTGAACATCTTCTGGCTGCCTGGACCTGAAGTCTGGAGGAGAGAGAGGAGGAGGAGGATCGAGGTGAACATCTTCTGGCTGCCTGGACCTGAAGACTAGAGGAGAGAGGAGGAGGAGGATCGAGGTGAACATCTTCTGGCTGCCTGGACCTGAAGACTGGAGGAGAGAGAGGAGGAGGATCGAGGTGAACAGAGAGGGGTGGAGGAGGGTCGCACGACTAACTGAATGACAACTGATGGAGCAAAGACAGAGGCAATTTAAAGTTTGGCAGCAGCAAATTGACTGGCTACCATGACCATGGCAAAATCTGATTGGACAGTAAAGAGGAAGGTGAACGCCCACAAACAGCTGATTAGAGGGAATAGGAGGAGAGAGACGGAGTAAAGGAAAGTTGTGAATGAAGGCAGCGTAACAGAAGGTCTTCCTGATTGAACTTATGCTGAGCTTCAATCTATCAATTCTTCTGCCGATTAATCCAGTAATCAGATAAGAAATATTGCATGTTCTGCATTTTTTCTATTACATTACTTTTGCTTTATTTAAGAACAATGGTAATATACAAGGTAAGACAGGTCTATTAAATGAACAACTATAAATTACTAAAGTAAAAATACTCAGTAAAGTAACTTTACTTTAAATGTAGATTTACTTTTACTGTTTTCACTTCAATTTTTACTTTTTTTTTCAAGTGCAAAGGTAAAAGTAAAGGTAGTAATGTCTGCAGAAACCACAAACAGAAGAGTGAACTAACTCATTTAACTGAAACAGTCACCAGAATATTTTGTTCACATGTTAAAATCACAACATTTTTCTTCTGGAGCAGGACAGATGCTCCCAGACCCCAAGAGGACAGAGGACAGAGGACAGAGGACAGAGGACAGAGGACAGGGGACAGAGGACAGGGGACTGGTTTACCAACATGCCACCTTTTTCTCCTCTTATGAGTTTGCAGGTCTGTATTTAGTCATCAAAAAATAACAATAAGAATACCATTAAAGTACAACAACAGCAATAAAAATGTTGATTTTTCAAAAAAAAAGAGGAAACAATAACATGCACAATATTTAAATTGTAATTAAGTAAAAACACTAAAACCACAGTGTAAAAATACCTTGTTGTTTTATTGTGGATTTTGGTTTAATATGTTGTATTTGTTGCATTTTAATATGTTGTGATGTTGTAATATGTTGTGATTGGCTGCTACCTTGGCCAGGTCCCTGTTGTAAATCTCAGTGGGACATCCTGGTTTAATAAAGGTAAAATAATAAAAGAGACATCTGTAAAACTGTTGACAGGACTCCTCAAACTGCAAACAAGCTCATTTATGATCTATGGAGGTTTTATCTTCGTAAAACTTTACTCAAGCTGAAAAGAGCAACTTAGAAATCTGTGATGTCACCACAATGTAAAGTCTATGGGTTGCATTTGCAGGCAGGGGGGCAGGGGGGTAAACACACGCTGCATATTCAGTGAGCCGTATAACCAGGAAGTGAACCTGGAAGTTAATTAGTTTGCACAAGCAACTCCTTCTGGACTGAATGAGCATCATCTTTGTGTGCTCTATCTAGTTTCTTTAATATAATACATCTATGGCTGACCATCAGTATGTTAGCATGGACACAAACCTTTAAGCGAGTGCAGCTTGGCAGAGCCGTGGCTGTAGACTCTTTAGTCTTGTTCCTTGTTTCTTTCTAACATGAATAATTTAACTCAGGTTCTCTGTGTGAAGAGAGATTTACAGAAAGAAACAGAGAGACCGGCATTGATAGAAAGACAAGGACAAAGAAAAGAGAGGATGGATGAATAAGAGGAAGTCTGGGTAGATATGAAGAAGAGGAACGGGGGACATGTGGAGGAGAAGAAGACAGAGGAACAAGAGAAAAGATGTGGAGAGGCGAGGAGGTAAAACTGGCCTCAAACCTAATTACACAGATTAATGTGGCGTGAAGAGAGCAGCTACCCAAATGGACTAAAAAGAGAGACAGAGAGAGAGAGACTATCACACTGCATGATGTTTAAACCCTAAACATTAATATATGACTCTCTCTCTTTCTGTCTCTCTGCCTCTCTCGCCCATTCTTGTTAGACAGGATGTGTCAGCAACGCAGCACTTTATCCTGTGTCTCTTCATTTCTCTGTCTCATCCATCTCTCTCTCTGTCATCACACCTCTCTCTGTCCTCAGATCAGTTCAATTCATTGAGTTTTATTGAAATAAAGTTCAGTTCAGTGTGTGAAGTGAATGAACAAGATAACAGCTCATGGATAAAGACTTTAATCAGTCCTGAGAGGACAGATTGTCACACTGACTTTTAAGGACAAATGAGTGGAAAATGAAAAAGAATCTGCCAACATTTTATTTACTCTGTTTCTGTTCATTGTTGTCATTTGGAATTAGAAAAAATATGAAATGCAATCCACAAAGTCCTGTTTGACAAATAGATCCATCGGTCTGAAGACTTATCAGACGCCACAGAAACAATTTTACAGCTTTTGAAAGTTATCACGGCTTGTCTCACTGATTGTGAAGTAAACAGTAAATTTAGGATCCTCCAGTCTGAGCTGCTGCAGTTTTCACCATTCATTTACTATCTGTCTCTGGCAAGTCCTCCAGCTTTATGTTTATATAAAGTGTGACACTAAATCAGCTGCAGAACATTTTCACTTTTTCAGCATTTTGACAGAACAGACAAACAGGAAACATGGTGACAGCCTCAGAACAGAACTGTGGATGCAGCAAATGCATGAGACCAAACACTGGGTCATGACCCACAGGTGGGTCACAGGAGGCTTTATTTGGGTCATCAAATAGATAAAAGACTATGAAAGATATTCAGCAAATTTTAGATTTATATCTGTAGTCCAGAAAGCATTTAAATGTTTGTATTGTTTGACTGATGAGAGGAAAGAAAATGAGCCTGTTAATTCTGCACAAATGCTCTTATTATGTCTATTTTATGAAATCTAAAATGTTCTATATCATTTTCTTTTCCATACATGTGTACAGACAGAGTACCATGTTAATAACAGAAATAATATAGAATAAGCAGAGAGAAATTAAAAAAGAGAAGAGGATAAGATGAGTGAGATTTAAGAAAGCAATGAAGGACATGACATACAATGAAATGTAATGTACATCTGCATCTTATAGTTAGCGTCTGTAAAGTGTGTATTCAAAAGAGTTTTTTTATATATGGGAAATATACACTGTAAAATCTGTCTACTATATCAAAAGATATACACTACCAGTCAAAAGTTTTAGAACACCACAATTTTTCCAGTTTTTTATTGAGAATTATGCAGCTTAATGTCTCATTGTACTTTGAAATGAAAGCATAGATTAAATAAACAATTGAAGTTAAAAAATAAATCATGGAATCAATTTATAAACCAAATGTTTTCTAAACTTTGGACTCATCAGTAGCCACCTCAGGCAGATAGAACAGCTGAACACACTCGTGACATTTTTTCTACAATGGAAATCAAATATTCTTCAGAAGGTTCTTCCCAACTCTGCTGCAGAAGTTCTCATAAATGTGTGGCTCTTGTTGGTTGCTTTACTTTCACTCTTCTGTCCAGTTCGTCCCAAACCAGCTCCATGGGGTTTAAGTCTGCAGACTGTGTTGATCCACTCCGTGTTTTCAAGCTTACCATCTCGTTCTTTTTTCTAAAGGTAGTTCAGGTACAGCTTGTTCTTATGTTTTGGGTCATTATCCTGCTGTAGGATGAATTCCTGACCTGTTAGGTTCATACCAGAGGTTACTGCATGGAGCTGCACAATGCTGTGTAGCTGTTTTGGTTCAGGTTGCCTCTCTCTCTCTGTACAAGTCACCGACCCTGGATCCAGTAAAACAGCTCCAGACCATCACGCCTCCTCCTCCATGTTCAACAGTTGATGTCACACACTGAGGAACCATCCTTTCTCCTACTCGATGGCGTACAAAAAAAAAAGTCCTGTGTGATGAACCGAAGATTTAAATTTTTGATTCATCAGTCCATAAGACCTTCTTCCAGTCTTCAGTAGTCCATTGTCAGTGTTTCATGGCCCAGGCAAACCTCCTTTTCTTATTCTGACGTCTTAACGATGACTTTCTTGCTGCAACTCGACCTGCAACTCGAAGTCTTCTCTTCACAGTTGAAACTGAGACTTGTTTACTCCGACCACATGAAGCTGTGCTTGAAGCTGTTGTCCTGTGAGCCGCCTATCACACAAGCTGTCGACTCTCAGAAACTTGTCCTCTGATTCTGTTGTGTCTTTGGATCTGCCAGACCTCTTCCTGTCAGTTTCCTCCAGTTTCTGAGTGACTTTTGATGGTGAAGGAACCTGTACTCACTGACACCTTGACTTTCTTCACTATTTCTCTGTAGGAAAGACCTACATTTGTAAGTGTTATGATGGTCCGTCTCTCTTCCATTGTTAATTGCCTTTTTCTCACCATTTTTATAACAACACACCACTTTCTGCAGTACAGTACTGTTCAAACACTGTTCATGAGGGTGTGGTTCCACAGTGTGTTCCAGCACTACTTTTATGCAGACAGAGGGGTTGTAAGGAATCAAGAAAAGTTGGGACACCTGTAGGAATCAGTAGCACCAACTTTCAAGACTTGATCAACCTCCATTGCTGCAGAACACCTTTCAGTTTTTAACACAGTTCTTGTTCCTGAAAAAGGCATTGTTGTATATTTCTGAAATGTACATTATTTTTCAGTTTTGGGTAGCTTTACCATTTTTTAACCTCTGGCAGTTCAACACTGACCTTTGTACCATTTCAAGTTATTTATTGGACTTGAACTGCTTGAATTTCAATAAAAAACTGGAAAAATTGGGGTGTTCAAAAGCTTTTGTCTGGACAAAACTGGCTCTTTTGATCCTAAATGTTGCAGACTGCTGCTCTACTGTTCCCTATAGTGAAGGTTTTTCCTTTTTTTATTATAATTCAGTTTAAATTGTTAAAATAAGTCACAAATATATAGTTTATTCTTTTAAAAATTTGATTCCTGTTAACATCTGAAGAATTCACCAAACCAAAGTTTGTGTCTGTCTCCTTCTGCTTTCAGCCTCCAACTTTTCATTCTTCATTTTGTTTCCCTGCTATTACCTCACCCCCTGTGTGTGTGTGTGTGTGTGTGTGTGTGTGTGTGTGTGTGATGAGTCATACTTTTATTTTGTGGCGGTCTTTAGTTCCAGCGAATGGCTTGGACTGCTCAGGGTGACAATGACACACACACACACACACACACACACACACACACACACACACACAGGCTTTAATGAATGTGAGTGGGGGGTTGTGGGATGTTTGGGGGTGGAGGACACTGACATGCATCAGAGCACAGCCACTGAAAGGAGACCTGCTCCTCCTACAACTCCCCGCCCTTCTTTTTCCTCCTCTTCATCTCTTCCTCCCTCTCATCCTTCCTTTCTTCTGCTTCTCCTTTTCTTCTTCTTGCTCCACCCACTCTCACTCCTTGTGCATCAAACATGGCAGCTTGGTCTGTTGATGTGAGTCACAAACTTGACTCAACTTGGCCAAAGACTTGCAACTCCACTCGACCTTAAAAACCAGTGACTCGTGACTTCACTTGGACTTGGGTCCCCAAGTCCCAAGATTTAAAGGTTTATTATTTAGAAAGTGTGAATCCATGAATCAGTTTATTTCCTGAATCAATTGTCAACAGTAAGTCAACACTAGTGTATCACTAGATACACTTTGATTGAACCAATCAGATGACAGCAGAGAACCATGAAGAAGTAAAATTACATTACTGAGCTCCAGCTGGAAGAAAAATGATACCAAAGAAAATTTTGTTCACGTACAAAAACTATGAGCTGGTCAAGAAAAACTGAGTTCCATTATGATAACATCTTGAAATGATGTTCAACATTTGAAGTTACACAAAGAACAGTAAGTCGAGACTAATGTTAACTAATACTCAGTTTAAGTTAGCTTAACAGCTAACTTGCTTAAATCAACGAGGCTGGAAACTCACTGTTAGATTATGACTTACTGAGGACGAGAAAGTCAAAGTTTAAATCAAGTCAAGTTTATTTATAAAGCACGTTTAAGGCACCGATGTTGATCAAAGTGCTGTACAGTAGAATAATGAATATCAGAAATACAACATGGTAAAAGAGATAACATACAATTACCATCCCAAACACAAGTAGATAAATAGAGGAACAGATAAAATATTAGACAAAAACAAACAAACAAACAGAAAAAATAAAAATAAATATATGAATAAAAGTGAGAGTACAACTCTAAGGACACTCAAAAGCCTGAGAGAACATGTGAGTCTTAAGTTTAGCTTAGAACTTAAGACTTGCCTCAGGACTTGTCAGTCTTGACTTGGGACTTGAGTACAAAGAATTGAGACTTATTTGTGACTTGTAAAACAGTAACTTGGTTGCCCCTCTGGTAGGGACCACTACAGCATCATTTCTGGAGGAGCCCCACTAGCATTATGTTTGATGTGCAGCAGAAGTCAGAGGAGGTGATGGATGACTTTAACCCTGGACACCAACGTCCTGGTCCTGTCGGAAACCAATAATCAGTGTCTACTTATGTAATGTTATCTTGCATTTATTAACTTATGCATCGACATACTTATTTTAACCCAAACTACAATCTTTTCCTGAAGCTAACCAAGAAGTTTTTATGCTTTTATTTTGAAAGTCTACTCTGACTTTGAATATTTGTTACTGTTAACCGACTGTGGAGCCCATGGGTATATTACACACAGGATAACAGACACAAACATGCTACTTCTTCGGTCCAATGAGAGTCGCTCACCTGGTGCATACAAAGATGTGTAGCTTCTGGGTTTCCGTGTGTGGCCCATCAATATTTCCTGCTGGAAATAACAGACAATGTAGAACAGCATTAATGTGCTGATTAATCTATTAATCAACTAGCTGTCAACTATTAAATTGCTTGGAAACTATTTCGATAATCAGTTAATCATTTTGGATCTTTTTTTATAAAAAAAAAAAAAAAAGTCAAAACTTTCAGCTTCTTAAATGTGAATTTTTCCTGGTTTCTTTACTCCTCTTTGAGAGTACATTGAATATCTTTGAGTTGTGGACAAAACAAGATATTTAAAGATGTCATCTTTGACTTTGATTAACATTTTCTTCCATTTTATGGACCAAACAACGAATTAATTAGTCGAAAAATGTTTGCCAGATTGATCACTAGCTGAAAAATAGGTCCAAACATGAAAACAGGTGGAGAGCATTGACACGTCACGGACGTTTTCACACGTTTGGACCTATTTTTCTAATTTATAAGATTCTGACAGGATCAAATTTACACCATTTTCTGATATTCTATGGAAAAAACAACCAATCAATTAATGTTAATAATGACTGACAGATTAATTGATAATGAAAATAATCATTAGATGTTTTCTTGTCTGTCAACACAATAATTCTACAAACAAAAACTGGGTTTTATCAAATATTGGACCTCCTGTGATTTTAAAAGTGCAGCAGACCAGACTGCAGGTTATGTTCAGCTCAACGTCCTTCTACTTCATTCTTCCACCTGTACTTATTTTACCACTCCCTTTCACTTCCTTTCATTTTACTCAGTTCCTTGTCTGTAGCTGCTCCTGTTTCTACTCCATTTCTTTACTGTTCTCCCTTCTTCTTTCTCTTCTTGTCACTTCTCCTCCTCCTGTTTGTTTTTACTCTTCCTTTCTATCCCGTCCTTGACAGCTCTTCCTCTCCTCATATCTCCCTTCTTCTCCATCTTTCTCTCTCTCTGATTCACAGAGTTCACATGCTCTTTTATTTCCCTTCAGGCCTGACTTATTCTCTCTGTCAGACACATATATTCTCTTCCTTACGTCCTTTTCTTCCTTTTCTCTTTCTCTCGCTTACATTATCTTCCTCCTCCTCCTTTCCCTCCTCCTCCCCCTCCTCCCCTCTCCGTCTCTCCCTCTGTTATTCCACCAGTCAACATTGATTAGATATCGAAGTTAATCCCAGATAAACTCCTCTGCTTATAGTTCACTGGCCTCAACCAATTACAGAGCTGCTTATTGCCAACAGGGGCTCTAAACCATATCCTGATTGGCTCACAGACCTGCACGCCGCCCTACAAGCTTACCACGCGTCCGAAAATAAGCGAGCAGGGATGAGTAAGCGGGAAATTAATTTGACAGGTAGCACCGAGAGCCTGATACCACACACACACACACACACACACACACACACACACACACACACACACACACCTCCCGTAACCCTTGACATATACATAAGCTTACTCACGAGTACACACCCACAGACACACATGCTTACTCACCCGTTTAGCTTAGCATGAAGAGGCACACAAAGCCTATATGTTGTGAATGTACACACACACACACACACACACACAGGACCATGGTGCGTTCACAGTTCAATATTTGAACCAGATGAAAAATGAGTCATGTTATGGTAAATGCAAATTGGTATATAAAATTTAAATATAAATATACAAATTTAATCACAGAAATCCACAAAGTTAAGCACACACACATACACACACCAAAAGAATTACGTCATTCATTCCAAAGCTTTACTGCCCAATAAGTGTCAATTAAATTGATTTTGTTCTTAATATCTTTATCTTTAAGAAATGTCTCTTATCTGGTATAAGCTTGACATTTCTTTTTCTTTTAACATCCCAGCAGAGCAGCTGATACACACTGATCCTCACCACAGGAGCAGTTCTGATTCGTTATCAGCAGGAGAGGTCACACAGGAGTGGCTCACTGAGTAGCTACTATTTTTACTGAGTACAAAACAGTTTTGTGTACAGTCTTCTGTATAAATTGTGTTGTATGTATGTATTGTACTGTATTGGATTGGATTTCCAACCTGAAACATCAGTATTTTAAGTCCTAGAAATGAGACACACTATAAACTATCTTACTGGTGCGTTTACGAACAGCTCGGACAAATCCTGCTGATTGTACCTTTAACTGCTGTGCAGAGCAGATGCCTCCAAATACCATATAAAAAAAAATGTCAGGTGATGTAGTATAAAGAGCAAGACTGTGTAGGGTGGAGGTTTGGGTGGATGGATGGAAACACAAGGCTCTTCCTCAGACTAAATACAGAGATTCACCATCTTAAATACACACAGGTCCTCTTACATACCCCACTGCTTCCAAGTCTTTACTGATACAAACACTGGAGAATGACCTGCAGGCGAGTGTAAAGTTGTGTAAAATCTGACTTCACACTGAACACACTGGTTATTGCACAGAAAAAAAACAAGCTGTCGTGTTAAGCACTCAGATTCAGGACTGTTCAGGCTGATGTTTGACTGTTACTGTGTACTGTTATCTGGGAACTAGTTTTTAGTGAATAAGATAAGATAGGATGATCTCTTATTGGGTGCCCAGAGGAAAAATTCAGGTCTAACAGCAGCACAATAGACAGAAAAAGACAAAGTATGTCAGTGTTTAAGCCAAAATAAAGGAGCAACTAGATTTCTGGTATCCAGACAGCTGATGGCCGAGCAGCACTGGGAGGAGAAATGAGAAGAGCTAAGAGGAGAGGTAGAAAGGATTTTCTTTATCAACTCTGAGATAAGAGCATTTTAGTCTGAGCAGAAGACAGAGATATGAGTTTTGCTTTAGTATTCTGTCATATATTGTACAGCAGAATTTAAAAGTTATGATCCTTTCGAGAACGTTCCAGTCTTCTTTTTAAAGCTCAGGGAGTCGGGGTGGGTGGGCAGCCAGACAAAGTGTCTGACTTTATAACCTCAGAGACCAAGAATCTTTCTCTGACCTTCACCAAGACTTTAAACCAAGACAACAACTGTTGTCAGTTTTAACCAAAACCAAACCATGATCTTAATGCAAAGGGGGACGTACCATCAGGCAAAGGTCGGCACTTTCCTCAGGCCTCGAGCTGCTTTCGGTTAAGAAAGTTTTCTCTTTTTTTTTACTTTTTTACTTTTTGCTAATTATGTCTTTTTTATATAAAATCCATACACTAAAATGGCATCAGAATGAGTGTCTCAGGGCCACCAGACTCTGGTGGTAGAACGGTGGATACTTCTGTATCTCTTGCCAGACTTCACCACTTTCCTGGGGCTGTGAGACTCCTCAAGAATCAATAAATGTTTATTTTTATGACTTATTATTTATTATTCAGACAAAAACTGGGGGGAGAATAAGGGATGTGGAGGGCCCCCATACCTGTGTTTGGATTAGGCCCCAGAATGACTAAATCCGCCCCTGTCCGTCTGCAGCCAAGTTGTTTTTGTACCTAAACCAGACTGGACTCTTCAAGTTGTGTAATAAATAATTAAATAAATAAATAAATAAATAACATGATTTTATACTTTTAAATTGCCTGTAGCAAATATCCCAAAGTCCATTTTTTTTGTAGAAAATAGAGAAAATAGAAAATACTTTATTGCATGCCTACCATTTTTGTGCACATGCCACAAATTTGTCTCTGGTTACATGTGCAGAAAAAAACAGGTACATTAAAACCACAGCAGTCCTTCCCATTAACTTCTGTGGAGAACATGAGTCCAGATACCATAAATAAAAAATCCATGTAGGGAGGAGGAGGGGTGGATGGACGCGTCCAACAAACACAGGACTTTTACCCAGGAGGCTCGTGTTCATGTCCTGTGCAAAACCAAACATCAACGTAGCCTTGTTTTAATGTATGACTAACTTCCATCATGTACAGAGTGTAACTTAACATATTTATTTTAATCCAAAATGCAACCATTTCACAAGATTAATCATGTATATGTTTTGTTACCATAACAACAAAGATCACCTGACTATGGATCTGCTGTGCACAGAAGTTAATGGAAATGACTGATGAATCACCTGCATGTAAAACTGGAATTTGTCGTATCCATGACACACAATTTCAAAGCAGAGGGATGAAGTAACTAAATACAAATACTTTGTTACTGTACTTAAATAGATTTTTAAGGTATCTGTACTTTACTTGAGTATTTATTTTACTGACATTTGTACACAAATATCTGAACTTTCTCCTCACATTTTCAAAACAGGCTTGTTACTTTAGTTTTATTGAATTTGAGGTGAATTACTGATTAATTTTATTTGGCATCATTGCATGTTGCCTTTCACCCCAAAACTGATGGTACAATAAGACAGAAAAGAAAAGAAAAGTCCTTGGTGAATCCATTGATGTGTATAACGCACAACAGACGTAACAACACACACAAAAACAAAAAAAAAACAATGATGTAACAAATCGAAAACATACAGACAAATATGTGAACAAGACAAAAATGAAAAAAACAATGCAAAAATTATGTAAAAGATGTAACAAGACAAAAATGACAGATGATGAAAAATATGGAAAACAATATAACAAGACAAAAAGAAAACAAAAACAACATAAAGGACATAATGAAATGACACAAGATGAAAAGAAAGGAAAACGATGTAACAAGACAAAAATTATGAAACAAGATGAAAACAATGTAAAGGACACAGACAAAAACAACGTAACAAGATGTAAGAAGGTGAAAACAGCAAAAAAAGATGTAAGACAACAAAACAGACTGCAGGGAAAAGGTGAAGTTCAGTTAACCTTGAAATTTCCTTCCAAGGACAACTTTTTGTTTTGAGGACAATTTAAACCTTTACTGTAGTATCTGCCATTAGGTTAAGAGTGTGTGTACTTTTGCCACCTCTGTTTGAGATACTTGGTTGTGTGTCGGCCTAAACATAACCAAGCTTAAATTATATCGATATTTGTTTTGTTTACTTTTATTCTGCTGTAATTTTAGGAGACAATATAAACACTGTTTTGATGTTTAGTTTTTAGGATTAAAAATTAGATTTTATAAATTCTGTCTGTACATTACTGGCCTGTACAAACATTATGTCAGTGGGACCATTAACACACAGGCTCAATACTCACACAAAGCTCATAAGGTGTGTGTGTGTGTGTGTGTGTGCGTGCGTGCGTGCGTGCGTGCATGTGTGTGTGGTGGTCATTCATAGCTGCCTGCTCAGTGCAGAGCTAGGATAACACACAGAGATGACTTCACTGTCAAATCCCTCTCAAATCCCTCTCCGTCAGTGTGTGTGTCGGTTCGTGTCCATCCATGTCCTGCTACATCATCCTCTCTCCGTCTCCCTCACTGCTTCTCATTCTCTCCCTCTTTAATCCAACCTATATTCTACATCTCTCTTCTCCTGGAGCTCCTCTTCCTCCTTCCTTCTGTCTTAATATCTAAGTATTTTCTCTTCTATTAAATTCAGAAAGGTTATTTCATCTAATATTTGAACATATCACTAAACTGTGAATTCAATCTCTACAAATAAAACATTGGTCAGTGTCTGTGGTAAAATGAAGTCAGTTTCACTGGTATTTATTTTTTACATGACAGCCAAGAGAATTCAGGTTAAACTGTAATAAATTTGGTCCATTTCCATGAGCTACTGGAAACATGTACGGCTACTGAGCTTGCAGCCATTTCGTTTAACGTAGTTTTAGTCTGTTATCATCCCTAACACCATTTACTACCAGCAGTGCTTATAAATACCGTATACTCTAACCAGCACCATTTAATATATCCAACACCATTTCAGAGCTGTGCTTAATAACATGTTGAGCATTTTTGTGGAATTACCCACATATTTAAAGCTTTGGCCAGGGAACTTTACATTATTTACTTCTCAGTTGTTTCGAGGCAGTTGTTAGCAGGATTACTGACATTCGCACAGTTCCCTGGAAACTTTTACACACGGCAAACCCCATCCTGGTGATGTGATGTGGCACAGTGTGCTTGCTGCATGTGTCTTGAGTGTGTGTAGCTGTGATTAGCACTGTGGTAGATGTGATATCACGGTCAGTTTGTCTGCTGCATCCATGACGTGACCATCGTGTAGAATATGTGTGTGACAATGACGGGCACAGAATCAGATATGTGACGCTGACACCGGTCAGGGCCGGTCATGCTTAACACCATTTATTATCCCCAACTCCATTTACCTGCCCCACCAAAGTAATGCCATTTAATATCCACAACCCAAAAGTCCTGCTGTTGTCATTTACAATCCCTACTCACCCAACATTTTAACCATCTCTAATACTGTTTTCCATATGAACTCATTGCCCCAACACCATTTGTTATCCCAAGTGTCATTTACCTGCCCTAAAAACGGTAGGCCATTTACTTCCCACAACCCCAGAGTTCTTCCAACACCATTTATAGCCCCTAGTCATCCAACACATTAACCATGTATTATATTATTTTCAGTATTGGCTCATTGTCCCTAACACCATTTGTTATCCCCAGCACCATTCACATTGCGTTACTAAAACAACTCAATTTACCAACCAGTCCACCAACAACATTTGTAGTCTCCATTTACACGACACATTAACCATCTATAATACTATGTTCTATATTAACTCATCATCCCTAACACCATTTATTATCCCCAGTGCCATTTACTGGCCCTACTGATGCAACACCATTTACTTATCCCAGCATTACAGTTCCACAGACACCATTTACTAAGCCTAACACAATTTACAAGTCCTACAAACACCATTTACAATCCCTGCTGACACAACACATTCCCTATTATGTGTCTATAAAAGACTTATAACAATTTACTATCCCCAACACCATTTTTTATCCCAAATATCCATCTGTTTATCTCTGTCTCTGTCTGTCTGTCTTTCCCTCTCTGTCTGTCTGTCTGTCTGGTGTATCAACCTCTTTCCCTCTGTCTGTCTGACACCCCAATGGCTGTTATTTATTACCCAGCAGCCCCTGCTTTAGCCAAGCATGCCAAGGTTGGTCGCTCTGTCCTCAGGCAAACTCTCTCCCTCTCTTTCATTACCCTGTCTTTCTTTCTGCCTCTCTCTCCCTCTCTTTTTATGCTGCTGTCTGGCACTTCTCTCTGTCTCATTTCTTCCTCTGTCTTGCCTTCTGTCTGTTGTTTTTTCCCTGTCGCCCTCCATCCTCTGTTTGTTTTCTCCTCTGTCCGTGTTGCTGTTTACACACACGCACGCACACACACACACACACACACACACACACACACACACACACACACACACACGCTGTCATCAGAGGCAGAGGACTCTCTCTAGACACGTCTCTGTCTGGTGACATCCAGACGACATTGGACTGTGTGTGGATTTTGTGGTTGTGTGTGTGTGTGTCTGAGTTCGCACTTGTGCATGTATTTACAGATAGATAGATAGATAGATAGATAGATAGATAGATAGATAGATAGATAGATAGGCGGATGGATGGACGGATGGATGGATGGATGGATGAATGAATGGAAGAATGGATGGATTGATGGATGGATTGATATTTTTTTTCGTTCAGCTTCCATAGCAGCAGAAAAATAAAAGATGTTTTCACAAATTAAGAGAATGAATGGATGGATGGAGTGATGGAGAAATAAAAGAGTGGAGGCAGCAGGCGAATGAGTTTGAGAACAGGAGGGAGGGAGGGAGGGAGATGGGTGAGACGAGATGAGAGAGTTTATGAAGGGGGGGTGGTGGATTGTGGAGGTGCAGATGGAGGGAGGGAGGCATGAGGAGCAAAGAATGAAGGGATGGGGGAAGAAGAGGAAAAGAGAGAAAAAGACTTAAGAGGGAATTAAAGATGAAACCACGTTGGCATGTTTGTCAACTTTGCCCTGAAGCTTCTGTACATGTGTGTGTGTGTGTGTGTGTGTGTGTGTGTGTGTGTGTGTGTGTGTGTGTGTGTGTGTGTGTGTGTGTGTGTGTGTGTGTGTGTGTGTGTGTTTGTGTGTGCACGTGCATGTGCACTTACAGCCACTTACAGCTGTGGAGCCTAATTAGCCTTCTACAGCTCACTGATTAGTCTGGTTTGAACTTCAAAGCCGAAGAGGGACATTCTGATTTCCACTGCAGGGCCAAAGTGGGATGGTCCAGTTTCCATTAAAAGGTCAAAGTGGAACAGTCTGGTTTCTACTAAAGGGCCAAATGTGGCTGGAATAAGACTGTGTACCATGTGTAGGACTGCATAAAAGAAACAGTAGAAACACTGATAAGATTCATACTACAGATTAATATTTTTCCAAGAAATTTGTCATTTTCTATACCAGGAAAAGAAGCACACATCCCAGGTATGCTGGGAAATTTTTCTACTACTTCTGCTACTGTCAAAATACACAGGTCATATTTCACTGAACTTTACATGGAACAATGAGAAATGTGTGTTCTAAACCTGACTGTTTCAGTGTGTTATCTGCTGTTTTAAATAACACTGAGGCAGAAGAACACCATTTCCACATTAAACAACATCATGATGAACATAATCACTGCACATGTCACATGCAGACTGAACTTCACTGTGGCCATGAGGATGAAATTCCACCTGTGATCTGTCACTGTCTGACTGCACAGGAACTGATATTTTACAATTCCTTATAAACTAATGAGATTTGTTTAAGCAAGTTATTTGATGTTTTCAAAGTCATTTTATGAAGCTGAGATAGATCCCATATTTTGTTAGTGTTCAGAGGCTGCTACACACAGCGTAAGGCTGCCACTGTGTGCATGTCAGTGTTAGACAGTCAGCCGAAGTCAGTGATCACTCAAAGCTAAAAGGAAAGCTCTCTCTCACATGGCGTGAGATTTCAGATGGATTGTTCAACAGATTTTGGCGTCTTTCTTCGGTGACAGGTGCATTTCAGCCAACTGTCCAGCACATTTGACTCCTCGGGATATATGTATTCTATAATCTATAATCTTGCAATCACAATAATTCTAACACAAATGTAAATGATCATTGCAAATATTTGCATCAGTTTTCCAGTTTTTGGAATCCCCAACATTTTCACATGAGTAGAATGCTGGAAGTTTTACCAGTTGCTCTTTCTGGCTTCTGGCCTACAATAACACAATCTCAAGTGAATTAAAATCAAACCTCGGCCTCAACAAACCAACTTCATTACAAATATATAAACACCTCGGGGACTTTCTTTCCCTGAAGTCATTTTCTCAGGCACAGTTTACTGCCTGCTGGCTGTGTAACCATCCCAACAAGTTCCACCCGTTTAAATCTCACTATACCCAACTTTCCATTTCTTTATACCTCACAGGGGGTGTTCTAATATTCCCTACAAATGCCAGCTTCCTAGTTATCAATGATCAGAACAGACTATGGTGATTATTTTAGAAGAACACACAAAGTGTTTGTATCATCTACATGCAGAATGAAAGCTGAAGTGCTGAACTCTTACATGTTAAACAAACACCTGAAACATTCAAGCCTTCACAGAGCGAGTCCACAGAATGCTGATTAAGCTGATCACCGTCGAGTAATCTCTCTATAACAACCGTAGCAACGTAGTAAGCTGCAGCAACTAGAGTTCAGCAGAAAAACCAAAGAGGCATTCAAGAAAGGGTTCTGATGCTCCAGATAAAAAAGAACCTCAGAAGAAGAGTTACAGCCAAAAAGAAAGTGAATGATGGTGAGAGCAAACACAGATAACTGGAGGTGCAGCATTTCCTCACTGGAGAGAAAGGGAAAGAAGGGAAGGAATGAGAGCAGACACTGATGCTGCGTAACTGCTCTTGGATCGCTTGGCATTTTTTAAATATTTGAAGAAGAATATGTTGCATTTCTTCTACCTAAATAATGAATTTTTGTCTTGGAGCTGTAGATGTTTTTCTAGATTTTTCTAACTTTCAGTGTTATAGGGGTAAATCCAGAGCACACCTATTCAGTGCCACATGAAATCAGAAGACCTTCGTGATATATTGACACTTGGCCCTGCTTCACACAGGACTTACTGGTTTCAACTGGTTTTTAAACTACTGCTGGGTGACAGGGAAACTACACCATGTGTGATATTTATGATTTAGTAACCTCAAAACAAGATGTTCTAACTCTTAAATAACCCTCTAGCATCAGTTTTGCACATGCAGGGCTCTGCAGTCAAGTTAGCAATAATAAATCAGCAATGTTCGGGTAGACTTTCAAAATAAAGGCACGAAAACTACTCGGTTAGGATTTAGACAACAAAACTACTTGGGAAAAGATAACGGTTTGGGTTAAAATAAGTATGTTAGTTTTGTAAGTTAATGTTATATAAGAGAACTTCTGTTGGCAGACTCTCTTGCTCTTTATGCTGCAGCACCTGATTTCGAGAGCACATAAAAACATAATGTGAGAGGTGTGCCTCCAGAAATGATTGTTGTTATTTTCTACCATGTGGGATGAACCTGGTTAATTTCATTTACCTTCAACTAGTGAACCGACTCAGCAACAACTCTTTGGATTCTGTATTTTTTTTATATGTATTGTTAAGTAAATATTGAAGAACCAAAACAAAACTGACAAAAAGGTGGGACTTCAGGAGATAGAGGCAATTACAAATCCATCTGTTACCTCAGCACCACAGACATCACCGTGGATTTATCAATACACAGCCACAGATTCTAACTGTCACAAACTTCAGTCAGATAAAGTCAATGATTCAGGCAGACGAGAATAACATTTTCAACTAAAGGCTGTTGGTACAACCCACCCAGAAGTCCACAACACATGTACTACTTTGGTGGAAATGTTTATCCAGGCCCAGTTTTTCTTCTGGTTGAAAAGGCCTTAAAAAGGCCTTAAACAGCCCCTCTGCCTCTGCACTCACGCTGCTAACAGGGAGTGGCAGGTAACAAAGGGGAGGACATCCCACCTCAAATCATCAAATGGGTACCTGCAGCATTATAGTTTGAAACACAGCGGCACTGACCAAACTGCCATATCTGACAAGTTGGGAGTGAGAACAGGCTTCCTAAAACATTTAGTATGAGACACTATGAGTGCGTATTTCTGTGTGTGTGTGTGTGTGTGTGTGTGTGTGTAGGTGTTCCTGGTCTCAAAGCCTCATTAGGTGAGCATATGGAGTGATCTGCAGACGGTCCAGCGGTGATGTGGAGCAGAAACGAGTCTGACTCAGCACTCCTGCCGCTGAATTACAGCTGGAGGTTTTTCTTTTCTCTACTTTTTAATATGATGGGGAGTCTGAGTCGAACGCACTATAACTCGCCTGACTTGCCTTCACATATCTGAGATTTTTTATTGGCCAGGAGAGGATTTTTATGTCGTCTTTAGAGGTAGAAACTGAATGGCTTTAATTCGTTTTTGAGCCTTTTTTGCAGACAGGACGTGTCCTTTGTTACCGCAGGTCACTGAGCAGCTCTGATGGAGCCGTTGAAGGTTTGGTGTTTTACTCAAAGGAACATAGAGAGCAGTTACATTAAAGCAAGGAGTCTTTGTCCCTGTTGATAGTGGGATTCGGGCCAACAACTCTCCAGTCACATCACCAGCCCACGAGCCTGCAGGAATAAACCACTGATAATAAAATGTAGACATATCAGCTTACATCAGTTCTTTAAATGTATATATTCAGAGACATCAGAGCGTGTAGGAGTTTACCACCAACAGATTCTACCACTATAATTTCGAGGCCCTGGTGTAATTACTGCAAACAAGAACAACGTCAGTCTGTATTGGACACTGAATCAATCAGGCTGTTTCCTTTAGCAAATGCAGAATTAAAAAGTTTCAGAGTGAAATCAGTAGAACTCCACCACTTTTAATAGAAATCAGGATTGTGTTTGAGATAAAACTCATTTAGCTGGTTGGATTGTCACAAAGCTACTTAGTCTTAGTTAGCTACACTATGAGCAAGTTTACACCCGATATTAACATGTGTCTCGAGTGATCGGATCACAAACGACTACCCAAGACACACTGATCCCATCACTTCACACACTTGCTGAGGTGGTCTGGGACACCTTTGATCACACATCTTCTGTAGCGTAAACTAGGGTTGGGTGGTGTTAAACTTTTGCAAACCATCATCGTCAGCCCGTCCATCGACAATAGACGATATCTTCAACCACCATTAAGTCAGCCATTAAAAATTAATTGTAAGATGTCCTCCAGCTGCTCTGCCACAACTCTCAATCATTTATTCAGAGTTTCTTGATGGTCGGAAAGCTAATGTAACTGCTAACTGTAGCTAGTTAGCTCTGTTAGCCACGCAACTAGCAGCCCTATTAGTAATTGACTGTCCCTGGACTGGGAGAAGTAAGTTCAATAAAGTAAGTTTAATAAAGCTGATAAATTATTATAACTATTTCAGTTTTAAAGCCTATCAGGTTACTTGTAACTTTTGCACTGCCATAACGTTCAGAGTAAAAGTTGCACTCTAGAATTTCTGCTCCATGTGTTTAAGTTATAGATATAAATAGAAGATTTGGACAGTTTGGGTCACAGGGCGTTGCTGAACTGAGGAGGTCCCAGGAAGTGTTGGTGTTTACACAACTTGAACAGAAGCTTTGGACCCCAGGAAGGAGGAAAAATCTAATAAAGCTTTATTTAAGCTTTAGAGCTAATATGACTGCTAGCTGTGTGACAAACTGAACTAACTAGCTAATGGCAGCAACAGTTAGAAGCTACTTTAGCAATAAGTACAGTTATCAGTTCATTCACTCTTAAATCACCGACAGTTGAGGCAAAGCACATCAGGACATCAGAGGAGAAAACAGAAAATATTTTCTCCATAAAATACGAGTTTCACTCAAATCACTGAATAAAGTTAAGATGTGCTTTTGTACAGTGATCATTGAGGCCCGACCCCCAGAAACACTCTGCTCTGTTAACATCTATCACTTTCCCATCTTAATTTGTTGTCTTATTTCTGATCTGATAATCATTCATTGCATTTGGTCTTTGCAAAAGGAAATTATGTAACTGCATGTTTATTTCTATATGGAGCAGTGATGTGAGATCTGATCACAGGCAGTCACTCGAGACACGTGGACATGCATTACAATGCCAGGTGTGCACTGATGTACTCCGAACTGTCCACTTCTGATTGGATCACACATGAGGCATGTACCAGGTGCCTGTGCCATGTACTAACCTCTGTCCTCACTAAACAGCGTCATCTATAAACTCTACAAACGGCATGTGTGTCCTGGTTGTTTTAGTAAAATTAGACACAGAAAAACAAAATGCAAAGGTATCAGGTAAGAAATCCTCACCCTCATCTTCTGCTTTCCTTCCCTTCCCTTTGTCATTACTCTCTACTCTTTTCCTCTCTATGATTCTCTCATTTGTGCCTTTTTCTCCGCCTCCTTTCCTTTCTATGTTTTTTTTTCCTCCTGCCTCTCCTCCCATCAGAAGAACAGAGGAAGGATAAAAGGAGAGCAAAGAAAAGAGGAGGAGGAGGAGGAGAAAAGGAGGCTGCTGGCTGTCATGTTGAATCATCGTCACAATCAGACTTCAGACTCAGCGATACACTGACTGACACATCCCTCTCTGTCCCTCTGTCTTCCTCTGTGTTTCTCACTCAGATCTGATTGTGATTCGGTGTACAGTATGTCAAACAACAGGAAAATGCTGTTTGATCTCTCTGTTGATGATATGACCACAACTTGCATGGTGGGACATGTTGGGCCATGAGTACGTCTGTCTGCAGAGTCACAGAAGCTACAGGACAGCACATAATACACCCGACAAAACAGGTTTAGTCCCCAAAACTACTGAGGAAAAGATCTTGAGGGGGGGTGTATGCAATAAAATTGGTCTTTATACCCTTATAGGGCCGTCTGGTTCTGTATTTGGCTTAATTTAACCCCTGCATGGACATGAAAATTTTTATTGTCTGGGAATGAATTTATGTTCATACAGTGAGAACATGTCCTGTTTGTTGTCACTTCTGTGTTGCAGCAGAAAGAATAGTGCAGGTTTCTTTCACAAATTACAGATACACGCAGTAATTACATCCACATTGTATCTGCTTGCGTTTTTTCTGGCTTTCAACTTAGAAAAAGTATCTGTTACCACATTGATCATAAAAAGCTACAAACTCATTCATTATGTTGTAAAAACAAACCTACCATCAGACAAGAATGTCACTACTGAAGAATTCTGCAGAACTCCACACAAACTTCAATGACAAACATTTAAAAAATGTAACTACAGAACCGTGAAGATCAGGAAAAAAAATGTGGTGATGGCAAATAAACTGTGGCATCAGTATGGTTACAGTTAGGTAACTAAGAAACACTTGACTAAGAAAAAGATTTGATTGTGTACTAGTGTCAACCCTCCCATTTTTTTTACTAAGGTGTTGCTGGATTTTACAGATTATTCACATTTGGACCATATTTCACCAGGATTTGTGTGTGTTACAGTGTGTTAATAAGACCTGTCCTCACTTTGGACCAAAATTCCTAAGTTGAAAGCCAGAAAAAAAGTAAGCAGGCCTTTCACCCCAGTCCCCCGTCACAGCCCTGTGTTTAACCATAGCTGCACCACATTATGGACCTCTTTGTTGTTTTTTATATTACATCACGGTGCATGTACCTTTGGAGTAGTCGAAGCTGTAACCAACACACCTGAGGACCTGTGCATGTGTGTTCTGCTTACAGCACAGAACACACCTTCTTATTCTAAAGATCTTCCCCCATTAAACCTAAATTGTATCTTCTGCGTCTGCAGGGTTTGCTAAGGTATGTGAACCGCAGGTTTTATTATCAGAGGGTGACCACGTAGGATCTGTGCAGACATGTTTGTACCCAGTTTGTTGTAACCGCCATGGAGACAGAGCAGTAATGTAATGTAGACTAAATTTAAAAGGCATCAATTAAAGCCACGGCTGTCCGTGTACGTGTCTGTAGGATGTCCTAGAGCGTCTTGTCAGCACCACACAGCCTATATAGTTCTGTATTTATGATATTTTATATGAAGCATTTATGCATTGACATTATCATGGAGACCAGATTTAATCAATAAGCTGACACGTATTAAAAACAATTACACCGCCTGTCTCTTGAAAAGTACCACACCAGCAACAGCACACTAACTGTAATACACCACACACACAAGGCAACACCAGCAACAACACACAAACGTAAGTATGTCACACATACGAGTGTGTAGAACGCTGAAAGTGTCAACATTAAATCTGCAGCCGTTTTACAGATCCATATACAAATAAACTCACCTGCATTATAAATCCAATAACCTGGGTCCAGATTAATAATCCATACTGTGATACACCACTTTCTCATGTGCGTCAAACATGAACACACATTAAATGTGCACTTTATGGTCAGAAACATTATAAACTAAAGCAGATCTTACCTGTCAGAGGTGTCCTCTGCAGGCCGTCTCTGCAGCAGACATCTTCACTGCATCCTCTGTTTGGACTCTCTGAACCACTTCATGTTCGTTGCCAGTCTGGTTTCGTTGTGCTGCAGAGGGAACCCTTTAGTGGGACACGGCCCTGTCTGAGTCAAAGTGTCTCGTAGTACTTGTCAATGTTGTCGGCAATTTGCCGGGACACTTGTTTATGAAGTTGAAGTCAGGCTAGCATCTATTCCAGGAATGCTGCTGCTAGCACCTGCGATTTCTGGGCGGCAGATTTGGAGGCGGGGTGTCACCTTCTGGAGCGGGGCCGGTGGTTGTGCTAGTGCTAGCGGTCTCTTGGTTCGGTGGTGGACTTTAAGGGACATCTTTCTTGGATCAATAGATTTTAAGATTGAATCCCTCCATGTTTTGGAGTGTTTTTTCCTTCAGTCGTCTCTCTTTGTGTTTGCAGACGAATCACTTCTGTCTCCTAGACATGCTGCACTGTTTACTTTTCTCCATGTTGCTTTTCTGGTTCAGGATGTATCAGTGAGCTAGACAACCATTGGCTCATGAGAGGCGGGGGTGGGAGGCGGCTGCAGGTGCAGCGTGATTGACACATTCCTCAGCAAATCATTGTGCTTACACAATTAGCAGTCTACGTGGATTGGTTTCTCCACTATTTTCTCTTTTCGCCACTGTTGGCAGGTGGTTCGCTGATATGGACGCAGCGGCGATGCCAACAAGTGAACTACAAGTTTGGAGAAATACCTACACTGATCAATATCAACTGTCTTTCAGCCTACAAGCGATCAAATGATCCAAATGATCACTTGTCTGAGGACACATTTATGTTGTTACTGTATTTTAGCCTTTAGAAAACAGGATGAAAAGAGGTCTGAGATGTTCACACTGAATGTGAATCCATTTTCAACCAGAAATCAATGTTGAAATCCGGCTTGATGCTCACTGGGATATTTTAAAGATCTTGTAAAATAGCAATAAATGTGTGTTCTGAGTTTGTCACACCACGGAAACATGTTATTAACCACCCAGACAAATTTGAATGATTAACATGAATCACTAAGTTTAAAAATTTAAGTCTCAAAATCATGAAAAATGATCTGCTTTCTCAGCTGTGAAAAAACTGAATATCTTTGCATTATGGGAAACAGGAGGTGTTAGAGGACGTCACCTTGAGCTTTGGGAAACTCTCATCAACATTTTTCTGTTTCCTAACATTTCATTGACCAAACAACTAATCGATTAATTAAGAAAATAATTCCCTGATTAATAAACAATGAAAATAATTGTTAGTTGCAGCTGCAGTTCTCTGTGTTTTCGTTTTTTTTTTTTAATATTATTTCTACTATATATATGTTTTGAAGAAAATCTCCCCTTTCCTTTGCACAAACTTTTCTTCTCCTTTGCACAAACTTTTCCTTTTTGAAATGTTCCTGTGTGTTTTGTAAGTTTGTGTTTTATCTGACTGACTGACTGTGATGCACACTGACTGACACAGGAAAGAAAAATGACTCAATTTGAAGATCATCAGCTGACTGAAGAGTCTGACTGCTGATTCATATCTTCTACTATCAAGGAGCAGCCAGGTGTTTGTGACATGTTTAAGTTGTAAAGCACATTTTAACTGGTTGAAAAGACGTTCAGTCTTCTCCTACACTGTAAATGCAAACATTGTCCTTTCAATTAAATAGTGCCTTTAAATTCATTTATCCAAGTCTTTTAATTTTACCCTCTTAAACTGACTTATCAGCACTTTGTTTCATTCTGTAATATTGACTTGGTTTTTCTAAATAAGGTGGAGGCAGTCATGGAAAACCTGACAGTTAAATTCTGACTACTTTATTATTTTTACCAAGATATTCACTTCCCTCATTTTTTAAGTAAAGTTAACTTGCTATAATTTGCAGTGTGAAATTACTGATTCAAATCCTGATTGATGCTCACTGGGTCATTTTAAAATACTGCACTGTAAAACAGCTCAAAATAATTATTTGTAATAAGAAGTAAAAACTTAAAATGTGATTAGAAGTTCTACTGATTTGAAACTGAGTGCCAGTAGAATTCTATTTTTTGTGTTTCTTTAAATTCATAATTTTCAATTAATCAAACGTCCCTAAAACACCAATATTTTAAGTTTTGAGGTAAATGATTTAGAGTTTTATAAAGTTTTATTATGTCGGTGTGTTTTTAGCTAAGAGGTTTTAAAAAAGAAATGAGTTTACTGAACTTGACATAATGGATTTTTATACTTAAAATTATGTAATTCTGCTAGTTTCTGAAGGGTGATTAAACCCTGAAGTTGCATTTACTGAAAATATTTGATTTGGCTTTAATAATAATTGGAATAAACAGTAATCAAAGAGTATATGTAACAGTAACTCCAAATATTTAAGATCATGATAAACTTCAACTTCTGAGTTTATAAACTGAAGTAAATTGTGGCAACTGATTGGCTCAATATTTTTGAATTCTGCAAACATATTTATCACGAATTTATAGTGTATTGTTGACAAGGAGGCCTGTAACTGAGCTGCAAGTGGAACACAGCTCCACCACATCCAGTCAACATCCGGGTTCTTGTGGGTGAGAACGGAGGAGAACATGTGCGTCTTTAAATGGTCATCTCTCCATCTTCAGTCTGAATGGTTGATATTTGAAAGAAGGGGGGAGGGCTCCTCACAATCCTCCTCCCCTCCCCACACTGCCCCCTTCTCCTTGCTCACCCTGATGCTTTGCCCCCATTGTTCTCCTGGACGCGCGCGCACACACACACACACACACACACACACACACACTGGTGGAAAACAATGCCTGAAACGTGAATGGAGCAGCAGCCACAGGGATAGTTGTAGCTGTTGGCGCCCACTCTCTCTCTCTCTCTCTTTCTGTTTGTCTATGTCTCTCAGTCATCTCTCTCTCTTTATGAAAAGCTCTCGCGCGTCACGTTCAGCCGCGAGGAGCAAATTAACCCCCGAGAAGATCATTTTTCTGAACCCTCTTTAACTGCACGGGGTGACATTCGGGGAGGTGTGTGTGTGTGAGGGGGTGGGGGTCCGAGGTTTGACAAGGGGCGGGGCAGGTGGTGTTCTTCATGGTTGCTATGGGCAACCATAGGGGAGTGAGGCGTCCCGTGCGTGTGCGACTGGCGCGTGCGCGTGGGGACCTGCCAACGTCCTGCTGAGAGACCCCTCGCGCCAATTTCCATCTCACACACAATTGGCTGAGAGAGGGAGGGAGGGAAGGGGGAGGAGGGGGTGAGACAGACAGTGAGAGAGAGACGTACACACAGACTGGGAGAGAGAGCGGGAGGATGGTTGGTCGGATTTAGCCCCGGCGGCAGCAGCAGCAGCGTCTTTTCCCGTCCAACACAACAAGCTTATTACCGTCCTCTGCACGCGCTCTGGAAACGGATTTACGCGCACGAAAAGGAGGTTTGTTGTCTCTTTTATTTGTGTCTTCTTGGCTCCATTCATCTGCTCTCATGTGTGTGTGTGATTTTATTCTCTCACCTGCTCAGTGATTGTCTTCTTTTTGCCCCCGTCGCTCAGTCGCAGTTTGAGGCTACAGGTCGCGGGAATGCGTTTAATGGCGATTAGCCGGCGGGTAATTAGCCGTTAACGGCCACATTAACCTGGAGTAGTAGTAGTAGGAGCGCTGAGGTGAGGCTGCACCGGCTGGCTGAGTGGCGGGGGGGCATGAGGGGCTTGTTTTTGTCGTGGTTGGAGGGTCTCGGAGACAGTGGTGATGGTGGTGGTGGCGGCGGAGGGGGACAATGAGTGGGGCTGTTGTTTGGCGACGCCGCTGCGCGCCCCAAAAACCCTCAGCGGCGGCTGCTTCTGGAAGGAACCAGAAGGTGAACATGAAATATAAAAACAGAGGAAAATGTGCAGTTTGTCCTTTAATAGTTTGAGTTGATCACATGGCCCGGATCAATCACAGCAGAGCTCGGATCAATCACACAGGCTGGTTCCGGTCTGCCTGTCTGGACGCTGTTTTTGTGCGCCATGAAGAAAAAACAGACGAATATAGAGGAAAATAAATATTTATATGCATTTGATCTGATCTGATGTTCATGTGGAGGTTCTTTATGTTCTAACGCTCCTGCAGGGATCTACAGGAGCTCTATGATATGATATGTCCATACTGGAGCTATAGGGGCGTTTGTTGCTCTCGGGGGCAGACACACACACACACACACACACACACACACGGTCAAATGTTACCTGTTTCTGTGCGTCTGACGTGTGGCTGTCATCTGCTCGTGTGTGTGTTTGTGTGTTTTCAGCAGACTGGTCAGTTAAACCAAAAAATCCCAAAAGGGTCATTAAGTTGTTTATGCGCCTCGACAACAAAAACAACAACAGGAGCAGAGCAATAAACCCGGAGAATATTATACAATGAGCGCGCGGAAGGGCCGGGGGGGGGGGGGGGGGGGGGGGGGGGCGGGTTGGGGTCTCAGCCATTTTCGATGAAGCGCGTGTAAAAACGCACGCACATGGCGGCAGACAGACAGACTGAATCACATCATAATCAGCCAGGCGTCCATGTGCGAGATGTAAACGAGGTCAGCTCGGAGAAAAACAAGGAAACACAAAACGGAAAATTATTTGTACAATTATTGTTATTATTATTGTTGTTATTATTGTTGTTGTTGTTGTTGTGGTGGTGGTGGTGGTGGTGGTGCTGCTGCTGCTGCGGTGTGTTTTCGGAGGTTTGAAGGGAGGAGTTTTCTTCTTTTCTCTCCCTTCACAATAGACAAGGGGGCTGCTTGTTGGGAATTTGGCGCTTCACTTGTTTTGCTCAATGAGGAGGACTTCACTGAGCTCCTCTCTGCTGATGATGATGATGATGATGTCGAAGACTCCACTCGCTGCTCTTTTATCGATTATCATCGGTATCCCTCCTGATTGGCTGATTAATTGATCATTTAGTGCTTGTTACTCAGAGGCTGCCTTTATTGTTCCCTGTGAGTCTGATGGGGAAACACCTTTAAATTGGCTCATTAACTCTTATTAATCGGTTCACAAATACATAAATAATTATTATTTCACTTCTTCTGTGTCATATTTTGTGGCTACAGTGATTTAAAGTGTCAGACAGCAGTAAGGTCTGCTGACCCTCTTCATCTTTTATGGTTTTTTTTTCTTCATTCATGTTGATAATTTTTTCACTTCTGAAAAAAAAAAACATTAAAAATCTTTTTTACCAAATTAATCATTTTTCTTTTGTCTGTTTCTGTGTATTTTGGGGAGGATAAGAAAACGAGAACAGGAATAAAAACATGTCGCCATATTAGAAGCTTTTTTTTTTTTTGCCCCCCAAAATGGAGGGGGAGGAGGCTCACAGTAGCTCATCAGCAATGCAAATTAGTTTTTTTTTTTCTTCAACGGGGGCTCGGGCACCTGCTGTCTCGAGCATGCGCGCGCGGCTGGATGGCTGACTGGATGGCTTCCTCCTCCTCCTCCCCCTCAGGCTCGGGAGCGCGCCTCCTCCCTCCTTCATTAGAATTATGTTCCATGTCCATGGCGCGCGCACACTATTGGAGCTTTGTGGGATAAAAAAAACACAGAAGAAGAAGGAGGCGAGGAGCTCGAGCGCTCTTCTCCTCCTTTAACAGCGTCGGTTCTCCACTCACCATCAGCAGCAGCCTTCAGAATGACACAGGGAGGAGGAGAGGAAGAGAGGAGAGGAGAGGAGAGGAGAAGAGGAGGAGAGAGGAGGAGAGGAGAGGAGAAGAGGAGAGGAGAAGAGGAGAGGAGAGGAGAAGAGGAGAGGAGGACAGAGGAGAAGAGGAGAAAGGAGGAGGAGAGGAGAGGAGGGACAAATACAGGGAGTTTAACGAGGAAAAAATAATATAAACAGGATGAGATGAATTAAAATGAACAGGAGAATAATGAAGGAAAAGTTTGTAGCACTAAAAGTATTATGTTAAAGTAGTTATAAGTAAATAAGGTCATTTTAAGTGTTTATTATCTAACTTTGAAGACATATTGTATTATATCATCATTCATTATCTGTTGTGTGTTATAAACCATTTATTACATGTTACATGTTTATATACTGCTTATAAACACTAAATAGATTATGATGGTTTAAGCAGGGGTGTCAAACTCATTTGGTTCATTTAGACCTCATGTGAGCCGGAGCAGTAAAACTATTACATAATCATCATTTTCCCCTTTTTTAGTGTAAAGAAGAGGAAGTACATCCTGAAAACATCCCCAATATTGAACCATTTACAAAACAGATAAACAGTTTGAGATGACATTCAGTCAGCATATTGTCATTACATGAATGAAGCTGTTATTCTATGTGCATTATGATATACAGATCACAGTGGATCTACAAATGCACTAAACATTTATGCATTTTGAAACAGTACTATGTTGTTTTAATTCCTAATGATTTTCACTGTACTGCTGCAGAAAGACACAACATTAGTACATGAAGAAACTAATGAGGAAGTTATCTCTAAGTTGTCTCAGCTTTACAAACCATTTACAAAGCAAATGTTTTGGCAGTGCCACAGACTTACATCAAGATTGCTTTAAGATATTCATATTTTCACGGCTTTTCCTTGATGTCAGATAGACTTTTCTCATGCGAAACTGCTTTTAAATAAGACAAATATCACTGTCTCCAAAACAACCAGACTCCACTGACTGTGAAGGTTCTCAGTCATCCAGGTCATGGTATTCGTAGAAAAGGTTGTCGTAGGTGACTGGACTTGGTAGAGTTCTAGAAGTACTAAAACTCTACCAAGTCCAGCCGCCTACGACAACCTTTTGTACGCAAACTCCTTTGACGAAAACAGTCATTTTAGTTCACAGAACACTGGAGTGGTTTGTCTGCTGCTGCATTCATCTGTTAGCTTGTTTGTGTTATTGTGAGACTTTGGTGAAGCTGAACTAACCCTTTGAATTATTGTGTGACTCCAGTGTTTCAAACAAATAGATTACAAATAGATGCAGCAGCAGACAAACAACTCCTGTGTTCTGTTTCCGTTAATGGAGTCTGGTGGCTTTGGAGTAACACACTGACTATATACAACCACTTCAAAAAACCCAAACTATCCCTTTAAGTAAAAGTACATTAGCATCATGAGTAAACTGTAAATAAAGTATAACAGTAACTCCCATTTAATAAACTACTCATTGTTTTTTTTGAGTAAACGTTGATCTGAAAAGTAGCCTCACTAAAGAGCTGTAAAATAAATCGTGGCGTAAAAGTATTAAATAGAAAACTCTAATAGGACTTGAGTGCTTGAGTAAAACTTGATTTTGACCTGATGGCATGTGTCACAACCCGCTCCAGAAAATAATTTATTTTATAATTAAAGGGCAAAAGAAAGAAAAGAAGATAAGTGGACGACAGGACAGAAGTAAAGGGACTAGAATGGAAGGACAGTGGACACAAGATACAAACAAGATGAATCAGGACAACCATTGGCTGCCTGGTGAAAAAACTGAGAAAAATCTAAATAGGGACATGTTTTTAAAAATTGCCAGCAGTAATTTGTAATTAATGTGATAAAAAGCACATAGACAGATAAAGAAAACGTCATTGGAGCCGACTGAATTATCCAAACACCAGACAGTGTTTTAATGTCCGTATCACTGCATCAAATTAGAAACGACCAAACTATTGTTCAACATTTTTTAAAGATTTCCCTCACAGGGAAAACTGGACTTGAGGCTAAAATAAAGATCTAAAAGTCTGAACAAAGCTCAAATACCAGATATTTGAATAAGGGTCCTGCTGACGGTTTGGAAGGGTTAAAGAGGTCTCAGTTTGAAAACGTTGGATTTGGACTGTTCTTTCTACTAGTGATGTAATTTTCTGAACTGTTCTATTTGCTTTGTTATTATATTCACAATACTGATGATTATTGATCACAAATCTTCACCAACAGTCCAATAATCATTCCTACAATACTGTCACAATTTTGATATCAAAGTTTTGGTCAAAAATATGGCATCATCTGCTGTGCATCAGTGACTGAAACATTACAATTTATTCTTTTAGAGTTTTTTAGCAGTTTGTCAATAAAAAGTCCAGCAGATGGTTTAGTAGTGTGCAGTAGTTTGTACCATACTGAACATTTCTTGGTCTATGAGGGACTTTTTGGGTAGAATATTTGCTCACAAACAGTCCATATAACTAATAAAACATAATATTTAATTGACTCAATAACAATATTTTATGATCATTTCCTTATTTTGTCACAATCATCAAATGTGCAGCCCACTTTATGACAATGGGATGGATTACTGTTCTACATATTTAATAAGGTCAGAAGAAACAAGGGGAAATGATTGATTTTGCAATTATTATTATTTTTATAGACCAAGGCTGTAGAAATATATGAAGACAAACACAGAGGAGGTAGAGACAAAGTTAAAATAACAAAAGAATTAAAGGGCAAAAGAAAGAAGGATGGAAGCTGGGAGGACAGTGGACATAAGATACAGACAAGATAAATCAAGGAAAAAACAGAAGAGTGTGTGAGAGCAATGAAAAGAGATGAGAGGAGGAGAGGATGAGGAGCGACATGACAGGAGAGGGATGAAGAGGAGCCGAGGAGGGATGATGGATGGACAGAGAAGAGAAACGAGAGGAAAATGTACAAAGGAAAGGAGGGACAAAGTATGAGGATGGGAGGACAAATTAAAGGATAAAAGAGACGTGAGACACGACAAGCGATAGAAGAGAACAAATAAATGAGGGGAAAAGCAGGTATTAAAAGGAAGGAAATACAAGAGGTTAAGAGGACAAGAAGGGGAGGAAGACAGTTGTGAAGTTAACAAAGGGGACAGAATAGAGGACGGGAGGAAGGAGGACAAGTGAAAGAAGATGGGTCAACTTCAGCAGGAGGAGAGGGGTAAACTGAGGTGAATAGACAAAAAAGACGAAGAAAAAAGTGAGAGGAGGTGAAGGAGGACACATTTAAAGGCAAATAAAAGGAGAGGAGTACAGGAGTAGACAAGCGGAAGAAAAGAAAAGGATATGGGGACAAAGATGGATGATGGAGGATGAACAATAGAGACAACTGGAGGCACATCAGAAAAAATGAGAAACTGGAGGACAAAGCTGAGAGAGACATCAGAATTCTGTGGACTAAAATGTGGAGCTGATAACGCAGGAGAGAGACGGTGGTGGTGAGGAGGGAGAGGAGGAGGTGGGGTCCATTCAGTGTCGAACACGTGCACGCCATCAAACTGCGAAAAATCAGACGAGCAGACAGAGGAAAATGGTTGTATAGACGTCGAATATGGCGTCTGCCGTGGCAAGACGAGGGAAATTGTTTAGTGATGTAGGCCTACGATTCACTTCCTCCTTGGTTCTTCTCACATCACATGGAAGTCATGAGGAGGTTTAAACTCTGTGCAACGTAGAAAATCAGAGTGTAGAAACAATTCACTTTATTCCCATCATGCCGGTTTATCTGTAGTCCATCCTGCATCCCTCTGTGTGACCGTCTTCACTCTCGCTCAGCCCAGTCGTGGTCAAATTTGTACTTTGTCTGATTATTCTGCAGCATAACGATGGTGCATGAATGATAAAACAGATCTGGAAATTATGTGAAAAGATTTTTAAAAATCTGACTAATAAAATCATCGATTTCTCTGCCGACTTCAGTGAGGTCAACACATGACCCTGAATATTTAAAGGACAATGCCCGAGTTTTCCCCTGGGGACTGCTTAGTAACATAGCAGCAGTCTCAACTTTTGTTCTATTAAAGGGACAGTTCATCCCAAAATCAAAAGAATGTATTTTTCTTCTTAACTCTAGTGCTGTTTATCCATCTAGATAGTTCTGGTTTGAGTTGCAGAGTTTTGGACATATCAGCTGTAAAAGGTGTCTGCCAGAAATCACAACTCAAAATAATCCACAAACCTTGTTGTGAGCAGTTTCCTGTAGGAGCTACTTTTTTACAACCGAACTACTACCAGACATATTACAGGAGGAAGTGTGCATCTACTCGTGGACGTGACACCATGAGATGTAAACATTAATGGCGTCCTCCTCTCCTGTAAATAAATTTGATCTTTAAAACCACTGGTATCAGATCAGTACTCTGTATCAGCCATAACACAAAGTACAGGTATCAGAATTGGTATTGGGTAAGAAAAAATGGTTTAGGAACATCTCTAATACCATCTTTCATCAATACAACACAACAGGTGTCTTTTGGCTCACAATTAAATTTCAGTTTTGGCACCTCTGACCTAAACAACAGTCACCCTCATTAAACACCCTGAAGGTTAATGTTTTATTTCATAAAAGAGTTTATGGCGTGAGCTGATGTGATCTTTGATTCATCCATAAAACAAAACTCTGCAGACTGGTGTTTATTGAAATGTTTGTATCATTCTGCATCAGTTCTCAGACTCGTGTCTTACTTTACAGACAGGCTTATTTTTTCAGTATGCTCAGAAAATTACTTTAAGTTACGTAATCAGCTGCAGTGCATCATGTCTGCTGTTATTTTTGATCAAATACTCCATCACTGTGTGGTAAACACAGACAGATTGCAAAGTTCTGCAATCCATTATCACCAAACAGTAACTGAATTCTGACATGATGACGTTCACTTTGATGGATCGTGCAACTCTGGCAGATTTCAAGTCTTTGAAAGTTGGTTTTTAATGCTGTGGAGAAATGAAGGACAACCATTGGCTGCCTGGCGCAAAAAAAGAAAAATCTAAATGGGGACTGTTTTTGAAAATTGCCAGCAGTAATGTTGCATAATTTGTAATGAATGTGATAAAAAGCACATAGACAGATAAAGAAAACATAATTCTAGGACTCACTAAAGCCGACTGAATTATCCAAACACCAGACAGTGTTTTAATGTCCGTATCACTGCATCAAATTAGAAACGACCAAACTATTGTTCAACGTTTTTTACAGATTTCCCTCACAGGGATCTCAGGAAAACTTGATAACTCGACTCGAGGCTAAAATAAAGATCTAAAAGTCTGAACAAAGCTCAACTACAAGATATCTGAATAAGGGGCCTGCTGACGGTTTGGAAGGGTTAAAGAGGTCTCAGTTTGAAAGCGTTGGATCTGGATTTGGACTGTAGTTTGTACTGGTGGTGTACTTGAAGGTGAACTCACTTTAAACTTCTCCCTGAACTCCACTTTGTCTTTGTATGACAGAAAATCTGTTCAGTTTAAACTGCTTTTTGACAACTGCGCAGAAATGCTGCTTTATGGCTTGAAACGTTTGTGTCTTCTGTTGAGCGTCAATCATTAATTGATTAGTTGTCAACTATGAAATAAATTGAATTAATCTTGATAATGGACATTTATCAGTATTTTCTGGTATTTTATATACCAAACAACTAATTGATTAGATGAGAATAATCAACAGATTAATTGACAATGAAAATAATTGATAGATGTAATAAGTGCTGTGCATTGTTTGACTTCTGACTGAATTTTGATAATCTGATGAACATGATGGTTACAGATTCTCTAATTTGAGTATTTGCTGGTTGTATCTGTGTTACTTCATATTAAACTGAGTATCATTGGGTTTTGCACTGTTGGTTGGACAAAACAAGTCACTCAAAGATGTCACTTTCAGCTCTGGGAAACTGATAGAAGCTTTTTATAATTTCTGGTGTTTTTTTAGTCCAAATGATGAATCACTTTATAAAAAAACAATCAGTAATACTTTGGTGCAGCTCTATGGTGGATTTGGCTTCAGTCCGTCCATATTTTAACCAACATCTACACGTCATTTCTGAGTAAGACAGGTAGAAAAGACGAAGCTCAAGCACAGTGAGATGACATGGTGCACAGCAGATATGAAGAGATTATTTGACCAGAAAATAAAATATGGCGGAAAAAAAACTCTGCTGGAAAGACTTAGGAGATAACATCAAATCGGTATTAAGCTACACAGACAGATAGCGTGGCCATGGATAAAATATTTAGCTGGCTTTCCAAATCAGCCTTTTCCCCCTCACTGTGTGTGTGTGTGTGTGTGTGTGTGTGTGTGTGTGTGTGTGTGTGTGTGTGTGTGTGTGTGTGTGTGTGTGTGCGTGCGAGTGTGCGAGTGTGTTTCCCCCCCAGATCCCAACCGGCATGCCTGTTCGCTGTGGAAAACAGGGTCAGGCTGGAGAAAAAACAGAAAGAGAGAGTGAGCACATGATGGGCAGATAAAGGCTTGTCTGTGTCTGAGGGAGAAGAGAGCGAGGAGGATGAGAGGAGGAGGAGGAGGAGGGCCGCGTGATGAAGGGGCCTCTCTGTTGAAGGAGGGAGTCGCGGCTCTATAGAAGGCTCCCATGGCGGACAGAAACAAGGCATTTAGTCTGTGGGTCGGTCTCGCTAACGCCATAATAGGCTCTTATAATGATGCCACTATGGACAGAGAGGAGAAAAAACACAGAATGTTCCTTTAAACTGCAGGCTTGTTGTGTTGGAATGCCTATAGTGTGATGGAGGTGGATGGGTTGTTAGCTGATTGGTAGGAACAAGAGTTTAGGGCCTGAACATGAAAACCTGAACATTAATCTGAGTTTGTTCTGGAATCTGAGCTGGTGTTAAAATGTTCAAGTGTCAAACGTGTCTCACTGGACGAGGCTGCAGAGTTTAAGGACACATGTAAATTTCAAATGAGGCTGAATTAATGTTGAATCAGTGGGGGAGGGGAGAATACATGTTAAACTGTTGGAGGACACTTCTGTAAAACAAGCAGTTCTATCAGAGTATGAACTTAACTGATGCAGCGTAGGCCTACTTTTTATTTTAAGCCAAACTATGATCATGTCTGAAACCTAAACCGAAAAGGTTTTTTTTTTTTTTGGCACCAAACTGAACCAAATTTTGGAAACAGTGGGTTTTTGCAGGAGTGGGCTTCTGTTTTTAAGATAACCAGCTGTTGGACCAATGGGGTTTTAGTCCAGTGGTGTTTTTTTCTGGACCGCTGGGGTTCAGGAATAATTGGAACCATGGGAAGTCCTTCTCAGGATGTGGACCCATGTCTCTGGTGCCAGTGTCCTGCCCGGCCATAGAACTTCTGTGAGACCCGTGAATGTAAAAAAGAATCATGGCAGGAATTGTCTCATATCGTAACTGGTGTGAGACAAATGAGTAGTATATACATGAAATTTCTAGAAGAACAGCTCGGAAATTTGATTGAGTGCTCCTGGATGAAAACCCTCAGGTTGGTTTTCAGACATTTGAAATAGGGAGGATTTAAGTGTTTGGACTAAAACTATTCGGAAAGTGAAACTGATGGTTGAAGAAAACCAGTTTGAATAATGTGATTCTGTTAGTGTTGGAGCAAACTGGATTGTTACAGAAAAATAGAAAGTGCACAGTTTGAAGGTGGATCTTTGGAAAGAGAAAATAGTGGAGGTTCAGTCAGCAGGAATACTGCGTCCATAATTCATTTCTGCTTCCAGTCGCCCACAGTTCCAACCATCCAGCCAATTTTAAACTATAAATGCTGTGTTTTAGTTTTGGAGACTTTCCTGCAGCTTTAGTCAGTCAGGAGTGAACTGGGATCTGGATGAACAGTTACAAAACATCTGAATTTAGCTTTAACTTTGGGAGAAAAAATAAAGTTGAACATTTTGAGCTTTAGCAATGGAATTATTTTATTCTACTTCCTGTGCAGAATACCATTCAGAGTCATTAAACCAAAGACATTAACCATTCTTCCCCTGACTACAGAATCATTGTTACAAAGCTAGAAGGTAAATTACAGCTTTGGTCTGTTTAAACTGATTCAGATGCTTTAAACCACTGCTTAGTTGGATTAGGTTGAATCCCTCTGTTTCTTATTTGCTGAGCTGTTTTTAAAAGACTATTGATTTGATTTTATGTTGAAAATGAGATTAGAGATGTGTTGTGTTTGAAATATGGAGAAACTGTGGAAAAGATGTCAATAGTCTGAAGTATACTGGATTTATTAGAAACACTTTCCCACTTTCGCAGTCTACTGCATCTGAAAAAATGAATGTCACAAAGACCATTATTAAAATCAAAGTTGCTGTCTGCCAAAATGACTGAATCAAGAAAGAACTTAAACAATGATACAGAAATACTTGATGTCAGGCTTGGGACCAGGATTGACAGCCAGTACAGATACTTTTCCACAGCTGGCATCAAAAATTTCCATCTGAGACCCAACAACCAAAGTAAACCCAAGTTCTGAGGCTCTCTCTCTGCAGCTGCATTAGCAAGAATAATATATTAGACAATGATGGGTTTGTTTTCTCCAGGTACAGTACAGATAGTCAAGGAGACGAAGTATAAAACTATTAAACAATCTCAATCTCCTGCTGCTCTGAGGTCCCTGGATTTCATAACCTGTATTTGTTCTTTTCTTAAAAACCTTCCAGGACACCTACATGATTGAAGAAAAGCCTTTTTTCTGAACTAAAGCATTTAGATGGTTAAAATGTAAACTTCTGTAAAACAAAGTGGGGGTGACAGAGTCCAAAGTTAAGGTAGCACCCGGTGGGGATATAAAGTTTATCTTAAATACTTTATTGTCTTTGTCTGCCATCAAATCAAAGTGGACAAACACTGCAGCCTCTACACCCATCTGACAGAGAAAAATAATGAATATATAGACCTCACCTGCAGGGTTTGCTGGTTGTCTAACAGACGTCAGATCTCTGTTAATAAATGAAGAAAAAGCTTGATACTGATGTCATTACAACGCCTGAAAATCACAGCTTTATTTAGTAAAGTCCCTTATAGGAGGGGAATCTGTTTTGGCACACTTGACATTGAGGGCTCGGCCTTCCTGCTTTAGAGATTCTCAAGTTCAGTTTGTTCCTTTTCTTGTTGTAAATCTTCAGTGTCTTTGGTTAAAAAACAACAACAACAACAACAAAACATTTCTTGGGTTTCAGAAAAGTTTCCTATTGGTCCTTGTCCTGTCCTTGGCCACTACATAATGTTCTGTGCAGCGTTTGCTCTAACTTTGACTGCTTTTGACAAGTTTTAAGTGGAGACAAGAAGCCTCTGCACCTGCACAACATCAGCTGAAGTCCAACCAATAAACTGAGTGACCCTGACGACTGGGGTCCCACAACACTGACAGTCAGAGGTGGGACCCAGTTATTGTTTTTCAAGTCATAAGCAAGTCTCAAGTCTTTGCACTTGAGTTCACCAAAGTCCTAAACTTTGAGTTTCAAGTCATGATGCGCTCCTCACCAGATGCAATGTCGATTTAACAGCAGTGTTAAGTTGATCAGGAAATGATTTGATTTCTACTACACTTTTTAATCACTGACCTTCTAAGCTATCAAGTATTTTCAAGTCCAGTCTAAGGTTGTCAATTTTTGACTCGAGTCAGACTTGAATTCGAGTCATGTGACCCAAGTTCACACCTCTGCTAAAAGCTTGAAGCTCATGTAGCAGCAACTTAATAAAAGTGTGACCAGAAACACAGAGCAGAGCGGCAGAGCTGCAATGAGTAGTTGATTATTGTTTGAAAGAAAATCAGTTGCCAACTATTTTGATAATCAGTTAATTGTTTTGGTCATTTTTCAAGCAACTTTTGCTGATTCCAGCTTCTTAAATGTGAAGATTTGGTGCTTTTCTTTGTCAATTCTGACAGTAAATGAATGAATGAATGACAGTTTTGGACTGTTGGTTGGACAAAAGAAGCAATCTGAAGACATCACTCTGATGGCTCTGGGAAATTGTGATGTGCATTTTTTTGTTTTGCAATTTGTGACATAAATTATCATTAGTTGCAGCTCTAAAGTAAAAATCTGTCACCCCAGAGTGAGTGCTGTTCTCAGCCCAGACACCACAATGAAAACTGTTTTTCAGCTTGTTGATTCTAACGGTGTATGGCTAAAAGGTTCTGGATGGAACTCATGCTTGTGAGTATTATTTGTGAATTTCGTGCAATAATCTATGTAGCCTATAGTATAGTCTGCATATGGCTGCGTGCTGTGACAAACTAACCATTACAGCCTTTCTCTTAACTATCCTAAAGTTGATTTGAGTCTGTTCTTGTCAATTATTTCATGAAAATACACTCAAGAGTGATGGAATTACACGTTTGCAGTTGTGAGCAGGTGTGTTTGTTGACTGGCAGTGGAGTTAAAGATAAACTTGGAGGATCTATTCCAGACTAAAGCAACAGAATCTGGTGTTAACTCATTCAGTCACAGCCAGGACTGTGTGTTGTTCATGTTGTGAAGGTGTGAGGTGGACGTGTCGTCCAGCTGCTCTGTTTCTTTACCACATTTCTTCCTTCACATGTGAACCTGTGTGAGGGCTTTGCGTGCAGCCTCTCCTGATCCCTCTGATGGATTTAACAGGCTTAAATCAAGTGTCATGTAATTTGAAACTTTATTGCTTTCTGCAGGGGATAAAATCCTCTTTTCTCTTGACCCTCACTCATCAGAGGTCAGGGGTCAGGGGTCAGGGGTCAAGGTTGGCTGCAGAGCAGGACTAAAGCCTGCAAGAAGGAGTTTCCAGGGAGGGCAGTGCAGGTGTGTGTTGGCTGAAGGACAGTTTCTTTAATGTTACCTCATCCTGCAGCCCTGCCAACAGGTTAAAGGTACAGTCTGTGATTTAAATAAAACTAAAGGGAACCTGCAGTCACTGGTAATATCTTCAATAGTGAACCAGTAGTTCATTTTTCCCCTGGTTTGGGATAGCTGGCTTCCCTGATTCATGAGAAGTCACAAGCAGAGCAGCTTTCACTGTTTATTTGGAGTTTACATATTTCTGCTGGCTCAGGTTTATTCAGCTCACACTGTTGAGGCCTGAGACTTCATTGCCCTGAGCTCTGAAGAACTCACATGCAACGACAGGAGCTGTCATGTCACCAGTCTTATCTGGGGCATAACTATATATATTCAGCAGAGGTAGATGTGGATTAATGTGCTTATTCTGATATTTGTTCAGCTTTGATCTGTTTAAAAATACAATATAACAAGACAAGGGCTCTGTGCTTAAAGTATAACGTAATGCCAGAATGCTAACATGCTAATGCATAGAAGGTATGATGCTGTTTACTGTATTCACCATCTCAGTTGTTAGCATGCCAAAGTATGCTAATTCACACAAAACAGCAAGTATAACAAATTCAAGTTTTGGCCCATGAATGTCTTGTACTAAATTTCATGCCAGTTCAGCTGGTGGATGTTAAAGTAAGAGTCTCTATGAATTTCATTAATTAAAATGTCTATTAGGTCTCCATCTGTCACCAAATGAACATAGTGATATTTATATACTGTATGTTTACAGTATGACAAACTGGGTGTTTGTGGCAACATTCCTGTTTGAAGTTACTGCTAAATCATTTTTATAAAAAGATATCTGCGTATGAATACAGAGTACTAAATTGCTGTCGGACAATGGTGATTAGGTTCTGAGATTGCTGCTATTGTCAACACATTAAAAGCATTTGACTAGTGAGGCATGCTGTTATAATGAAGTAGTCACAGAAAATGAAATGCGTTTGTCTCCCCAAAACGTCTCAGCCAGGTAACCAAATAATTTGACCATGTCCTAATCTTTGCAGTCTCATGTTGTATGCAGCAGATCACAGTTGCTCCTGGAATGATGGAGTAAAGCCAGTTTATCGCCTGACTTTTTATTGAAACCAAGATAGTTTGTTTTGCTGCCCCCAGGATGGCTGTGACCTGTAGAATTAAACCACATTTGCTGTCACCACGAGGAACTACAGGTGTTGCCAAAGCAACCTGGACTTTAAGGTATTTAACTAGACTTGCACCGATTAATCGGCAATGCTCGGAATCGGGCCGGTTTTCACGTGACTGGCCTTGACCGGTGACCTGCCGGTCAGCGTCACAAATCCGATTCTGTGCCCGTCATTGTCACACACATGTTCTGCACGATGGTCACGTCATGTGCGCAGCAGACAAACTGACCGTGACGTCAACACAGCGCTGATAACAGCTACACACTCGGACACACGTCTGCATGAAGCTGGTGTCAGTGACAGATTCCAAGAACAGGATAAAGAGAAGACAGACAGTCTACAACGAGACAGAGCAGCTGACAATGTCGCAAAACAGCCGTAAACTCTCTCGCACTTCAGGCTAATGCTAGCAAGCTAGCAGCAGACTGCTGTTCACAGAGGGACAGTTAAAATCTCACCTCCTGTTCTGGCTGAAGAATAAACAACCTGTGTTGATGTGTCTCCTCAAACATTTTCTCATCCAGACTCCTTTAACTTCTGTGTTTGTTTTTCTCATGGCAAAGTTTTACTTCAAACTGCTGCACCGCGTTAGTCTCTGGTTTGTTTACATCCGCTTCCACAAAAGATCACATGAAATTGCGTCCCGCGAAATCCCGCGAGATGATCTCGCGAGATCACATTCACCCAATTCAGAATCTTAATATAAAATTATAATAATAAGGCCTGGTTGTAATCTGGATGATTTTGGAGAAAGTATTAAATGAATATTTAATAGTCAGTGTCTTATTATGAACATATTTACAAGAAAAGTTGCAAAAATGTTTGTGAATGCTGTCAATTACAGTTTTTAGAAAGACTGAAAATCGGAACCGGCCAAAATCAGAATCGGTAGGACAGACCCCTCAAAAATCGGAATCGGAATCGGCCAAGAAAGTTGAAATCCGTGCAAGTCTATATTTAACAGAATTAGTGAAACTTTAGTGAATCTTCAAAGTGATATAAATTCATCCTCTTGAGACTTTGAGTATTAAGGGTAAAGTGGATCACATATATGTATACTTTAATGCATTTTATAAACAATTATATACTATATACTATAATACATACACAATTCTGATTTATCATAATACAGTCTAAACAACTACATCAATGTCCTGCCTACAGGACTATCTGATTGGTCAAATGTCATGGAGAAACAGAGCTGCTCTGGTGAGCTGAGCAGAGTGTGTAAGAAGTTATAATAAACATAATAATCACCAGTGAAAATACCCTGAAGACATGGCTGGGATTTCACTCGATAGAGCTGAAAGTAAATCAGTTGCTTTTCTTTTTTTTTTTTGGACTTTAGTGTCACACACAGTGTTTCAGAGCACATTTCTGTGTAAAACAGGATGGGCATGTGGGACATAATGAGAAGATTTGGATTTTAACACTGAAAAGTGGGATTTGAAGACTGATTGATGGCTGGACTTCATGATATTATTGGTTGAAACTGATTGGTTCATTTACAAAATATTGTTAAATAGGTGCACAATATGACCAAGGTTGGATGTAAAAGGGTTAAAAGGGCATTTCTCTTTTCATCTCAACCTTTTCCCATTGAAAAGGGGGAACAGAGCTGCATATGCTTTGGGAATGATTGCTGAATAGAACATCTAAAACATCTAATTTTATGTCTGTAAGCCAGACATTTTAATTATATAGAATGTAAATGAAACTCATAGGGCCAAAAACATACTGATTTTAAAGAAACAGGAACAAATATTTTATCAGTCGGTATCTTTTTTGTTCTATTATTTGTTCATACAACTGAAGAAAATGACAGTACAGAATATTACGTAGATGACCTGACTGTCTTTGCATTATGTGGTACAGAAATTATTTAAAAATCTTCTGAAAAATGCAGAGCTGTGTCCTCCTTTCTTTGGTTCCCACAGTAATAATGAACAAACACTGCTGTGAACCAGCACACAGAAATCTTGCTCAACATTTTTTTGTGGAGGAACTGAGTTGAAAATAAATGGACCCTAACAGCGTTGCACATGAAAGCCTTTTCAGAGCACCCCCCTCCCTGCCCCGCTCCTCATGCAAAACTACGACAGCAGGGATAATTAGAGAATTGTATTTTGAAAATATAGGTCTGCATGGTAATGAGGGCACAACGCAGAATGAAAAACCTTCAATTGAGCTGAGAGAGCTGCAACGAAGACGAGTGGCTTCAAGGCAGATATTTAAAAAAAAATGTACTACTGCAGATTAAAAAACAGATCACACACACACTGTTAAGTCTCCACAGGGCCATGACATCTGCAGAAATGGAATAACAGCAACTTATTTAGAAAAGAAGATCACAGTGGACAACAACAATGTACATGTTTATGACTGCAGCACTGCTGACTAATCTCCCTGTTATTTTCTCAGTTAAATGATGAATCAGTCAGTCTAGAGAACATTAAAAACAGTGAAAAATGTCATCACAATTTCACATAAACCCTTGTTTTGTTCATCCAACAATCCACAGACCAAAGGTGATCAGTGTCGTCTTCATAGAGGACTGAGAAAAACAACTATTGTTCATGTTCAAGAAGCTGGGCCAGTTCATTTTTCTTTCAGTTCCCATGATACAGCTAATGGAGTGCTTACTGCTTATGCATTAAATGTTTCCTATAAAACCAGGCAGCTTGCCTCCTTTCATGGAAAATGAAGTAACCAGTGTCGACCATGCACCTGTAGTCATCTATGTTAGCTGAATCTTCCTGGACTGGTCGCTCCCAGTGAACACGGCCAGTCAGCGACACAGGACCAGCACAGGCCAGTTTAACAACAGGGAACATTGTACAGAACAGGGATAAAACAATTACCAGCTTCACAATAAAGTGATTATTGTTTTCACTGCATCTGCAGGCAAGAATTAACAGGATCCAAGTCCAACATGCAAGTCAAACCCAAGCTGGATCTGCATTAATAGAATTGAATGTTGCCAAGATAAGAAACACTTCCTGTTTTGACTGCTAGCTACAGGAAGTTAATCCTTCACAACTTGCACATCGTTTGGTTTAACAAAATTATTTTGATATTTTTTGGCTGTCCATAAATTCTACATGCTGAGTTTCACACGGATTAGAGTCATAGTTTAGGAGGACTTCGTTAAAAAGTAGGTTTAACATATATACCAATTGTACAAAAAAAAAAATATATATATGGCCTATGTCTTGAGATTCAGCTAAATTCAGACAGTTTGAGGAAATAAAGATGTGTGATGTTTTATGAGGGATTTATAGACTGAAACACTTTAATCTTGATCATAGCGCCACCTGCTGGTAGAAATGTGTCTGTTTATGCACCATTGTATATCAAGCCTATGATTTTCACTCGCATAACATTTATGGTGTATGCTGCAGTGTGAGTTTTACTGCCGGAAGAAAAAAAAATCTGAACACTTAAGGGCTCAATGGAGCTTTTGACTTCATATAAACTTTAAATTGTGTGAAGTACAAATAATATCCTTTGGAATTTGCGTGGTCATGAGGGTTGAAGCAGACCATGTGAGTATGTCTGTGTCTGCTGTTGGGAGGATGTGGACATAAAAGAGTGACAAAGACATGAATGGAGGGAGAATCTCAGATAGCAGCAGATACCAAAAACAAATAGGCACTATAGAGACGGGGACAGACTGAGTGATGTGTCATCGTGTGGGCTGAATCCAGTTTAAATTGGCTGCTCTCCTAGCTCTGGATTAGACCTGGGCTTAATACCTTTACACTAAAAGGCCTGTCCGTTCCCTCCGAGGGCAATCTGCTGCAGGAACACACCAGGCTTTAATCCACAGCAACAACAACAACAACAACAGTTTATCTGGCTGAAGCTCGCCAAGGCAGATCACACTACGCCAGGCCTGCTCCTCATCCTAGTTCCATGTTTCACTGAACAGTTTGGACTCTTCAGATATGGTCAAATCAACAAATGAAAACACAAACAAATGTGTTCAGAAAGTGAGAGGAGTCTGCAACACAAGATTAGACAGAGGAAGCAAACGTAGAAATGATTCAGGCCCGGTGTGGACGAGTGTAACCAGATGTTGAAGCAGCTTCAAATCAAAGAAGAAGCAGCTTGTGAGATGATTTTGAGTTCAGAACCAGCGGCAGTATAGAAGAGACAACCAATTAGGGCTGCAACTAATTATTGTTTTCATTATTAATTAATCTGCAGATTGTTTTAATGATAAATGGATTAGTCAGTCTATAAAGTGTTAAAAAATGTGAAAATGCTCATCACAATTTCCCAGACCCAAATTTCCCACTTCAGGTTTTAAGAGCATTCTTTGGTAAACTGTACATTCAGAATATTTGTCTCCGTTGGATTTTACTGCAGTTTGTGGGGGTGTGCTAGAAACATGCATTCATGCGCAGAAGAAAAGTCCATATTTCTGGTGTCAAGGAGAAACACACCTGCTTGTAATCAGCAGATTTGTTGCAGCCCTACAGGATGTGATATGAACAATCAGCTCCAGCAATGCAGATTCAAGTAACAGCTCATGGTGACTTGTTTCTCCAGTCAGAGGGAATTCATTTCATTTAACAAACCTGAATCTAACCACATACAAACTGAACCTTCACTTAGCCAACAGGTACTTTTTACAACAAGGAGTTTGAGCTTGTTGCCAAGGCCACACAACAGCAAGTGTCTAAAACCAACCTGTTTACTCACCTGCCAACAAGCATTTCCAAGCAAAAACAGATTCTAAAGTGAATTAATTCACATTTTTCAAGCAGCAAGTGTCACCTTTTTAGGGTGGTAATTTTGCAGGAAAATCTAGTTCTGTGTTCACTGAGAATTCATTTCCTGGATCAATAAGATGCTGCTGGTTTGTTCAGAGCATCCAATCAGGAGCCTATTTGATTGCTTTGCTTTGATCTGATTGGCTCAGAGTAAGACTGTATACGGTGTCCAGCAGGCAAAGAACAAAGATTTAATCAGACTTAATCAGTAATCAAAGCAATCAAAGTGATGTTGCCTCTGTTTTTGATTTTACCTTCATCAGGTGTTTGTTGGGAGTATGTGTGGGATATTTTGTCCTTGTAGATGCTTCATTTGGGGCACTGAAGGAAATTTTTGTCCTAAAGCAATGATTAAACAAGATATTTGATTAAGTACTAATGTTTTCAGAGCTGCGGTGATCATTTTTGTGTAAACTTAAAAAAAAAGAGTTTGTCAAGAAGAGCTGAGATGTCATCGCTGCTTTAAGGTGGAGAGGCAACAGTGCGGAACCTATTTCTTGAGATATCATTACACAGACAGCTGCTGCATGGAGGTTCAATCCTCCCAATGAAACTGTGCAGCAGACTGAGATGTGAACTGTATCAGCCAGAGCTGTTGGAGGATCAGTTTGTCTGTCTGATAGCAGGATTTCTCTAAAACCTTTTCAACACATCTCAATGAAATCTGGCCTTGAGCCAAGAAACAATTGATTAGAGTTTTATAGTTATTTGGTTCTGGGATTTTGTTGTGTAGCAATTAAAGTAAAGGAGGGTTTAGTTCCTGTTTCTTCAGGCATGTTTTCAGCACCGATATAATCAATGAATCTGAAATAGAAGAAATCTGACTAAAACGTTTGGGTGTAGTAGTATGCTGGTATTTGGTAGGTTTGTCTCTTTGTTGTTAAAAGCAGTTTTTCAGTGTCTGAGTCAGGGTGCGTTATTGTTGCTCCAGTGTAGAGATGTTCTTAGGATGCATTCTAATAACTGAACTTTTGCACATCAGCTGATACCGAGCGATGGTATGTAACAAGACGGCATGATATCAAATTGATGCATAGTGCTCATGTACTTGTTTATAGCCGATCCAGTATTTTATTGGAGGTCTTGCCGATGCCGGTATCGGTATCAAAAAGTTCCAGTTTGATCTCTAAAGAGCAGGTCTGGATGGTACTGTTTATACATATTCATTGATATATTTACAGGGATCCAGTAGTTCCCACCAAGACAAAGCACTATAAGGTAAAAAAAACTTTTAACAGACAGAAACCGTGAGTGGATCCTGACTGACCAATCAGACAGGACATCAGACCACAGCAGCTGAGTCTCACTGTCCAAAAACAGTGAAGCGCTCAGCTACTCAACTGCATTAAAATATAAACATGTTGCAATAAAGCAGACATGATAATTTGCCACATAGTATGGAGTATTTATCCATGACATTACACTGGGCTTCATTGGTTGGACGATCCTAAGAAAGTAGCAATAGGGAGACACAAACAGGCTTTCAAAGCAAATGAAAGACCAACAATGGTCTGTAGGGTCTAAAATGTAAAAAATGTGACTTTTTCATTCTGAAATTGGCAATAGAATCCATCTCCATAAATTGCGTATGTGTCTGTGAGTAAGGGAAAAGATTTTGGTATTGAAAGTGTTCTAGTTTCTGTTTGGGTTTGGGGACCATTTGTAGTCCGAGTAGTGTTGATTAATTATGTTTGAGCAGGCTTTGGTTGCCTGCAGGTAAACAGCCTGTGCAAAAGAGATGGACTGGCTGAGATGCAATCACATAACCCACTGGTTATCAAAAATTCTGTGATGTCTTCAAATTGTTTCTTTTGTCCAACCAACAGCCCAAAACCCAAAGCCTCTTCATTTACTGTCATAACTGACAAAGAAACACAGCAAATCTTCACACTGAAGAAGTGTGACCCAGCAAATGTTTGGCTTTTTTGCTTGAAAAATGACTGAATTGATTAATTACTTATCAAAAAAGCTGGCAGCTGATTTTCTTTTAATCGACTAATTGATTTAAGTAGAGTGACTAATTGTTGCAGCTCTTCTGGTCATGCAGGTTATAACATTCAGTAAATTGAACTTGTCTGTCCATTCCACTCTTATTTTTGTTCTTCTAATGATGCAAATCTATTAATTTAAAAAAAAAAAGGTCAATAAAACCTACAAAATAATTGAACCAGTGGTTCACGTCTGTTGTCGTCTGGTCACGTCTTTAGGCTGTTTCCACCTTTTCTGAATGGCCACACTGGCAGGATGTAAAAATGAAAAGCCTGTAGTCGTATCCTCCTCCTGGCTGCATCCCACTGCCTCCCTGATCTCTCTGCGAGAATTGTGTCTTTGTCTGTCTTTGTATTGTTGACACAATGAGTTGCACAGATAGAGATAACAGAGCACACTTTCGGACAGTCTTTCTCAGAACACATTCATGGTGTTACAGATGGATGTGGAGTGAAAAAAAAGACTTCATTCTTCACACAAATGCTTCCGTTCATGTTTGTGTTATCAACCCAATGCAACACCCTGATGTCTGGATTTTCGTCTTTTTTTTAACATATGGCCATCCAGAACAGCTACAAGCACTGTTACCTTTAGATGTGTTCAGACAACAATTAGTACATTTAGATCATCCTGCAGCCTTTGGATGATTCAACAGGCTCTTCATTTGAAGCATCCATACAAGGGTGACATTAAATAACTAGTAGGGACTCCAAAATGATGCCAATATTCATAAGATTGTTAAGTTGAAAATGAATGAGGGTGGTCAACCTGGCCAAAATGATCTACTACAGTAATATATCATGATAATGGTATGGTATATATCACAGTACAGTACAATGCTGTAACATACTTCATCACATTTGATTATTTGATTCTTTTATTTAGAACTTCAATGAACTCACGTAATGTAAGCAGCCTCACTGACCTGTACAATCGACAGGTGACGAGGAAGGCCAAATCATTAGTTGGTCCCCACCCCCTTCACTCTGAGTTCCAGATTCTTCCCTCTGGGTCTCGGTTCAGATTTCCTGCTGTAAAGAGCAACAGATTCAGGAGATCATTCATTCCTGCTGCCATTTCCCTCCTAAACTCAGGTCCAGGGGGCAGATAGCAGCGCTGGAACCCTGCTGTGACTCCTGTTAATGATGAGGATGATGATGGTTGTTTTGGGTTTTGATGTGCTGGTGATTATGATGATGGTGACATTGGTGTTGACATTGGTTCTGCCTATCGCACTGATCTTGGTTATTTCATGAATTGTCTGATAGGTTATTTTTCTTATTACCATGGTTGTTGAACTGTATAGTTAAATGTGTATTGGGGTTGTAATATCAACCTGCTGCTCCTTATTCTCCCAAGACATAACATTCAGTGTCTATATCCCTAACCCCCCAGTATACCCTTTGTAGGCTCTGTTGTGTGTCTTTGTCTGTCTTGCTGCTAAACCAATTGCCCTTTGGGGACAAATGAAGTTGAAGTTGAAGCTGAAGTTGAAGTTAATGTTCCAGTCCCACTTTTTCACCCACGAAACCAATTCCAATACCTGAACTTTGCATATCGTCTAATACCAACTACTGATCCAACACCAGCGCATTAAGAGTACAGACCTTTTTTTTTTTTTATCTAACCCTGTATGGATTTGATATGATTGCTACAATTGTTGTGTGGTCTGGTTCAAACATGAACAAATACATACAGAGAAAGAGCACCACAGAACATGACCATCACCATCCCGGGTAAAAAAACAAACAAAACAAAAAAAAAACATGTGGTATCATACCTTTAACCCAAACCATGATCTTTTCCTAAACCTCACCAAGTAGTTTTGGTGCCTAAGCCTGACCAAGACAAAGATTGCAGGATGATGAAGGTCACCTGACTATTTTTACTACATCCAAAACTCATAAAATGTGCTGGACATGACAGCGTTATATGAGATGAGAAATGTTTTAAATGACTGGACATGACATGTGAAATGTCCTTTAAAATGATCCCATTAGGTCACAGTGCACAACAACTTGTAGAGGGATAATATCAGTACACAGAGTATTGGGTTGTTCTCCCTCATGCCTCCTGCTCTGTATTTACAATTTCAGTTTCTCTTCTTTTGCAACGGCTGGCAAACCACCATAGCACCACCAACTATCATTAATGGGAGAACATGGGAAACAGTCCTGCTGCCCAAATCAAGTTACTTTGTAAAGCAGCTGGATTCACGAGATCACAAGATCATGCGAGAATCCAGCCCTGATTTTCTATATAGTCTGACCCGAGTACAGCAGAGACACTAAGAGATAGCTCCCAGTGCAATGGAGCTAAAAACAAAAATAGTATCGCCAAATCGCTACCAGTGACCACATTTCTACCATTGCACTGTGTGTACCATCATATCACCCAAGTGTAAATTAAACCTACAGTGCAGAACTTTGTCTCCTCCTTCTGCCAGTAATTATATATGTACTGTCGACACATGCTAATGACGCGTGCCTCCACCATACAGGTAGTTGTTGTAGACTGCTCTGTCACTTTGGTTGTCCTTCCTAACTGCTCAATTCACTGACCGCAGCTGTGTTGTGAACCAGATGTGCCACGGCCGCCAGGTCTGATCGCGTTATTTTAGACAGTGCATGTGATCCCACCAACAGCGCGTCTCAGAGGGGGCTCGCCACTCTGCTCCATGAAGAATAAACACTATGTCTGTTTCTCACAGGTGAGCAGATCAAGCTGACAGGAAGTCAGACACAGGAACAGCATAAAGAATCCAGTCAATTTAAAAAAGAAATACTCCAATGCGGAAAACAAAAACAGACATTAGAGAGATTCTTAAATTATGTAGTGTATTTATCCACAGTAGATGCACAATAATCAAGGAAAAATGATCAAATAAACAAAATGTCAACAAAATCAGGCAGCGAAACATTCCACTTCTGAAATGCTCTTGGTGCAGCATATAAACCAGATCACTACCGGTGCACCGCCATGGAGAGCTATATTTTTTTTTCCAGATGGTGATGGCAAGACCCCCATTACTCTGCCTCTGACTGGCTTCCACTGATAATCTTAACCTTCATCATCAAACCATCAAAGAAAGCAAGTTCTAGCCAATTAGAGTGAGAGTAAGATGGCTCTTGACTTTGCAGGAACATGTCTGCACAGCACCAGATTTAAGAACTAAAACCTATTTCAAAAAACTTGTATTGATTTAAATTCATTTTGTTATCAAATGTGATTTTGTCACATCAGTTTTCTGTGCAAATCCAACACATTTACTGAGCAGCAGTTTCTTCAAATGTGTCACAATTAGCGTCAGATTTGGTTATATTTGGTGCAGGATGCTGATTAAAGGCTGTGGTTCAGGGAAACAGCTCCAGTTCACTCTTCATATCGTCTCTCTGGTGTGATCTTTCATCTGGTCACAGGATCTGTGGTATGAATGGCCTGATTAAAGGCCGATCGGTTTAGAAACCGTACAAATTGATATGACTCACTCTCATCTCATCTGGACACGGTTTCCACTCTGCTCAACCTCCCTCTGAGAGGTCACAGGTTCAATTCCCACAGCAGCGACTGCATCCCGCCGTCATGTCCTGGAGCAAGAGTGTCAAGCAGCTCTTTATCACTGTACCTCCGTCAGCTACATCAAGTGTGAATGCTCTGACTGGACTGGAGCAATTTTCCTGCAGGCCTGATTTCATTTAATGTGACTGATGGTTTTTATTACAAAATGCTGCAGACTCTTAGCGTTCACGGCTCGGTATTTCAAAAGTGCCCCTCCATATATCACCTGAAATGTCACCTTCAGTGCTTTTTTTCATACATTAAGGCTTTGTCAGTGTCATTATTGCTGCAACATGTGAAATCTTTTTAAATCAAAGGCTTCAAAAGGCTCAAAATTTCCAGTGCCCTTCATAAGTATAGTTTTAAATGATTTGTAAGGATGTTTAAAATAGATTTTTTATATACTTTCACATTTTTGTTGCATATACATTTACAATCAAGGTAGATTAATGACTGACCTTGACAGCAAAGCACTTCACTAAGATCAGTTTTTCTTGATAAAAAAAAAAGGATTCTCATTGTATTTCAAATTTAAACTCAGTCTTTCATTGATTTGTTGATTCCTCATGTTACAAAGTTTAAATACTCTTTGTTCAGTATTTACCTGATAGACATTGCTCAGTATTTCAGTATATTCTGATTAGGACCATGGTTTTTCCAGGGTGAGTATGAACCGTCGAAGCATCTGTGTGTCACTGTCCAACTGTCTGACAAACTCAGATCTGGACTGGAATGAATGAAAGTGTCTCCTGATTGTGAGGAGCACATTTTCCCAGAAATGTGACTTGTAGTTGTTGATGGTGTTTCAGACATTTTGTTTAACAGGCAGCACTTGGACACTGGCATGAATTCAGTTCTAGTGAAAGCTCAGTTAACAATAACAGAATAAAAGAACAGGAGAAAATTGTTCATGGACAGAGTTACAGTATTATACATCGAGTCTGCACTTCGAAATGTGTCTTCTCTTCAACCAAAAGTCCAAGTTGAGCAGCAGTGATTTTCAATCCCAATACATGAAGCACGGCAGCTTGGTCAGTGAATCAGTGCTTCAAACAATGATGCTGTTTGGTTGGATCAATCAAACAAACTGAGGCTTAATGTGAATCAAAATATAAATTTTTAAAACATAATTCTTATTTATCTTTAATTTAGCAGGACTACAGAGTCGACATGTTATGGTTGAGACACATCTGATAGAAATATTACTGAATGAATTTGTCTAAAAATAGAAAGTTTACCAGAATTTGAGCAGTATTCCCGGCTTTTTTAAACCAGGAAGTGAGACAGAGGTCCTCAGGATATAGCTGACCCTGTTTATACCTGATTAAATCAGGTTTTTGTTGACAGAAATATGGGACACAAATTTAAAGGGCTAACATTTTCATATAAAATATATTTTAAAACAAAGATAATTATAATTAGTTTTAGATTTTGAAGGATTTTAACACATTTTCAAATCGTTTGAAGTTGTGAATTCTTGTCTGGGTTTAGAAATTAGTTTAGAAATTTAAGAAATTTAAGCAAACCAACACGTGTGTTTGTGTGTGTGTGTGTGTGTGTGTGTGTGTGTGTGTGTGTGTGTGTGTGTGTGTGTGTGTGTGTGTGTGTGTGTGTAAATCCTTAAAGAATGCATTTTCACCAAAAAATTGGAATTTGTCTTTTGCTAAACCAAACCAAATAGTTTTTGTGCCTTAATTTCAAAAGTCCACCAGGACGTTGTATATTTATCACCACTAATTTGAACCACAGAACCCTGCATGTGCACAGCTGATGCTAAAGAGGGACACTGATCAAGCTGCTATATTTGATGAGTTGGGAGTTCGACCATGTTGGCAGTAGAATTTGGTGATGTCCACTGAATTGGTATATGATAATGTTTCCATAGTGAAAAATCGCGATGGACGAAGATTACATCACTGGGTCAAAAAGAGGCTTTGTCTTGACACCACATGACCATAACTTAGTTGTCTTCAATAAGAAAATATTAAACTTGAGATGCAGACACACAATGAAAAGCAGAAACAACTTTTTAAATTTTTCCTCCCAAATGTCAAAAATAGACTTTAAGTAACAACTGTGAGGGGACATACTACCTCACATAGGTAAAGCTTTTAAATCATGATGTTTTGACGAGAAAGGTCTCAGTGGTCAATGACTGTCTGTCGTAATGTCTCAGATAAAGATGACGGACCATAGCAAAAGTCAATAGTAAAAAGTCGAAAAACACCAAACAAACAAACAAACAAAAAGCAAATCAAATCAAAAGTACAAAAATGAAACATAAGTCCAAATCACAGGGGACAGACACAAGACTAAATAGACAAGAATATAATGAGACACAGGTGAAACAAATGGGAATCAGAAAGGGAGGGAAAAGGACAAAGATAATAAGTAAAGTCACAGAAACATAAGGGAAGGAAAAAACTACAAAATAAAACAGCAAATGCACAAAAACTCCAAACCACAATACTGTCAGCCATCATGATGGACTATCAGCCCAAACATAGTGGGCAGGGAACAATTTCTTTAATATTCCTCTCCAGGTAAGATCAATATGAAACTCTCAAACATCAGATTTGATCTAGAAGCACCAGTTGCCTGTCATACAACTCTTAGTTACCCTGACCTGGATGACCACAAATCTGAACAGAAAAGACACTTAAAGCAAAAATGTCCATTGAAAACCTGCAGAGCTGAGCAGGTCTTCATCTTGGCTTGTGCAACAAAGTTTGAACTTTAAGTTAGCAAGTCTCACAGGGAAGAAAACTTTTTTTTTACTCATTCATACCAATACTGATGATTTGTTGCAATATATCTGATATTTCTTTGCAAAGGCACCGTGCTGCCCTGAAGGGAGGGGCCAGATCAAACAAACTGAGGCCACAAAAAGTATTTCGAGTGTAGAAAATCTTAACATGAGGGAAAAAATTAAGTAATTAAAGGATATGACTTAACTAAACTGAAGCAAGTAGTGCATGAAATAGTAATTTGAGGGAATTATTTGTAAAGTGGAGTCACAAATGCCTGATTTTATGTAGTAAGAATTTGTCCAATCACCCATTAAATAAAACTAACTTACCACCAGATAACCGACATCCTCTTGATTTTTATCTGAGCAGTATGAAACATTAAAAAACACCTTAACAGATCTGACTGTAGCTGATTATAGTGTCTGATCTCATCTTAATGCAGTAAAAACACACACATGCTTTCTAACTCAACAGACAGCCAACGTCTTCGCTTCACGTGACGTGTCAGCATAACTGAGGCTGAAAGATCACACATCCGCACCACAAAGGGTTGAGGAGTTCATGTTGAAAGCAGAGAGGTGTGAAGAGGAGGACTATTATCACAGTGTGAAGAGGGAAGCAGTGATTGGCCACTCCACCGCCTCCCCATTGACCCCCATTACAGCTGCATTAGCTGTGGGATTAGATTGTCATCAAAAACACATGCAGCTGGAGATGCACCAAGGAGGCGCCGAGAGCCTTCACATACTGACAAACTTGTCTGCATCAGAGGCTGTTTGCCCACAAAACTTCCATTTTTTTCAATATAAACAGAATGAATCTGTGAGGACAGGTGACAGACAAGATGTTATTGCCTGTTTGATGCAGTGGGATGTCAGAGTCTGAGGTTAAGAAGTGTACCTTCACTAGATTGTAAATCTCTTTTGTTTATCAAACTGCAGATTGTCCACCAGAGGAGGCTGTTCAGTAGGGTTGGGTACCGTTCACATCACTGAATCTATGCACTGGTCCAACTCTACATAAACTCTAAACAGGACTTGTTTGCTTCCCTGCAGCTTCTCATACAGCAAATTTGATGGTCACTCGTAGGAGAGAAGCACCAGCTTCACCTCAGCATGAGATCATGCTGTAAAGTCCATGTTATTGTAGCTTGTGGTCAGCAGAAGGTCTTTGTGACAGGAGGAAGAATTGTATATTTCCTAGTCAGAGTTTGTTCAGGTGTCGCCGGTGTTTTAGCAAAGCTAACAGCTAAATTCCACCAGGTACGGCCGTGTCGCATTACAGCTGGAGCTGGTCACTGCCATTCTACACAATTATTGTGATTGCACCAGCAGCGCCTCAGAGCATCCCAGAAACGGCTCCCTGCTTCAAATACGCACCAAACCTATTTTTGATGGATGCCACTTCAATCTGCACAGAGCAGGAAGTCAGACACAGAAAAAGCAGAGAGAATCCAGTCAATTTTCAGAATAAAAAAACGTGCAGACTTGCGAAAATAAAAACATACAAAAAAGAATCAATGAAAGAGGACTTGAATCAACACAATCTACTGTAATCAGCCAGTCAGGCTGAAGCTGTAAACCTTTACAATTAATGGATTGAACTCTTGGAAATTCTCTGGAAGTTCAGGTATCAGAATCGGTAGCAGGAAGAAAAAAATGGTATGAGAACATCTCTATTAAAAATGCTACACAAACGTCAAACAAAACAAAATGTGTTATCTAAAACAACAACTTTTCCAACAAGGTTATTAATCACCTGAAAATGTTCATGAATCTGTCGATTCCTCACTTAAAGTTTCATCGTCCATGAAGAGTTAAACGTCTTTGCCACTGGCTGGAAACATGCTAACATTAGCTGTGGAAAATAGTGTTCACAAAGCTCACAAAGCTCAGGGAGGCTGTCAGTCATGTCTCATGTGTTCTCTTTCCCAAACCTTAACCATACCACTGACCTAAACATATGACTCATCATGCTTTAGTCACTACAGGTAGGTATCGTAGGAAAACTTTTGCTGACACATAAATTAAAAATCTTTTCTTATTATGTTGATAGAAGGATGTTCTGCTGCAAATTAGTAGCTAATTTCTAGGACGCAGAATATTGAGTCTCAATCCACTTCAAATACTAATCAGCTGGTGGCTGAAATGCTGCCGCCACAAAAACAAAGAGGCAGACAGGCTCTCGTCCCTCAGTTAGCAACAGTCTCCCAGAGACTTTCATGATGCTGTTTCAAATCGTTTAAGAGATTTTCAGTATAAAACTTAGAGAAAATGATCAGTCAATTGGTGCCTCAGTACTTTTTGCACATTTTCAGCACATTTTACCAAAACTGCAATATTCCTGATAACTGTGAAAACTGTGATAACCGTCACTGTACTTTTGATTTTAAATTTTCATAGTGTTTAGTCTCTGAAAACCCTAACCCAGCTGCATGGAAAAAGTGTTTTTTGGTGTTTGTTACTGGGATAACAGCAGGGCTGAACAATCAATTCAACTTTGATCAAAATTTGAAATACGGCCTATTGCAAGTTCAAAATTGCAGAAAGTACAATATTTATTAAAGGTGAACTGTGAGTCAAAATACCATTTTAAATTAAATATCGTCATCCTGCTGAGATGTTCTGGCCTACATGTGATATTCTGCAAACTTGAGTGCAACAGTCTAAAAACAATGTATAGTATCACTTATGACCCACTACAAGTGTGTGGTTGTGTCTGTATCTGCAGAGACGCTCAAAACATTTTTATATGAGGCTCTGTATATCTTTCTGGTGCATTTATGAACAGTTCAGATAAATCTTACTATCTTTAAGAAAAAAATCTTTGTTTGGTACAGATCCCTGCAAAAATCACACAATAATCATTTTTTGTGTTTGCCTTTTTATGTTTTTCAATGAAGGTGAGAATAATGATGTGTGATTTTTCAGAATTGTTCAGCTCTAGATAACAGGCTGCCAAACAAATGGGTGCTTGGTCCAATGGGACATGTTTTGGACTTGGGGTTTTGAAATAATGGTCCATTGGAACAATGGCCATCCCTTCATAGACACAGGAAGTAGTCTGCCGAGGGGGGAGGAACACCCCCTAAATCCAGGCATTACAGAAGCCATCAATTGATTCAAAGTTTTAAACTTATGTAAGGTTTTTCCCTTTCTTACTGGGACGTAGGCTGTGTACATGTGCGGAAGAGGATTTATTTTGTTTTGTATCTGTATTTCATCACAGGTAAAAGTCCATAGGTTCCTTGTGATGCGATGAGCAGTAGGTCTGATATTTTCTGTAATTTATAAAGTTTTGAAATGTCCATCATTGTCTTGGTAACCTGCCAATTTAGCTCAGCGTTGTTGCCTGTATTGTTGCTGTGGCTGCTTTGACATACAGGTGTGTTGATATCTCTTAAGATTTAAACTCATTCAAGTTAAAGAAAAAATGATGAATCTTGTTTAGTATGACATCATTACATGAGCACCCCCGACTGTGACTGACTTCCTGCGTCCTTGCTAAGCGTTAAAACTGCAGCAGCTGTTAGTTTGTTGCCTGTAGCTGCAGCAGGTTGGACTGCAGATTGATGACTTTGACTGAACGTGCTTTGAACCTGTTTAGCATCAATGACACAGCTTGTCCTTGGTTTTCCTTTTAAATTTGACTTTAAAATGAGGTTATGGGAATGTGTGCTTGCTCTTTGCTCTCGGTTATGAATGATTTTAAAGATGAATTTGGGACTAAAGAGAGTCACAGAGACAGACAGAAAGACCAAAAACAGACAGACTGATAGACAAAAAACAGGGATAAAGACTGGTGTTTGAGAGACACATTGATTGATAGAGGAAGAAGGTGAATATGAAGAACAAATGTGAAACAACTCAGAAGATATGAAGACAGAAAAGATGGCGAGACAGACAGAGTCAAAACTAAAAGGGGAAAGATGAGTCTGAGGGAGACAGAAAACAAGACAGAGACATGGAAGGAGAGACAGATAGAGGGTGGAGGAGAGAAATAAAGTGAGAGACAGGAAGACAAGAAGAATGAAAGAAATAAAGAGAGACAAAAACAGGTGGAAAGAAAGAGATGGAGGAATTAAAGTAAAAGAGGCAGAGAGAAAGATGGAAAAGGAGAAAAGCGCGCTAAACAAGGCAGACCAGACTAAAAGCAAGACGAGCAAAAAAAGAGATGAGATAGAAAGAGGCAGAAAAACAGATGGAAAGGTGAGACAGGAAAGAGGAAAAACCAGACAGGGACACAGACAGAAAGACAGACAGAGGTGAAGACTGACCGACAGAGATAGAGGAAATCAAAACAGAGAGACGATTTGTAATCAGCCCATGTCTGCACCACTCCTACCCCTCTTCCTCCCATCCTGCACCCCCCCACTTCTTCCTCCTCCCTCCATTTTGTCGTCGTCCTCTGTCTGATGCTGTTCCAACACCTCGGGGCTTCAGCCTCACATCCACCATCCAACACACTAATGCTCCTCTGCTGCTGCAGCGTAATCACCCGCCAAGAAAGAGAAAAAAATAAAGAGAAACTGAAACAAAAATGGTCATGGTGGTGCTCGGTCTCATGTGGCTGAACGTGCCTCAAAAACAGCTGGCTAGAATCCAGCAGACACTCACATTTATTAATACTATAACATCTGTTTAAAGCTGCCATGTTGAGGATTTTTATTCTTCAGTTTGTCAATGTTTGATTAATATTTAAATTCTAATTTAATGACTTTAAACCAGCAAATCCAAGCTTGAGATGATACATAGTTTTTATCTCACACCTGTGTTGTCTGAAGTACATTTTCTACAAATTAAGACTGCATTTCCCATCAGCTATCAGTCATCAATGTTGTGCCATTTTTTCATGTCACCATTCTGTATAAAACAGAGGAATGTGGAATAAGGATCATTTTTGTTCCACCATGAAACAGGCAGCAGCAGCAGTAGTAACACAACCAAATTAACATCTGTAAAATGTGGAAGCCGGAAAGATGGGATACAAATGCTGTTGTTACATTTTATACCCCTCTTGCTCCTGTTGCATTATTTGGTAAAAAAAAAAATAATAAAGAAGCAAAGTGGCGGGTCTTTGTTGCAGGAGTATTGCGAGATCTCCATTTGTAAAGGGCAGAAAGGGCGAAGACTCGATTATTGTGCACATACGGGGATATCGTCACACACATTCATTCAGAATTCATGGTTTTAAGTAAAGGGTTTTTTTTTAAAATTACTTGGGGCTTTTGCCTTTATTTTGGATAAGGACAGCTGAGGATAGAACAGAAAGGGGGGCAGAGAGAGGGAGAATGACATGCAGCAAATGGGTCACAGGTGGGAATCGAACCAGTAACTGCTGCAGAGGACCAACAGCCTCAGTACGTGGGATGAACGCTCTACCAACTGAACTATGGGAGCACCTTGGTTTTAAGTAAAGTTAATTGAAAACTGGTCATGTAAAGAAAGAAGAGAGCTTGAGTTTAAAACCACACCTGACCACTCACTGCATGGTTTAAATCAGATAGTTTCACACATTACGTTCGATGGAAGCACTTTGGTTGGAACAAACCAATGCCAAATAGTTTAATTCCCAGGAAGACTGTGATTGACTATTTGAAGGAACAATTCATCAAGTCCACCTTAAATTAGTAAACTTGAAGATTATTTGGCGACACCTGTAGTTACTGTTGGCAACAGCAAATGTGGTTTAACACAACAGATCAAAGAATTATGGATAACAAAACAAACTGCTGTGGTTTTAATTAAGGACTCAATCAATAATTGGCCCTTTACCATCATTCTGTTTCCATTATGTGATTTTATGCTGCACAGAGCACGAGCCTGTGAGCAGTAGGGCAGAGTGAAGAGTTGGTTCCCTGGTGTGAAGCCTGTCACCCACATTTCTTAATGTAACAGCTAACTGTGGCTCCTCCTGACTGTTCCATTATTCCCTGCAATATTTTTTAAAAATGCAGAAAATGACTGCTGTCTTGTTTTAAAGACACATTTTCTGTGCCAGTTTCACTGACAAATATATTGTATTTCCTGTGGCTGCTTCATAATAAGAGCCTTTTTGTGTTTCATCAGTTTAGTGCTTTTAATGTGAAGCTGCAGCAGTAGGAAATGTTTAATATGCATTTGTTGCCACATAGACTTAATTCAGACTAGTGCAATTTTTCAAAGAATGCATTATGCTATCAGTGGGCCACTCACTGTTCAGTCACCATTATGTTACCTCATTTTGTGCTAGATAGTGATGTAACAGACACTTCATTGAAAACCTTCCAAAGTTGACTTCCAAAGATCTGGCTTCCATGGGTTAAGAACTGTTCAGGCACTGATTTGACCGTGAAACCACTGAAGCCGTTGTCAGGGTAATTCAACATCTGGCTCAGTTTGCTCTGGATGAACAGAACTATCAGTTTGTTTTGTGTTGTAAAGCACTTTCAAAAGATTTACCTTCACGTGACTCGATAGCTCATGTAAAATACAGAATACAAAACTATTAGAGGCTGACAGGATCATTACTGGTCTAATTTGTTCAAATCAATCACACAGAATTGATAGATCGACCCTATGACTATGTTTTAGTGCCAAATATCACCCTTAAATAACACAATCTCCATCTTACTGCTGCTTTGAAATCAACTGTGAAACACTGAGTGTGAATCTCAACACAAATCAGTTGTTAATATTGTAGTTTATCAATAATAACATGATTAACTTTAAGAAAACAAAATGCTTTACCGTGGAAAAATGTGTTAAAATGGAGCCAAAACTTTCCAAACCTATCAGACAAAACAGTATAGTGAATTATTTGGCAGAATCATAATTTGGGATGTTCGCATTGAAACAGGTGAGGACACTAGAAATGAGCACAGTGAATGCAAATAGGTGATTTAATTTGGTCACAGAATAAAGATGATGAAAGATTCTTCAAGGTCCTGCAGACACTCACAGAAAGGAGTGGAAGAAGAAGAGAGTCAACTACTGGAATAAAATAGAGCAGAGCAGAGGAGATTTTTCTGTTGCGCGTGAAGTATTTTGATGAATTCAGCCACCAAAGTCTGAATTATTGATTAGCTGAACATTAAATGAGGAGCTCCATAATCTCTGTCCAAATTCAGCTGCTAATGTGACTGTACAGAAAACATCTGAGCAAACATGTCGCTGAGCAAATGAAGGCAGTTCAGTCTGTTGTAACTGCAAAACACAAACTGAAGAGCCGATATGTCCGGTGTTTAGAGGCTCTAATCGTGCACACTAAGATAAATCACTCACAAATAAATTATTCAGTTCCACCAAAAAATAAACAGACATCTGCAAAATTTACAGCATGCACAGGGTTACTGTTGGCCATTACGTCAGTGTCACTGAGGCTAATTTGTGTAATTTTTTTGCACCTGCTGAATAACATTTTGATTCTAATGCTGCCTGATAGTTAGAGAATGTCTCTGTGTGCAAGCTGAAGGAGTCCGTGTCTATCCTTGGGCTTCTAGCAGGCAGAATAAATGAGTTGTGCATCACAGCTAACAGGCTACCAGCAATTTAAAGCTCAGAATATTAAAGAAGAGACAGTGCAGCACCGAGGCCACTGGCTGCTCGTGCAACAGGATAGTTTTAAAGCTCATCAGGTTGTGTTTTCTTGTAGGACTGCAGGAAACCTGCAGCTGCCTCCTTGAACAACGCGAGGTGCATTTAAACCTGGAAATGAACTGGTAAAAAAACAGCAAGAGGCTGTGATCGTGTTCCAAACAGTTTGTTTACTGTAATGTTATTCAGCAACAAGTTGGCAAACACTCGATGTATGCTGATAATGGTGAGTCTGACCAGGGATCATAACATCTTAAGAATACAATTGTTTTGCACCAAAAGTTGACCCAGGTTCAACTTTTTTGACAGACAAATCCAGGTTTTTCTTTTTACTGGAGGCAAAACAAACGGGGTCCCATTGAGTGACGAGGTTTTGTTTTTTCATGTGAAGCTGTTGTCTGTCTGAAGAGTAAACTAACCAGCCTACCAGTCAGTCTGTCTGTCGATGGATCGGTCAGTAAGTCAGTCAGTTGTCCCATCTCCACAGCAGTGAGGAAGTCAGTATATTCAGTGATCCAACATGGCAGCCAGTCAACCAGTAAGCCATCCAGTTGGTCAGTCAGTCAGTCAGTTGTGGCAACAGCATCGTGAGGTTATCTGGAGCATGTGATGTATGTGTTTACACCTTGTTTTCTCTCTCAATCTTTCTGACTGTGTTTTCCTGCCTCGCTCGCCCCTCCATCTCCCCTGTGTGAGTGTTTCTCCACCTGAGTGCCTCCCTGTCTGCAGCGCTCTGCCTTCTTCAGTCTGACTCAGTCCTCCTCCTCCTCCTCCTCCTCCTCTGAGAGTGTGTGACTGTGTTCACTAAACGTCTGGACTCTCCACACTTCTCACAGCTGAAAGTCGGTTACTCCACATCAGTGTGACTCACAGATTCATTGATCTGCTGATTCATTCATTTAATTCTCCATGGTGTTACAACCAGGCTGTGTTTAAAGGAGACATCTGGTCATATTTAATGTTTTTATTATTGTCAATAAATCCCAGAAAAAGACAAAAAACACTCACGTATTGTCTAGTGTGCCGCTGCACACGCTGCAGCTTATTTCGACTTGATCCCATTTACACCATCCTGCTGGAACAAACATTCATTACAGAACTAAATGTGAATCAACTCGCTCCTGAAAATAGTCCCCAACAAATTTATTATTTCCTTCTATCAGCTTGGTTTTGAGTTACATTTGTCTTTTTGACATTAGTGTAGAAAATATCTAAACTGTACATTTATTTATTTATTTATTTGAGGGATAACCTTCACGAAGAGTACTACTCAGGTCGTAGAATTCTGGAAGCAGTAAAACTAACTATTGTGCCTTAAATAAAGAAGTCCGGCAGTAAGCATCTTTTCTTCATCATTCTATGAGCAACTGTGATCTGATTTTATGCTGCACAATTATGTGGCTGAGAAGTTGGAGGTGTGCTGCCTGTTGGCTGCAGCTCTTCATCTAACAGCGCGATGCTCTGACTGTCCATTACTGCCTGACATATGTCAAACAGATCCGCTGTCATCAAATGCTGAAAATGACATTGTCTCGTTTTGTAGACCCATTTTTGATGAATGAAAGTGGTAAAACTGAGCTCACTGTTGTTATACTTCCTGTGACTACTTCAAAATACAAGTCTGTCCTTGTTTCACCAGTTAAATGCTTTTAATGTGAAGCTACAGCTGTAGGGAATGTCCATTTTGCATTAGCAATGAATCATGCAATACTTTAATCAGTGGCCATCTGCAGGCTGGATGTGGCCCAGAGGCTGCCAGTCCATGATCACTGCTGTAGGAGATCCTTGTCAAGCCCTGATGATGTCATAGTGATGTCATCAGGATTATCTTTATTGAGCTTGGAAGCTTAGAGTTCATTTGCAAAACCAGATAAATGCTACTCTTTATGAAAACATTCAACACCAGTTGGATTGATATTCCCTGGAGTGCAACATAAAAAAAAACATGCTTCAGTAAAAATCACTAAGAGTAGAGATATCTGTGTTTGCAGAGTTTGACCCACACTCAGGACAAGAAGTCAGGATATCTCAAGGTCAATCGTTCTGCTTTTATCTGTCTCATAAGTCAATTTCTTGGGCATGAATATATAAATCCCACAAGTACCCCTAAAATTCAGTTGATAGTTCTCAATTAGAGTTTCTGGCATTTGGATACAACATTCAACATGATGTGTCCGAGCTGGATGGGACTGTCTGACAGAAAACCATTTTAAATAGCTGGACAGCTACCAACTCATCTGTGGCTCTGAAACACCAGCTGACGAAAGTCAAGCAGAAAACTCCCAACAGAATAAACTTGCACTTTTTAGGAGCTAGGGGCTTTTTTTTATTGCTCCTGTCTGGTGCAAGAATTGCATCTCAGCCTTTTCATCGAAACAGAAAAAGTAGGAGTGTGTGTGTCCCACATCAAATCACGCAGGGTGTGAATTTTGGAAGTGTGACTGATTAGGAAACATCATAATTGCATTGCATTTCCCGCTGAGATTCTCTATTTTGTTACACTTCATTCCCCATTCAATGCACAGTCTAGACCAGACTAATTGAGTGTCTATGGTGTTGATTCAGACTATTAACCATCTGTTCCTCTTCCTCTCTCTATGCCCCTCTTCTCATCCCTCTTTCCTCACCCTCCTCTCCTCCCTGTCTCTTTTTTCCTCTGCAGGAGTTTGGGGGACGAGTAGGATGCTGAGTATCTTTCCTCCTCGTAGCTGTTCTCCACCCTGCTCTCCATGACCTGAGAGCACCACCACAGCGGGAGGAAAGAAATACCAGAGAGAGAGAGGAAGAGGAGGGCAGAAGGCCAGGGAAGGAAGGAAGGAAGGAGCACTCTTTTTTTGTTGTTGTTGTTTGTTTTCACTTTCCAAAATGGCGGCGACGGAGGCCAATGCGGCGCCAGTGGTCCAAGAAGATGGGAAAACCCCAGAGAGCAAGCCGACGGAGGCGGAGCAACCGGCTAAAAATGCCAACGCAAACTCAGAGACTGTCAACAATGAGATTGTCGATAAAGATGGCACCGCTGTCAACAGTGAGGTTGTCGATAACAAAGAGACTGTGAATAACGACACAGCAGCAGCGGCAGGAGGTGAAGAGGAAGAAGCAGCAGCAAGTGGGGAGGCGGCAGCTCCTCAGAGCTCAGAAAATGCCTCCTCTGCTGAGCCCAAGACCTCCTTCCTGGACTCCTTCCTCAACAAGAGCGGCCTGGGGAAGGTGATGGGAGGAAGGAAGAAGAAGGAGCAAGGCATGGCTGCTGGAGGAGAAGAGAACGCAGCTGAAGGAGGGGAGAAAGAGGGAGAGAAAGGAGGTGAGGAGGCTGCAGCAGCTGAGGGGGGAGCAGAGGGAGGTGCAGAAGGAGAAGCAGCGATAGAGAAAGCTCCAGAAAATGGAGAGAAGGAGGAGGAGAAGAAGGGAGAGAAAGGCAAAGCAGCGGAGTCTAAATCCACAGTTCGAGATCTGATCAGGAAGCCGGTAGCAAGGATCTTTTCCCATCGCAGCACTGAGAAGAAGGACAGTGCCACCGCTGAACCCCAGAAACAAGTAAAGGTTCGGTCAAAGTCCCTGGACCGGCTGGAAGATCCAGAAGCACTTAATACTACTGCAGACTCCACCATAGAGGAGGGAGGAGCAGCAGGAGGAGCAGAGGGAGGCACAGAGGGAGAACAGAAAGCCTCATCCTCAGCAGCCACCAAGCACATGAAGCGTTGGCACTCCTTCAAGAAGCTCATGGCTCAGAAGGCGCACAAAAAGAGTGGAGGAGGAGAGGATGTCAAGGAGGAGGGAGCGGATGGAGAAGGAGGCGGTGGAGACTCCTCAACACTGGATTCCAAGGAGTCAGGGCAGAAGAGGTGGAAGCTGAAACGCTCCTGGACCTTCCAGGGTCTGAAGAGGGACCCATCCATGGTCGGCATCAGCGGCAAGACCAAGGGCTCCGACAAAGACTCTGCTGACAAGCCAGAGGAGGCGGCAGCAGGAGTTGAGGGTGGAGAGGAGGCTAAGGCAGAGGGAGGAGCAGAGGAAGCTAAGACGGAGGGAGGAGAGGAGAAGGAGAAAGCAGAGGGAGGGGAGGAGGAGAAGGCAGCAACAGCAGGAGGGACAGTGACACAACACGCCAACGAGATCTGGACTTCCTTCAAGAAGCGCGTCATCCCCAAGTCCAAACGCGCCAACACAGAGTGCGCCCCCAGTGGGGAAGATGATACAGCTGCAGCTACCACCTCAGGTGAGAGGACACACAGATAGACTGACAAATAATCCACAAAACTGACCCTTTAGCAGGTTTTCCCGGGTCATATTAGAGTGATAATGGCAAGTTGCAAACACTCCATTTGTAGTGGTGATGTAAAGAGACATTTTCCCTCTTAACTAAGGAGTGGTCAAGACACTGAACCCTGGGTTACCAGTGCCAAGCCAGGGCAATCCTAACACTACATTCAGACAGAATCAACCATCTCGTTCATATCTCAGTCAAGTTTTGGAGAAATGAAACCCAATTTTGCTCTGCAGTAACCATTCATGTGACCCAACTCCAGCCTGAAATAAGCAGGCAGTATCTATCCAGGTGGAGTTCAAGAACCAAACAATGAGTTGTGTCCCTGCTTGGTTTAGTTTGTGTACCCAGCTTTAGTATCAGGGTCTGGCTTGCACTTCTGATGCAAAATAGTGACACGAAGAAGCTTCCTTTAGTTTTTGTCCATTTGTTTGAGAGGGCATGCAACTGTGGCCATGCAAGATAGAGACTGAATGAACAGCTGGTAACGAGAAAGCTAGTGAATCAGAGAAATAAAACTTTTTTTCCCCTGATTATTTCACCACAGGTATATTCTAAGCACTTAAATAGCCACTACCACACTGTGGCTAATTGTTGCAATGCCTGATTCTGTCTGAGTGTGACCTAAATGAGGAGGGTTGCATCAGGAAGGACATCAAGCATTAAAAAGTCTATGCCAAGTCAAATATGCATTTCATAAAGTTCCATAGAAGTTCCATGGCAGGAAGTACAGCAGATATGTTTAAATACTACTTTCAAGAACAGTGTCCAAGCTGCAACCACACTTTACACACTGAGAACAGCAAATTAGCACCTGGATCGCTAATACTATGAACTAAACAAGCTAACAGCTCTTAGCTTTTGTGATGTTGTTGCGATGTAGTCAGTTACCAGAGCTCGCCTCCCGACCTGCAAATGTTCCATCAAAACAAGTTCCCCCTCAGTGTAGCCACATCATTGCTGCATCCTGGGTGTAGCGCCACCCAAGACTCTTGTGAAATTGGAGGTGTGCAGATGTCCACGCAGAGCCTACATGTAATAATTTTGGTGAAAACTGAGACTCAGAAGCAGAGAACACACAGGAGGCAGAGTGGGGTTCAAAAGAAAGCATGGTCTTTACTAGAGTCCGGACTAACAAAGCAGACAGGGAACAGGCTAAAAATCCCGAAGTCCAAAACAGGCAAAGTTCAAAAAATCCAGGGAAACACAGAAAATGTCAGAAAGCTAAGACACAGAGGAACAAAGACAATCTGGCAGAGACATGAGGAGCTGGTGGGTGTATACATACACAGGGAGGCAGGTGAGTAAGTGGTAGCAGGTGTGATTGATGAAAGGCAGGAAAACACAGGATACTGCAATGACACAAGAGGTTAGAATTTCAAAATAAAACAGGAAATAACATAACAAAATGTTACATTAGGTGTACAGTCTCTGATGATAAAATGTATTCCAAGCAGAACTTAGAGGATCCTTGCGGATGTAAAAAATATAATTTTGGCTTTATGGGGCGCAGCCAAAACAAGTTTGAGACCTAAAAAGGTTAAATTTGTATTTCACAAGAAAACCAGTCCACAAAATGCAGCACATTCTTCTATCCTACACCATTAAGACGGCATTATAATTTCCATGTCTGCAAGGGATCCACTAAGGTCCATGTGATGTAAACTTTGTCATCAGAGGGTGGACATGTAGATGGACTTGTCCATGTGGCTACTACAGTCGCTGATCTACTGTACATGTGGAATGTGTCCTATCAACAAATTAAATAGGTGTCCCTGCTGTCCCACCAGCTGTCAGTTCAGGACTATAACAGAGCTCATCAAACCCCCTAGATTTATCTTGTGACCCTATAGAGAGGGCCTTACCCTATGTTGGAAACCACTGCAGGACAGGTTAGGTTAGGTGTCAGTCAAATGCAGTATTTATCCCTGCAGAGTTTTTATTTCATGCTAACAATCATTTTATTGTTTTACATGGGCAGACAGCCATTATTATCTGATGTTTTTTGATGCTTGTAACTGCTTTTATTGGTTACTTGTGAATGGGTCATTGTGATGTCATTGTGTGCTTGTTGGTGTTTTTTGTTCTCAGGCCTGTCTTGCAAAAGAGATCTTAAGATGAAATTTAAAAAAAATAAAGAAAAACAAAACGTTCCATATGCAATCAAGAGTCTAAAAGATTTTAAAACAGGAAGCTTTTTGTTCAGTGTCACATTTCAACAGGGTTCAACATGGACCATTAAAAAATTCAGACTTATGTCCAGGGAGCACAGACAGGAGTTAGTGGCTTACTAACTCAGAGGGAGGTCATGTAATTGAACATTCTCCCAAATAAAATATTCAACATCTGATGTGAAATTCAAATCACAGTGTGGGTTCAGTCAACAGTAAAGACTAAATTTAGCTTACTTTCTGTACCCCTGGCTGCATAAAGAAAAACCCTGGGCTCACTGTAATGTAGTTTTTACTGTTTTTCAATTGGGAGTACCCAAATATTTTTAACAGAAGAGGTTTAAACTCAGACATTTTTCACCAACATTTTTCTTGTGATGAGCACGGCTCATTTTCAGATAAAAGAAGTGAAAATGGGCAGAAGACACAAATCAGATGTTCATCATACACCAAAGTCACTTCAGCTTAGATAAAAAAAAATATAGAATTCTTGCATTGCATTTCATTGCAAATTGTATTTTCTCAAATTTGATTTTCACTTTGTTTTGTAATATTGAGCTTTTTGTATCCAGTTTAGCTGGTGGGGCAATTTGAGCCTGTTGCACTTAAAGAGATAATTTGATTGGATCCTCTTGTAATATGGAAAATTAATTAAGACATCCTTTAAAAAAGTTATCTTAATGATTATATCATAAACCAGCCTGTAAATTTATTTGTTTACATCCCTTGTAATAAATCATTGTGCAGGAGGAAGTGCCATTTCTCTTAACTGGCAGATTTTTCGTAAGTTGTCTATGAAAACCTCATCATTCATAAAGAACTTTAAACTTTGATGTCTCTTCTTCCCTCCAGGTGAGGAGGGAGCAGCCGAGGAGGGCAAAGACGGAAAGTCCGCCAAGACCAAGCGCTCACATTTTGGCCGTGCAGTTTCCCTGAAGAACTTCATCATGCGAAAGGGCAAGTCCACCAGCGTGGACATGGGCGAGGGCGCCAAGGAAGAGGAAGAGGGAGGCGAGGGAGCAGAAGCAGCGGAGGAGGCAGGTGCCGACGGTGAAGCTGCCACAGCGGCCGAAGAGACCAATGACAAGGATGCAGCTGCGAGCGAGAAGACAGAGGTGGTGGAGAGCAGAGGCGACGCGGCAAAGGAGGCAGAGAAGACGCCGACCGAAGCTCCGGTGACCAACGGGGAGAACAGCTGCTCCAACGGCACGGCAGAGGAGCACGCCACACACAATCACCAGGAGGAGGAGAAGACGACGGGGGGGAGCCCCGTGAAGAAGACCAAGGAAGCAGGAGCGAAAGAGGAGAACGCCAAGATCATCAACGCCACGGCAGCTGTGAACAGCGGTGAGTTAGAGCACGCCGAGCGGGACTCTGCTGAGCCACAAAGCAGCAGCAAAGAAGGAGATACTAACAACAGACAAGAACCAGTGGCAGCACTAACAAACAATAGCGGTAACACTAAAAGCATCCGTCAACATCCTGAGATAGTGGTTAGCAGGGTGGAGGAGGAAGGGGAGGGAGGGGACACAGAGTCTCCACAAAATGGAGGCTGTCACGAGTCATGTGACCAGGGAGAGAGGGAAGTGGAGGAGGAGGAGGAAGATGAGGAAGAGGAGATGAGGAAGAGGGATCTTCGAGATGCAGCCGTGGCCATCGTTCAGAATGTGATGTCAGCAGCAACTGACCAGTTAGAGAGAGAGCTGTGTGTTGACAATGGTCTGAACGGGTGTTACGACGCTGACATTTGATACCAAGAACACACACATTCACACATACAGTAACACACACACACACACGTCTGCACAGATAAACACACGTTTGTAGAAAAACACTTTTACACACTTTATGTGCCAAACCTGAAGTAACATATTAGCACATGCTAGCATGCAAACACATATTAAAGAAATAATTCAACATTTTGGGAAATAAGCTCATTTTCTTTGTTTCCAAGAGTTGTTTTCTTTTCCATGGAGCTGGACTCAGGATGGACTCAGGACTCAGCCTAGCTTAACACAAAGAGAGGAAGCACACAGAAACAGCTAGCCTGGTTCTGTCCAAAATTAAAAAATACACATATCAACACTTCTAAAACAAAATCATTAACACTTTGTATGTTTTAAGTGGACTTACCTGTGTAATTATTTCTTGACAAACAACAGGTTGGTGCAGTGACTCCCTCAGGTTTACACATGAATAGAACTGAAATGATGAGTTGATCAGCAGAAAATTAGCAGCATTAATTCTGATTATTAATTAATTGTTAAATATTTCACTGCACATTACTGAGTTGGAATCTGGAATCTGTCAATGTGGCATTTGTTTACATTCAGTTAATATAGCAGCTTAACTTCATGCTACATTTGGATTAACAAAATGTTGTTTACATAAGTGTAGCTATTAATTAACAACTGTAGATAATGTCCACATGGCATCAATATGTCCTTTTTCATAGACAACTGGGCTTTCAAACCTGGTATCCATAGCTTCATGACACGCGACAAGCCAACAGGTTAGCACACCCACTGCAGATGGTCAAACACACACATCTGTAACGGGTGAACATCAAGTCTCTCAAATCATTCCACAGTTTGAGAAGTGACTACAAATACACAAATCGTGTAGTGCAGATAGAGGCAGAGATAGCCTCTGACTCAAAGGTAGTTTTTAGAAGCAAGCTGTGGCACAAGGAGCAGACTATAAATTTAAAACAACTATTCTGACTAATTTTACTGGATAAATAAATTAAATTCCTATGATTCTGAATTATGAACATGAATAAATGATTAATAAATTTAACTATCATGTCATCTCAGCATTTTTTTTAGCTTTGGCAAAGTCATAGCTGCCTAACCTGACAGCACATCACCACTCCAACTCCTCAAATGTGAGGAACTGTTGGTTAACTTTGTCTGCCTGTTGGCCTTCCTCACTGAGCAAACATTGACTTCATCAAAAAATGATGGTCAGATTAATCAGTGATGAATATAATTGTTAGGTGTAGGCAATGCAAAATAAACTGTTTGTCAAGAAAAACCCAGTGAGCTGTAGAGGCATTGGTAGATGTACTGTGTAACTTTAGACATAACAGGTTAGCTGTTATCCCTTGCTTCCAGTCTTTGTGCTAAGCTAGGCTAACTGCATACTGACTCCAGCTCTCCACTCAACACACACAAGATTGAAACTGAAAAGGAGTGCTTCCAAAAATGCTGAACTATATATTTAAATTTGCACACACACACAAGTGAAGCCACTGTATATGCAGAAGCACATATACATAGGCATGTTCCTGGGTAGTTGCATGATAAAAAAAATCAATCAGCAGTTACTCCCTTTAAAGAAGTTGTAGTGTAGTTGTTCAATAAGTGTTTGTTCACATGTTAATAACCAGCAGATATTAGTTAGAAGAAAGAAAATGAGATGGAGAGACAGAAGCATCTCTTTTATTCTCTGACTGCTGGTTTCATTATGATGTCAAGTTCATGCACAGCCAAACAACAAAACCATTCAACAATAACAGGGACTCAGGTGGTGAGTGTGGATTCTCAGGGCAGCTACGGTTGGAAGCTGACTGTCCATGAACTTAACGTATAAAAATATAAATATCAGATGAGCTGCTACGTGATACAGCCGGTCACAGCCCCTGGAAAAGGTAGAGTTAGCATAAACACGTTTGACTTTAGCTTTCATTTTGAGTTTTGGTCTATTACGCGTCACAGACACAGGTGGATTGAGCACTGATGAGAGAAAATGCAATGATGAAGATTAAATTTGACATCTCCTGAAGCTTTTTTAATTTATCATCTAGAGGCAGTTTTTCTTTTCCAGGAAAGCTTCAACCTCTCGTTCAAACCATTTCACACGTTCCCACCTGGGAGCTGTTGCTGGACACTAAAGCATCAGGAGGTGAAGTGCCTGTGAACCAGAAGGTGCTCTGTTCGCTCCTCCATTATTTATCAGTCCCAGCTTCCTCTCCATTCAAGTGCAGCGTGAGGCTTGGTGTCCAGCAAGCAGCTGGCTTTGATCTGCTGCAGCCCAGCAGATGTTTGTGGAGAGCATTGTGGCTGCTGAGAGATTTACTGGAAGCCTCTTTGAAGCTCAAACTCTTTTGCTTAAGTTGAACTCTGTTTAACACTGAATGTTTGGCTCGCTGAGGGCTGAAACCGTGCCAGGCTCTTCACATTATTACAACTACTTTTTATAAACTATATTATAAAAAATACAAGCTGGAAAGCACATGAGATACACGATCAATATGACCAGTACTAAATGACATTGAATTGATTAGACATTAGACAGCTGTGCTCATTAAAATAGTACAGTATCAGATTTGAGAAGTTTATCTGATGTTTTCAACTCAAACTCTTACTTTGTTTATGAATGTAGCCCTATTTTACTGCTACAGCATGTCAGAAACTAGTGCTATTGGGCAGCACACCATTAATTTTGGATTTAAATTATTTATTAATACAAAAAGACTACATCCATTTTTGCACATCTGATTTTCCTCCCGACACCGCAAAGTCTTCCAACCAATACTGCGCAAAGTTGTTAATGATGTATACACATTTCAGAGAGGTCACTGGGAAAGTCTCCTTCCTTTCTAGACGTCTTCCAGGCCAATGCTGAATGAGCCCAGGCTGCACCAAAATGATTATCTCAGGAAAATGTAGTAAGGTTATTCTGATGGAAATCCTGAGTCTAGAAGTTCTAAAATAAAAAAAATTAAAAAAAAAGTCTAGAAAAAAGAGAGAATTAATATTGAAAACTTCAACAGTGGGGCAAAGCTATTATTCTCTCCTCAAACTGCAATCATTATTTACTTTTCTATTATGATTCTAATGAAAGACAAGGACGAGCTGGAGACTACCTGAGGACAGGTTGAGGACAAGCTGAGGACAGGGAGGGGCGTAGCTTACAGCTGTCACAGGGTTCCTTCGAGCTCACTGATCCTGTTTTCACATGCATACGTCTGATTTTAATCGGTGGCAGTCTTGAGACTAAATATTAAAAACTCCATGGAGGAGCTTTGTCTCTCACTCTTTCTCAGTATTTTGCCTCTTTGGTTTTTTTGGTGCAGCTCATGTCAAGTTTCCTTCCTCTCTTCAAAAAAATATTGTTGGCAGTGGTAGAACCTTCGAAGCGTTCGGGTCTGCCTGACAACACGTGTTCAAATTGAGCATGTGATTATGTTTTCACTGGGAAGTGAAGTTCATAGATTCATGCCTTTAAACTAGTGCAATCACCAAGTTACAAAAACTGAACACCAAAAGACTCTTTGTTCTTCATTACTGTGAACAAAGATTCAATTCCCGAATCTTAAACTTTGATAAAATGCTAGTATTTAAAAAAAAGACACGTACCTGTTGTCAGTGCAGGCAAAGTCTTTCCTTCTGGTCTGTCAGTGGCCCTTCACAAATTCTGAAATATGTTTGTCAATTTAAAAGATAATTTTCTGAGATAAGATCAGAGAGATCAGTCCTACAGTGTGATGGGTTCGCTCAGTGACCTACATCTCTTGTCTCACCCTGTGTAACGCAAACTGACATCACTGTGTCTTGTAACATTTTCTGATCAGAAGTGTTTTATCAGTGACTCCTGGTCCTTTAATCAGCCACGAACAGAAAAAAAAAGCAGCAGGAACTGTTCTTTTGTGACTACATCCTGGTACAAAAACACACAGTCATCTTAGCTTCAATGGCGTTTCAACGTTAGCTTGCAGAAGGAGAAAGCCCCGACATCATGTACACGATTTTCTGAGTCTGTCATCTTTCTAACAGAGAGGCATAGTCACAAAGTCAAAAATATGACTAGTTGACAATGGGACAAATTATTTTTCAATTGTACCATTAATCACACAGATGACGTTTGTCAATTTAAAAGATAATTTTACAGCTCGAGAAAAAGCTGCAGTTTGTGGTAAAACTGTTGAAGTATCAGACCCTGAAAATACATGATTATAAAGATGACACACCCAGAAGTCACTTCAGTTAAGATATCAATATTTGTGATGATCACTGAGCAGTTTCACACTAAACTAAACTAAACTACAACAAACTCACCACAAATTTTACATTTTGAATTGACAAACATCATATGTGAAATTTGTGACAAAGTTCAAATGGATCAAAGAATCACAGTAGAATCTACAATTTGATAGTTTAACAATTTTATGACAAACCTTTCTTAAAATTCTCAGATTCAGAATCAGATTGTATTTCTACACACATCCTGTTAGAAACAATCAGGGGTGGAAGTAACTAATTACAAATACTCAAATTACTGTAATTAAGTAATTTTTGGGGAACGTACTTTTATGAGTAGATTTTCAAGCCTGTACTTTTACTTGTACTTAAGTATTCATGATGCCATGTAATCTACTTAGTTACTTTAAAAATCATAGTTGAGTACTGAGTACAATTTGAATTCATATCCAGACCTTTTATCTGCACAAACAAACAAAAAAGTCTATTTGATGACTGATCTTTAATTGATTTTTCATTAAGAATTTAACCAGTTAAAAATGTATTCATGGATATTTAATCAATAGTCGTGGCAGTAACTGCCAATCAAAATGAGGGAAAAAAACACTTGTTTTGTATCAAATCAGTTATTAATAATTAATTGATTGTTAGTGTTTTAACTATTGGTAAAGCAAAATACACAAAATTTAGAGCCCTGGTCTGAGGAGGTGATGGTGACATCATCGGTTAAAAGTAACTAACTCTCTGAGTACTTTTTTTTTAACAAATACTTTGTACTTTTACTTAAGTATTTTTCTAACACTGGTACTTTTACTTGTCATTAAGTGCAGATTTTCAGTGCTCTTTCCACCACTGGAATCAATACATCAAAATGACCAAAATAGATCCATATCACATCCCAGGTTATACCCGATTTATCCTTCTGCAGTAATAATGTAAGTTTTCATGCACGATTCAAACAGGATCAAAAATGTATTTCTCTCTTGTCATTGACTGTATTTTTCCCACACTAAGTCCCCATGGTGGTCCATGGGACAGGGGTGGGGACCAGCAAAAATTAAACAAAAAGCTTAAAAATGAACGTTCACACAGTGCTGGTGCAGAAAAAGTCACTGAACTTTCAGGCAGGACTTTCAGGTCTTGACTGAGCACTTAGATCATATTTTTACAGCTTCTGTACTTTCAACACTACAATGAATGGATATTATATTGTTTTAAACACTTGGTAGTGAAAAAGTGTAGATACTTTTGACCACCTTAGAGTGGAGCGTAGTACTGCCACTACTACTGGTGGAGCAGCACTGTGGTCACTGAGCAGTGCTGCAGCTCCACATTTATCAGAACTCAATGCTGAGTGTAGTCCACACTGGTGGATTAATACCAGAAGGATTAAAAACGCCAAAAGCCTGCAGACCCTCGACCTTCGTGTTCCGGCCTCCCTCCTCGATCCTCCGGCCGCCGCGCTGCGCCGGCAGCCGTCGGCTCGCTCTAACTAGCCGTATCTCAGATAGTTTGCTCTCCGTTTGCTGCGGAAGAGAAAAGCTGGTTTAGCGGACATCAATAGAGTTGAGTCCATCAACGGATTAGTGGCCAAAATCAAAGTGTCACGGAGCCTCTTCAACAAGCCAGATTAAGCAGCCTCTCTCTCTGTCTCTCTCTGCTGTTGTCTGTCTCCGGGGAAAAAGACAGACAGAGACAGAGGACACACGAGTGGATGGTCAGCTTGTTTCATTTCAGGGAAAAAAAATCTTCTCCATAAGGTCAACAGCACAAAGGACAGTCAAAGGTGCAAACACAGGTAGAGGACAGGCAGAGAGACACAGACTGTATGTCCTTCTGTTGGTTACCATGACAACGATTCTCCATTATGATGTGACGACACTTTGTCATATTTTTCTCTGTTGTGTTGTTGTTGTTGTTTGCTTCGTGTTTGTCCTTTAACACAATAACTTTAAACTAACCAACACTAGAGAGACCAACATCTGTACTAAACCACTAAACACACATACAACATAATAATAACCCTTTTTATATGACTGTTTATTATTATTATTATTATTATTATTATTATTATTATTATTATTCCTTTTTCCAAGACCTATTTTTTAATACATTTTTTCAATCTCTTCTGTTATCATTTACCAGACAAAAAGGCGGGAAACGTGTGAGGCCACACAAAGAGGATTAGAACTGCCCGGGATTCGCTGAGCAAGGAGCTCTGAGCCCTGCCCCGCCCTCCCCTAACTCCTCCTCCTCCTCCTCCTCCTCCCTCCTTCCTCCCCCTCCTTCGCCTCCCTCCCTCCATCCCTCCTCTTCCTCCTCCTCCTCCTCCTCCTTCCTCCCAAATAAACGGAGTAATCACGTGTTAACAGATCACCATGGTGAGAAAGAGAGAGAGAGAGATTGAGAGAATGAGAAAGATGCAATTCATGTAGATGAGAAGTGAAAAATAATAATCACTCAGAAAGCAATAATTCAAGCCCCTTTCTTTTCCATCCATCCATCCGTTCATCCATCCATTATCCATTCCCTCTGTCTGATACATGTATACATACAAACATGTACATCCAGTGTTTTCATTTTTTTCTTTGCTTGTCTGTGAGATTTTATATTGTCTACGAGAGAAAAGAAAAATGCAGAAATGTAAAATATGAAAATCGAGACATTCCACCCCCTCCTCCTTTATTTCCCCCCGCCGTCCTATTTTCCTCCTTGTCGAGCTACTTAACTCTGCTCTCTGTCTCTACCGACTCCTGATTGGTGGATTTAAAGAACAAAAAAAGAAAAAAAGGAAAAAAAGACTGTTAGTTTTATATTGACGGCCATTTTTGGTTTGTAGTTCCCCCTCGTCCCTCCCCATCTGTCCCAGTAGATATTTGACAGTACAGCAGGACCATGTTGCTCCAGTATATAAACTGCCCTGAGGACTGCCATTTCCCAACCAACACTGCGATGTCTTCAGCTCTGTGTGTTTAATGTTTTTAGACTGTTATATTGTGTACATGAATAAAAAAAAAGAAAAAACCACCATTGAATATTAAAGTCAAAATGTTTTTTTCTTTTACTTCCTGTTTGGTTTGGATTTTCTTTCTTGTTTTATTTTCTAAAAACACATCTTCTCACTGTTACCGCAGTCTGACGATATGCTGTAATTTAAAAAAAATAATAATGATGATGATGTTTTGTTGGTCCAAGTTTTCACATGTCCGCTAGCAAATTGTCAAGAAAAAATAGTACAATAAAGACTAAAAATCTAACAACTAAACTGCAAGTCATTGTGGGGTTTTTCTATTTTTATCTGGATGATTTGGAGGGTTGTGTGCAGACGGGTGGAGGGTGGAGGGACTGGATGGGGCAGAGGGGCGGGGCGTTAACACTGGCACACCATTGGATACTCATTAATCTGTGTATCGATAATCTCATCCTTTTACGTAATGGGCAGAATAATAGGAGATTTCTTTGTATTAAAGTAGATCTGCATGTATTATCTGGCAGCAGGCTGCTGCTGTTTCATGTAGAACAGGTGGAGACGTCCATATGTCCGCCGCGATCCCTTCACACCACCCACCACTGCTGCAGGTTATTCCTGTTTCACACAGTCAGACAAAAATCTGAAGGGTCAGTGTGACATTTTCTGTCAAAATATTACACGTTCTTGTGGTTGATTCGAAATTATTTCATTATCATTCATTGTCTAAAGCTAATAAACACAGTGATGGACAGTCATGTACTCTGCACGGCCAAAAGTATGTGGACAGTCTTGTCCACTTGGTGTATTTATGGTCTTCATAGTTTGGTCAAGATTATTCAGATGAAAGGAAATTATAATATTACAGCATCCAGTGATATTTTAGACCAATCATTACAGAAGAGTTGGTCATTTTATTTGGTCACTAAATAGATAAAAGCCTATGGAAAACTTTTATATTATTATAATAAAAAATGTTCTATATAATTTTCTTGATTAGAGGAAATAAAACCAATGAGATGTCCTGTTAACTCAGACTATTCATGCATTTATTCCTAATTCATATGAAGTATTCAACATGTGTATATGTTTGCAATAACGTGTAAAGATCAGGGCTTTAAATAAACATTAATCTGTCAAGCATTTTCAGCATTAATTGATGAGTTATTTGGTCAGAAAATGTTGAACAATGTTGATCAAAGTCCAAGATGACGTCCTCAAATGTCCCGTTTTGTCCACAACTCAAAGATATTCAGTTTACTGTCAGAGAGGAAAGAAACCAGAAAATATTCACATTTATGAAGCTGAAATCACAGAATTTGGACTTTTAAAATGTTTAACTGATTATCAAAATAGTTAGAAATATTTATTTATACACAAATTAAGTCTTATCAAGATTCATTAAAATGTACAGCAAATTTACAGCAGCTAAAAAAATGTGATACATGCTGTGATGTTTCTGGGGTTTTTTTGCAATGAAGTGTGTGGGAGCAAATGAAAATTGGAAAGAAAGGTTCTATTTTTCATGTGTATAATTCATTAAAATCAAAGGCAAGTTGTTCCAGAGAGAACAAAATCACACTGTTTATGTAACGTGACTGAAACAGCTCAGAATTACAAAACCTCTTAAGAAAATATGTTTTATTTGAAAATGAAGAAGTGTAGTAAAGTCAGTCAAAACAGCACAAAATGCTAAAAGATAAAAGTGCACAGAGCATTGATAAATGTCAAAAACAATGACAAATATGTCTTTTCACACTACAAAATAAAAAACATGAATGCAAAAATGAGTGAATCCAGCAGTGAATAATCAAACAAAATTGCATCGGTTCACTGAGATGCACAATGGAGACTGCTGTGATTAAAATCATAGGAAGCAACAGTGAGTGGTCAGATTTGAAGAAACGTTGCAGTTTGGCATGAAAATGTTTTCAGAAGAAAATTAAAAGAACAGTTTTTTTCCTCACCATTCTGTCTTTGTTTTTTTGGGTGGCTTGATGTCCTCATAGATGCTGCGTGGGATTTTTCATCTCTCGTCTAAAAGGTGTTGAAGAGCTTTAATGAACTACTTTATCTTCAGCAGCTGCTTTATGGTTTCCTGTAGCAGGTAAACACACACACACACACACACACACACACACACACACACAGTTTTTAGCATTACTAGAACTACAGAACTGAGCAGTTGTTGACATCTGTTGGCCGGTTTGAACAGAAGGTAAATATTTCCAGTTCTGCAAAAGGAAATCTATAGTTTCTGCTGAGGACGTCTTGCTGTTTACAGCTGGTTCTGCATGTTGTGAACGAGTCTCTGCTGCTCAGACTAACAGATCTGAGAGCCAAAGCATCATTATTGAGATCATGTTGAGCACTCGGTGGGGAAGCGTCCTGTCAGAGTGTCCTTGAACCTGCTGCTGGTTCAGTGTAAGCACATCTGAGTATGAGCTGCTGACACACCTTCAAAATGAACAAAGAAAACTGCAAGACCTGTCAGGAAAACATCAGACGTTCAGTCACGACGTGAGCACGTCTGAGAGAGATCACACGGAGGTCAAACTTCAGGATAATGTCTTTTTACACTGAGGACCTTCAGCTGTCAAAACCTGAAGCTTCTGATGATGCATTCAGTGACTCAGGTAAAATCTAAATGTACCTTCAGTCATAAGTCCTATAATATTCCTCAGTGTTTCTGTTGGAGTGGGATTTAATTTGATATTGATGCATCTCCTGCTCCCTTTTAAAAGAATGCAAGTGTGCAGAGAGGATGCAGACAGAACTGAAACTTGTTGTGGTAATTACCTCATGTGTGTTTGCATAAAAACATTAATATTTGGTTTTAAAATAAAATATCAGAATTGGCAAGAAATGACCATCTGTGCTGATCTGACCGGCTGTTAAGATGATGCTTTAATTATGCAGATGCAACACAGTACGTGTTCAGTGTGGGTGATTTCTGAAGTGTTACACGGATCGCTCAGTGTCTGTTGTGTCGGAGAGGAAAAGAGGAAAAGAACCTGTTAGCGACGGTTTAAATGAGAGAGTCTGACTGACTGACTTCACCAAATTAATTCTGGTTCTTGACCCACACTCTTTGGACCTTGGTGCTGTCTAGCACCGTGTTTCCCAAACTTTTTCCTGGGGACGTACATCCCTCCACTCCACCTGTGTTCACATGTTCGGACCTTTCTTTCAACAAGATTGTGACAAGAACAATGAATCAGTTGTCATATTATTAAGATACAGTTTAGGAAAACCTGCTTTTTGTTGTTCCAGCTGGGAACCATTTGTTTGGGTTCTAAATCATGTTATCCTTTGTGGAACTAGTCAAAATAAGGTGTGCAAACCAGAACACGGCTCCAGGGTTCCATGTAGGTGGAAAAGGCTTGTGAGTGAGTGATGAAGTTACACCATTGGTTGTTTGAGTGTTGCAGTTTCCCCATTGGCTGTTGTTCCTCGTTCAAAGTGAAAAGATGCTACAAGGTGCAGACAGTCCGCCTCCTGTTTGGATCATGGATGATGTCACTTCCTGTACCCGTTTCAAATGAAAAGCAGATAACATTTCATATTGTCTGCAGTCCAGACGTATATTAGGTTCTTGTCTTATCAGCACAGTCAAGGTGAATGTTTTGAAAAGCTTTGTGTTTTACATATTGCATGTGCCAGTAGGACGTCACGATGAGAGAATAATAATCTTAATAATCTGTTAATTCCCCCACAGCAGAGACCCGATGTTCTCTGCTATCGTACATCCCCGTGAAATTCTTTAGTTTATTTGTGATTATTTTCCAGATTAGAAAGAAACCAAAAGTAAAGTCACCGAGGAAAGATTTCTGTCTTAACATTTGCATGTTTTATTTCATTTCTGAAGTAAATAGAATGCAAAGCAATTTGCAAACTGGAACAAGCCACATGCAGAGCAGTTGATTATTTTTCTATCTTGCTCTCTCTCACCTTCTCCTTTTGTATTGATTATAAATTTTAACCTGCATTTTTCATTTGTACAAAAGTTACTCATAAAAAGGTAAAAGGAAGTGTTCCTGTTAATTTTGTTAGGACTGTACCTGTTATAAACCTCTTATTATTCTAAAATCTAGTGAAGGCAGTTGCCTTGAAATTGAGTTTCCTCAGCTTTTCAGTATTGCAGAATGATTCATGAAAATTAAAATGTAAAAAAAAGTATTTCCATACATTTTTTGTCAAAGCAAATAAGAATAATAAAAATGTATGTAAAAATACAAATTAAACCAACATCTATATATTTCAAGATGTTTAATAAACCTGATTGTCTGTATGACGTTTTACCATAAATGTCTTCCAGATCAGACTACTTCTCACTCTTCCTTAAACTGCTGCTGTCAGCGTCCCTCAGAGGACCAACGGGCCACATGTTGAGACTCACATCAGCAATAATAACACATGTCTAGCTGTCTGTAAAGTGCATGGAGACGATAATTCCCTACTGTCAGTTGAAATCAGCAGCATACTGTCTTGCTGTCAGGCCAAATCTCTGGGATTATGTTATTACAGCCGTAATGCTGGAGTACAGTAACACACACACACACACACACACACACACACACACACACACTGAAACAACGTGAGGAAAAACTGATGCTTTGTGGTTTAAAGATGTTTTAAAGCAGTCATTCCCAAACACTGGTTCATGGATCTACTGGTGAATCATGGGAGATTTTTTTTAGGTGGACAAATAAATAAAAAGATGATGGAAGAAATTAAGTAGTAACTTAATTATAGGAAAGAGGAAATAAAACCAATGAAATAGCCTGTTAACTCAGACTAAATGCATTTATTTATCATTCATAAAGTATTTAATGTGTATATATGTTTGCAATAACAGGCATCAAAATTAGGGCTACAAATTATTCATGATTTATCAATCAGTTGCTGGTGAAAAATAGTGAAAAATATAGGTCTGCCAATAATTTCCCCACTAATCAATCAGTTGTTTGGTTCAGAAAATGTCAGAAAATGTCAATCAAAGTCCAAGATGACGTCCTCAAATGTCTTGTTTTGTCCACAACTCAAAGATCTTCAGTTTCCTGTCAGAGAGGAAAGAAACCAGAAAATATTCACGTTTAAGAAACTGAAATCAGAGAATTTGGACCTTTTTTTTTTTTCATTGAAAAATTACTGAATAAACTCATCAGTTATTTTAATTGTTGCAGCTCTAACCCTAAAGGACTAGTGTGTAGGATTTAGTGGCATCTTGCTGTGAGCTTGGAGATCGCAAACACTTGGCCTCACCCTCCCCTTCCAAACATATAGGAGAACCTACAGTGGCCATGTCTAGAACCAGTTTTTGGTTTGTCCATTGTGGACTACTGCAGAAACATGCAACACAGAGGCCTCCATGGAAGAAGACCCACACCTTTTATAAACATAAACAGCTTATTCTAAGGCAGCAAAAACACAACAATTCTTATTTTTTGGCAATTATACACTAATGAAAACATACTTCTGTATGTTATATTCCATTTTTGCCATATTCTGTCAATAAATCCCTGTAAATCTTACATACTGGACCTTTAAGTATCCTAAGTCCAGCTATGGATGTTAAAAAAATAAATAAATAAAAGTCTCAGAGAAAAATAGAGAATTTAATAATAGTTGTGGCTCTTCTTCATTTTTTTTTTTTGTTTTGTTTTTCTTGGTTGCTGACCACTAAGTCAGGTGAACCAAGGACGTGCAGGTACAATATGTGTCATACAAAAACACTTCAATAAAAATCTCTGCTGAGTTGCATCTCTCAGTTGTGGTGTCATTGCAGGAGGTGCTTCATCATCTGTTGCCTGGCAGAGATCTGCACTCAGCAACCTCTTCTAGTGATTCTGTTCTGTATCCTAAAATCATCTCTTAATCATCTTAAAATGTCTTTAAACTTGACCCCAAATCCTCCATCTGCAGACGCTAATTTGATCTAATGATAGCAGCTGTAGCCTAAATGTCAGAGTCAGTCACTCAGCTGTTCCCAGTGCAGTTTTTTTTAAACCAAACTCCTCATGATATCATGTCATCTGACCACACAGGAACCTGCGTTTCAGCCCAGTGTTCAGTGTAGAGGTGTACACTGAGTCTATATGTAGCAGCTGGTGTCTTTACGTTTTAATCCTGACATGTAATCCATCTGTTCTGCCTCCTTCCACGTCTTTGACCTCCAGTGTGACCCAATTAAAGACAAATCTGAAGATGACTGTATCATCCAGACATTATCAGCATTTTCCTGACACTTTCTTCATCTGCTGCTAATTGTTTGTCAGCGAAAATGAGTAAACCGTAAAGTTTCAATATCCAGGTCCCACAGTTTCATGATAAATAGGTGGAATTTACCAAGTAATACTACATTTGAAATTTCTTAGAAATTACCCACAATCAGCTGATAAACACGAAAACCTGATCAATAATAGACCTGATCAATAAACCTTGGTAAGACTTCTTTTGTGCATAAATTAATGTTCTCCTTATATTATCTTGACTTGACCTGCAATGATTAATCAATTTGAGTAACTGAGTTATGTACAAAACAGGAAACACTGATCAATATTTTCAGACATTTTATGGACCAAACAGTAAATGAATTAGTGGAAAACGTTTTGCAGATTGATTGCTAGTTGAGAAAACGTGATGTGCGTCCATACGCTCCACTTGTTTTCACATGTTTTGACCTATTTTCAAATTGACAATACTGTGACAGGATCAATTCATCAACAGATTGATTGGCAATGAATTATTTGCAGCCCTAATCTTGATGCATGTTACAGCAAACATACACACGTTAAATATTTTATAAATGAGGAATGAACGCAGGACGTCTTGTCGATTTTATTTCCTCTCATCGAGGAAATTATATTGAACATTTTAGATGATTGAATTCTAAGAATATAATTAAGATACTGTCTTTTATTTATCACTGGTGACCCACATAACATCTCCTGTGACCCACCTGTGGGTCCCAATCCAGTGTTTGACGTTTGATGTTGGGTCACAGACTGTCAGTATGGAGCCGTCCTGTGAGGCTGCAGTGGTTGTTCGCCATCTCATGTCCTCTGATATGTGTTGATGCTTCACACAGAAACCACTGCATGTCCTGCCAGTATACAGGAAGTTACCTGTTAGATCAATAAAATACATAAATGACAACAAACTGAGGCATCTGTTGTCCATCACAGATCATACTGCTGAAAGATTCCACCCAGAATTCAACTGCAAACATCACAGAGAGAAAAAGGATCACTGTGGGGCACAAAGTGTGATTTCACGGCTCCAGAATAGTTCTGTGTTTATTTTTCAGAAATTCCCAACAGGAAGGAAAAAAAAAAAAACACAAACATCAGCTCAGAAAAATAAAGCCAATCATTTACTTTCCAAGTTTTTATTATTAACTTTTGATTTATTTTCAAAGCAAACAGCACAGTCCTTTACAGAATCAATCTTTCTGGACAAAAACAAACAGATGCTGTGAAGTGATGAGACGTGAGACGTCAAACTGAAGAGTTTCTCTCCTCCACTACAAAAATCCACACTTAGTCTCTCAAATGAAAAACAAAGGCTTCCAGATAAGTGAAATTACTTCAAGTGACTCATTTCAGACCACAAACTGAACAATTCAAACGGAACAGATGTTTCATTTTCATTACTTTTCCTCTGAATCTAAAATTAACTGCTCTATAAAACAAAAACTTGTCTGTGCCTCATATTTTGGTTTAATGAATTTTGATTGTGTAAAAAAAATTCTTCATATCTGCATGCTGACTGTTAACCTTTTGCTGAAATAATTTACTTTTCTTCTGTAGATAAACTCCAGTTTTTGAGTTTTACACAAAAAAAAAAAGTTCACAAAATACAAATATTGTTTTTGTATTCTTGTGTAAAGTGTCTCGTGTACTTCATGTTTAATCTGTGTAATATCTGTTTAACAGCAAAATGAATTTCAGTGTATAATGATAATAAATTTGTATCATATTGTTCTTATTATTTTGTGCTTGAAAATTAAATGACTGAAAACTCATTAACCATTATTCACTTTCACTTCGATTAGTTTACACAACAGTACATTGAGTTTTCTTTTCAAAGAAGAAAAGTAAATTATCTCAACAAAACTTTAAACTTTTTCAAAACTTCATTTTGACTCATAAACCTGTTGAGGTAAGTTGCAGAGTTTTCTGGATTTTTGGGTTTTCACAGTGAAGATGTTTGAACATTATCAGACTTATGTTAAAAAAGGAAAAGTCTGTTTTATAACAATATAATTCTAACATGTTTAGAGTTATAACAGGACAGTATATTGTTATAACATGTTTTTGTCACGTGTTGAGGTTTGTATGCTGTAATAATGTGAAAATATTGTTTTAACTCCGTAATCCATTTAGTTTTTCTGGGCTGCGTTCAACCCTGACAAATATAACAAAACCTATATTTAAACACAAACAATGCTGCACCCTGCACCGCAACACCTGTTTAATACAGTGGTGTTTATACATCGCTGCTGATTGGATAACACCTGTGGTACGCCCACCACATGAGAGAAAACGTATCTCAAAGTCTGCTGCACGCCGTTCAGAGGAAACGATACAAGCTGCCAAACAAGTTGAGTCTACTAGTGATTCTGATGTTTTTAAGATCGTAAGAAAGAAACAGTTATCATGACATCCATAATGTCAGCCTCAAACCTTTAAACAGCAAAAAAAAAGAAAAAAAAAAAGACCCAAAATGATTTTTGGTGATGATGGCGAGCAGAGCGCGAGCTGCTGTAGGCTGACAGGAGACAGAGTGGACTTTACCCTGCAGCTGAACTGAATGATGTATGGAGCGTTTAGTCCATTCAGACAAGTCATTGTCAACCCTTAACAGGCTGGAACACACACACACACACACACACACACACACCAGTCTATAAGTTCACATGCACACACACACACAGAGCTGTACGGGCTGCTCAGAGTGATAATGGCTGCTGTCGTACAAAACACACACATGTTGCTGAGAAAAGAGGAATATGAGAGACTGTGAGAGGAGATACTGTCGCTGGTCGTGTTTCTGTGATCAAACAAATAAAAAGACAAAGTGGACAGAAGGATGACAGATACTTAAAGGGGCAGTTCAGGTGTTTTGAAGTGGGTGTAGTCAGTGTATCAGCTGAGGTTGGTCGGTTCGGCCCCTTTTAAAACTCCAAAGTCACACAACGACACAAACAAACTAACCAACTGAGACAGCAGTGGACCAGCAACTCTCATGTGCTGTGAGGTAAAATGACTGTTTTTGTTAATGGAGTTTGGTTGATTTGCAAAGATTAATAGTGGCTTCCTGTCAGAAAAGTCTGTCTGACAGAAAGGGGATGAAAATATTCTAAATATAACATACACTTTTACATGTCTTTTACATGTCTTAAAACCTTGTTCCTGCTGACCCTGTCCACAGCAGGACATTAGCTTAGCTTCCTACACCAGTAGTCCTGCTGCTTCTCCAAACTGGGGACGTGTCAACCTCCATCTACTGCAGGTAACACACTGACTGTGGAGAAGAACCTCATAGAACCACACTGCAAATAATACAAACTGTCCCTTTAAGCCAGTTTAATGTTACAGTGATAACCTGTGATTTGCACCATAGAGTCAGTCTGTGAATGTTTCCTCTGAGGAGACGTCATCTAACATTATCATCACCAAAGGATGTAAAGTGACATAAAAGCCTGAAAATGAAAGTCATCATCAAAGTGAATGAAAGAGACGTTAACAAATCTGTAGTTTTATGGAAGATGAGAACAGCTGAGCTCTTATCTCAAGATCACAACTTCATATTTTGTTACCTCAAGAAAACCAGATAGTTAACTAGGTATCATTATAATGTTAAGAGACCAGGAGCGCTGTGACTCCGTGTATACATGGTGTCCTGACAACTGACTTCAGCTGAAAACAACAAATCAAAGACTATCTGTTATTGATTGTTCATTATTATTCAGTCATATATCATATCATTCATTATCAGTTCTACCAGCAGCAATGCAGCACATCACAGAAGCATGGCAAGTCCATTTTCATGTGAATTAGCACCAAGTAGATCCAGCAAGTTGGACGTCAGGCACAGAAACACCAAGAGAATCCTATCAGATTTCAAAATAACATACTGCAATCATAAAAACAGACAAATAAGACAAATCAATTTCACTCCATAGGCTCCTTAACCATGAGAGCAGCACAAAGACAAGAAAGAGAACCAAACTAACAACATCTGATGGACAAACTCTCTGCTGGGACATGCAGCTGTGTGGAACACTGTCCAGAGGCTTCAACAGGTAAAAGACAGAAACTGCATTGTGTCTTTCTGCTAGAGGAAACATCTACATCATTCCCTTACAGTTGCCACCCATCTTGTATAATCTGGGATTGTCCCTTCAGCCCATATTACACTTCCCAGATCCGTGCGTGTGATCGCCGTCCTTCACACCATCACTAAATCAATAATTCTCCATTTTTGATCACACCTTACTCTAATGTAGTGGTACTCAGAGTTTTTACACCAGATCTCTCCAAGTACCACCATTAAGACCGATGTTTAAATACAGCAGCGTCGGTCGACCTGGTCCAGCTATAGGAGGAAGGTTTATTCCTAAAAACAAGATTATTTGTTTGACACGAGACTCAATCAATCTCATACTTCAAGTATATTAATTTGAAATTTTTAAGCGACCCCTCTGTTTACCACTAGAGGGAGCTAGAGTATCACCAGGGGTACGGTACCGTACTTGGAGAATCTGGGCTCAAATACTTCAACTACATTTTCACAAGCAGGTTAAGTCAATCAATGTCACTGTTGCCCTGGTTACGGAGAGGCAGTTTATTAAACATCACAAAATAACAAGCTTTCTTATCTTGAAATAACAAAATAATAAACTCAGTATCTTGAGGTAACAGTTTTCCAAGCATGGCCGTTCTCAGCTTCTGTAGTTTGTTGGGAAAAAAAAACTGCAACAATTCTTTGACACAGACACAAACAAAAAGTAAAACAATAAAATTTGATAATTTTCAACTTAAAGGAGAAATATCTAAAACCCTAGTCTTCAAAAATGAGACCTGCAGTCCTGATGCAGAGTTGAAGCTGTATATGGTGTTTTAATTTCCCCTCCACTGTCAGCAGATCAGCTGTTTATAACTCTGTCAGTTGTCTTTTGATGTAAAAGTATAGTCTGTTGTCCTGAAAACAAACTCCATTAGCACTTTGCTCAATTTAACAGTTATAATCATCTACTCCTAAAAGATCATTTATTATTTATTCAGACTTATTAACAGACATGAAGTCATTCAGAGAAAAATTCAGCATTAATTTGAACTCTAATAAACAATAACAGACATTCCAAAGCAGAAGCCTGCGGCTGTAGAGTTGTTGTTGGAGAAACCAGTTATTTTCTTTACGTTTCTTTAATCTCTGCTGACATGTCTAAGTCATTTAATATGATAAATAAACGACATATTTCTCCTTTAAAACATGAACAGTCTGTGTGTCTGTTATCAGAATGTGACCAGTTTTAATGGTTCAAACTGCACTGGAACCAGAACTGGACTAATCTGGATCCAAAACTCCAATACAGTAAGAGTGTTAAAGTAATTCATGTATTCATTCACATCCATGATTTTTTTTTAATTTCAGATTTTTTACAGGTTGAAAGGAGGATCCACATGAAACCCACTCAACAGGTTGGCTTCAGGTTAGTCTGCCAACATCAAGGAAAAAAAAAAGTGACAGGGAAAGCTGTTGTCGTGGCAACAGAGAAAACAAAAATATTTGCAAAATCACATTTCCACATGTAAACAGTGAAAAGGCAAATGAGCCACTCTGTAGCAGAGAACTTCATTAACATCGAATTTGTCAAAATATACTGTATATATATATATATATATATAGAAATATAAATACAAACAGGCAATAAAAATAAAAAATAAAAAGGCTCTGTGTGCCGCTGTGATCCATATTCCCCCCAGTGTATTTACAATCAAGGCTTACAAAGCTCATAAAGTCAGGGATTAAATCACATACTGACACCTCCTCCATCTATTCCCTCTTTCATCCATCAGTTCGTCTCCTCATGTGCATTTAATCGTCATCATTTCACTTTTACTCCACCTTATACACCACCGACATGAACCTGTATCATTTATCCATCTGCTTCTGTCCTCCATCCATCCGTCCGTTCTTCCTCCTCTGTTTTACTCCATCTTGGACATCTCAAACTTAGTCGTCATAGTTTCCTGCAACAGAAAACACACCGTCACCCTGAAGAATGTTTTTCTTTTACAGCAGCTGAGAAACGTTTAGCCCGACCGTCTGATAGTGGAAACTTGATCTCCCACTTCCATACTATAACAATATTTCAAAAAGTATTCAGATTCTTAAGTATTGTAATCAATATTATGATTTATTGTTATTTTTGTTTGCTTTTTTAACACTAATAAGCTGAATCCTAGAATGTGTACATCACAAGTCATAATTCTGTTAACAATGCAAAGAACACAGCAGTTTTTTTTTTCAGTAGCGTCACTACTACACTGCATATGAAAGTAGTGAATCAAATATTTTTTGAAGTAAACTTTTCCCATTCCCGCTCATCAAGCTGGTGCCAGAAGATAATAGTAAATAAAACATGTTATGCATTTAAACCTGGTCTTAAGACCTGCAAAGTGGGAGTGGCCCTATAACTCAGTTGGTAGAGCGTCCGCTCCACGTACTGAGGCTGTCAGTCCTCTGCAGCGCCCGCTGGTTCGACTCCCGCCTGCGGCCCTTTGCTGCGTGTCACCCTCTCTCTCTTCACCCTGTTTCCTGTCTGCTCTTCAGCCGTCCTATCCATTAAAGGCAAAAAAGCCCAAAAACATATATAAAAAAAAGCCCTGCAAAGTGGTGTGGAACTGGTTTGTAGCTGCAAATTTTAACAAATCATGGCTGAAATAAAATTCTGTGAGTATCTGACCAATCAGAAATGTGCAGCGCTGCAAGTCCCACCTCCAAACTTCCTGTACTTTTGGAAAGTTCTTCCCCCCGAACAGGAACTTCTTTTAAGGGTAAAATAAAATAATGTCCCTGGAACTTAATTTAACTCTTCTTTTAATAAGGTTCTTTTACTCACATACAAAGCTTTGTTTTTTTATCACCAACAGGAGCACTGGGATCTTCTGAAGATGGTACTTTAACTCTTTTTTTAAATAACCTACAAAACAAGTTTAGTTATTACACTCCAACACTGTGGAACGTTCTGCTCAGTTACAGCAGACGGGAGCTCTGTTGGCACTTTTAAAACTCAACTGAAGACCAACTTATTCAAACATTTTAATGTAGTACATTTCTACCTCGTTCTGTCACTTTTACTACCTTTTACTACTTTCTAATATTTTTTTTAAATGAATTTATGTATTTTTGTCTTGTTTTTAATCTGTTTTCAATGACACACTGTAACGCACTTTGAGTTCCATGTTGTGTATGAAAAGTTCTTCATAAATAAAAGTTATTATTATTGTTGTTGTTTTAATTTATACCCTGGACCCCGCAGTGTAAATGCACCTAGTTCTTCCAAAGGGTCCAGTCCCCTGGGGATAGTTAGAAACATGTCTCCAGTCCATCATTTTTGTCCCACAAGAATTCATTATGGTTCTAATGTTGCTCCTTGTCTTTTAACAAAACAACACCGGTCAACACGAGATCCTGCAGCTTTTAAGAAGAGCATGTTTGAGTGTGTTAGGCTCAACCCTGACCCAGTGGATGTTATATTCATGTTCTCACTGAAGGTCCAGGTGGAACAAGATTTATGTTGGAGGTTGACTATTTTGTTCTCTGCTCTCCCTCCATCTTTAATCAGTAGCGGAAAGTTTTCATGGATGCAGTCTCTCAGTATTTCAGACTTTCTGACTCACACTATACTTTAAGTTTACGTTAAGATGATTCCTTTTGTTGCAGACATGATGGATGAAAAGCACAAACAGACAAGTGACAGATGAGATCACTGCTGACATGAAGAAGCCAATTTGTCCGATTTGAACAAGAAGTCTGTCCTGTAGGACAGTTACCTCTGCTGCCTCTGGGTTTCAATACTCATTTAGCATTTTAGGCAGACTGATGGAGAAATGTGTCAGGTAGGCAAAATGTCAACAAGCTCTTCCATTTCTCCCTGTCTCTTCCCTAACAAAGGTCTCTGTGGTTATTTAATTACATCAGAGTCTGGCTAAAACTTACGAAAGACAGATACAGATAGGAAGGAAAATCATTAATTTCTCTTTAGTCACCTCCTTAAAATGTAACTTAACACAAATCATTTTTTAATTAGTGAATTATGCAGACTTTATTAGATGGACTGACTCTGATCCAAGTCCATAGCATTTATTGTAACGACCGAAATGTCTTTTTAAAGTAGATGGTATTTACACCTGAGTTGGAAAAGCCAATGTGACTATTTACACGCAGCAGTGTATAGCCTAGTATGGCAGAGACATGCACCCAGGTGTCCGTAGCCAACAATGCTATTTGCACTCCGAAGTTTTAATTAACTATTCCCTTTTCTCTTACTACAAGATCAACAAAAATGCAGCTTGACAATTCATGTTTGCTGACTTGACACACAAGTGCTCATTAATGTCAATGAGCGCTTATGCGACACAACACTGGCAACTCAGTGACAACGTAGCTACGTTTGACCATTTTGTAGCGTTGTGGTGACATGTGACAGGATAACGTTGTATGATGAGTGGGTCTGATCATATCTCATGTTAAGTTGTGTTTTCTATGTGTGACCTGTCTGAATTAAAGCACAATGTCAATTTTTTTATTATTATTATTGTTCTTCCAAAGGGGCTTCAGAGATATGATATATGGTGTGAGGTGCAGACAGATTCCTCATAAATTTCTTTGGACTCTTGCCCAGTGCTGGAATGTGGCCAAATATGGACTTCTGCTAAATATTCGTGCTGGTATATGTTCATAACCTGACACCAATAGAATTGCACACAGCCAAGTGCGTCCAAAATGTGACGCCATTAGATTCACCTGGACTCAGGCATATTTGGGCCTGACAGCATTATTTCCAGGTCCAGTCGGAGGTTCTTTTGGAACAGTAGGTGGTGGCTTAGCCAAAGCCCTCGGGTACTTAAAGGGACCTTCAAATGATAAGAAATCTGTCCCGGACTCACTGTGAGGTAGGGCGCAAAGATGGAAAGTACAGTACTACAACCGCTACGTCCTGTCTGCCTGGTATACAACCGACTGAGCTAACATTAGCTCTGGATGTAGCCAACTTCATAAACTATATTATTCACAAATCTTATAACCCGACCTGACTGTTCACATTTCACCAGGAATTATCTTTACTGACAAGATCGTAGTCTGTTTTTAATGTAATAGAGTTTGGGGAACCCTGAAACACTTTTCTTTGGTCATGTCTGGAAGGGAACCCTTGATTTGCGAAATTCTTGCAAGGGTTTTGTACGTTGTTTTTTTCATTGTGATGTTAACATGATCACTCTTGTGAGATCTTCTGCAAGTCTGAGGTTCCCTTCAAGACTCAACCATCAGTCTCTCCCTCCTCTGCTTGCGTCAATTCGACACATCTGTGGTCTTCTGCCTGTGTCATCAAACACAGCTGTTACCTGATTGGCTGAACTTTGAAAGGTCAGCGGCAACTGAAGTCAATAATTTGAACTTTGCGCACAGCAGTCAGCGGCTGATTCGAGTGGTGCGCTACGCCGAGGGTAGTGGTGCCGCTTGGTCAGGCACCACCGCTCTCTCCATAGGAAAACGATGGGACAGCCAGTGCAAAGTGTTTTCACCGGGGCCTTAAGAAAGAGCTTTGGGGAGCTGAAATAAGCCGGTTTCTATTTCTGTTACTGTTTGTACCAATAAACTATTTGACATCAGATTCTGCTTGACTTGACTACTTTCTGTATTTTTGAGACACCAACAAGAAGTTTTCAAGGTGATTTTGACTGTTGGCAAGAAATCCAGCCTTTTCTCTGGTCCAAATCTGGACATTTCTGATAACCAACAGTAGCAATGTCGCACCACCAGTCCCTCTGGTGGTGAGATGTCACTGTGCCCCCGTCATCACTCCTGAAGATCTGGCTGCCACTGTTCCGTATCTACCTGGCGCTGCTACACCTCCGGCTGCAACGTCAACTCCGCCCACTGCTACAGCTCCAGCTGCTGCTTCTCTCTCTGCCTCTGTCACCGTCTCCTGGGACGCCTGGCTCCGGCTCGGGGCTAAACCCAAAGCCCCGGTCAGCTCTACTCCAATACAACTGGAGCCATATCCACAGCCCTGGGTTGTTGTTGGCGACCAGAAAAAAAGGGGGAGATTCTCCTGCCCACCTGTCCATGCTTCTGTAATCCAGGACATCCAGGCAGTAAATCGATATGACGTTCTCGATTTACAGGAATTCCTTCCACTGACTGCGGACATGGAGCCTCCATCTTCCAGAACAAACCCACAATTTCGGTCACCTGTAAACTTCACCACGCGCCCGCCGCGCAGATGAGCATCACCTGGTGTGGACGAGCCGGGTGGAGCCTCCCTCCCGGTTCACACAGCCTGATCACTCTCAATCGCCTACTTTACAATCGTGTTTGTAAAGAATTAAGAAATGCAAAAGCTGAATATTACATCTCAGTAATCACAGAGGTCAGAGGGAACCGTTCTGCAATATGGAAACAAATAAATAGTTTAATAAAGCCACTGGGCAAATCAACAACAATATGTGAACTCAAAATTGGGAACCAGCTGGTTTCTGAGAAAAAACAAATTACTCATGCATTGAACAGTTTTTTTGTTTCCTCTGTTGAGGAGCTCGCCAACACCTTTAAAGATCCCAGTGTGGAGCGATCTGTCCCAAAAAATGTGTCTGCCAACATCTTTACATCAAAACAAATAAATCAGACCTGGCAAGTCCTGGCAATAATAGATAAACTCGCTAACAGTCACTCAAAAGATCTCTTTCACCTGGATACTGCCTTTCCAAAAAAACACAAGAACACTTTGGTAACACGTCTCACTTATCTAATCAACCTTTACATCACTAATGGGATTTTTCCCAGTAAATGGAAACTAGCCAGAGTCGTACCCATTTTCAAATCAGGAACAGTTGATCAGGTGGGTAACTACAGGCCCGTTAGTTTATTACCCGTCTTTTCAAAGGTCCTGGAAAAAGTCATTGCCCATCAGTTGCTCAGTTATGTAGAATCAAATAATTATCTACATCTCCTACAGTTTGGCTTCTGTCTAAATTATTGACTGCTAACTGCTTTCTTATAGAACAGCTCAAATTATCATTTGATAAAGGTTTAAGTCTAGGACTAAAGGTCTAGGTCTTAGGTCTTAGGTCTGGACCTAAAAAAGCTTTTGATACTTTAAATCATGATATCCTCATTCATAAACTCTCCAAATTTAATTTTGCCAACAAAACATTACATTGGTTTGAATCTTATCTGTCTGACCGACAGCAGTGTGTTACTGTTAATAATGATAATAATAATAATACTGATCTTTTTTAAAGACTAAAACAGGAGAACCTCAGGGTTCTCAGGGTTCTTTTTAGCTTGTACATGAATGATTTATCACAGTCATGTGCTGGAGCAGGTTTTCACATGTATGAAGATGATACAGTTATACATGTATCTGGTAAAACTGCTCTGGCAGCTTCCATACAGCTGTCATCCCACTTACAGTTCATCACAACATGGTTTGAAAAATCACACCTCACACTTAATGTTAAGAAAACAGCAGAAGCTAATGCATTAAATCTGAATATTAATGGACAACATATTGAACAGGTCTCAGAGGTAAAATCCCTTGGCCTCATATTAGATTCCAACCTAAAATTTGACAAACATTCAGATGGTGAGCAGGGTTGCAAAAGCAAACTTACATACGTTTAGATTTATCAGAGATTGTCTCACATTTCATGCTGCAAACAGTTTCATTCATACTTTTCATATCTGAGTTACTGTGTGACCTCTGGGTCACAAGCAGCATCTACAATAACCAAACCTGTCATGATGATATACGATCCAGCAGTTAAAACTCTAGACAGGAAACCAATAAGATCACATCATTGCCATGTTCTTCAGAAACTAAATATGTTAAGTTTTGATCATTTCATTAATCTCGCTAATCTCAAACTCATCCATAAATGCCTACATAATCAGGCTCCTCAGGTGCTCAGTGACCTTGTGGTTCCACTTAGAGCTTCAGGCTCAGTAACACATGGAGCATCCAGTGGGAATTGTAAGGTTCCCCTGTGTAAATCCTCATTTGGACAAACAGCTTTTTCTGTCCGTGGAATTGACATGTGGAATTCTTTACCTGTAGAACTCAAACTGGATCCTGATTTAGATCACTTTAAATTCAAATTGAAACAGTTTTTGAAGAGGAATCAGTCATGTAGTCATGAATAATTTGGTGTTTCTTACTCTATGGTTCTAATTATGTTTTGTAATTTGTATCTTGTAGTGTCCTGTATTTCTCATTGTTTGTGCTGCAGTGTTACTTGTGTTTTGTTGCTGAGTCTTTTGTATCTTAAGGCCCAGCAACTTAGCTTAGACTATAAATGCTACGGCGTGGCATTGATTTATGCTCCATACTCCATACCCTTTACAAATAAACCTTAAATAAATTAATTAATTAATTAATTAAAGCTGAAAATGGCGACAGAAATAAATATGTTTGCAGATTTGACATATTTCTACAATTTCAATCAACAGTCAGTTGTCTACCTGAAAGTGACTGTTTTTAGTACAACGTCACCTTTTCAAAACCTCCTGAATTACTTTGGTCTGAGAGCCACAGAAAGACTAACAAAGTCAGAACATATAAAGAAAGTTTGTTGTTGTTGTTTTTCCCTGTCATCAAACTGGCTTTCTTCTGTTCATTTGAATGTAAAAGACAGAAATAAGAAGAGCTGGGAAACGAATGTGGCATGAGGAAATAAAAGTCTCCTGAAGAAAACAAATGCAGTCCTTTAAAAAAAAAAAAAAAAACAGTCCTTTTTAAATTAAAAATATTTACTTGTTGAACTATTGAACTATATTGTCTCATTTACATTTATGTATATGATGATAAATGATGATTTGATTTAATTAATTAATCGATTATTTATTAACTATTAAATAAATCGCCAACCATTTTGATAATCACTTAACCATTGTCTTTTTTTTAAAGAGAAAATATCCAGATTCTCTCATTTTAGTTCTGAACAACATTTTTCACTATTTTCTGACATTTTATGGACCAAAACAACTAACTAATTCATCAAGAAATTAATTGTCAGATTACTCAATGAAAATAATCCTTAGCTGCAGTTCAAATATTGATCTATATTGCTTTCCATACATGAAGGTGAACACTACATATGGTCAGTAATTATGATGAATTACATAATATGTCATCAAAGGGATAATGGGCAGATTTATTGTCTGATTTCTACCTAATTTAACAAGAGGACATTACATAATGTCCCATAAAGACATGAGGGCCTTAAGGTAATTATTTCCCCTTAATTTCATCCTGTAATAAGGGAGATTCATTACACTGTTATCATTCACTCCTGCAGTTTAAAACTATGAGTTCATCAAACAGATGTAAAGGAAGCAGCATTTTAATCTGAGCCAATCAAAACCTCTCTTCCTTTCTTTGGTCCTCTTTTTTTTTTTTGACTCTTTTACTTTTGACTCTTCTCACCACAGACAGACTGTAAAGACTGTAAAGGACATGCCAGATTGCAAGGACTTAATATTTTCTATGGATTTTAATATCCCTCAGTGTTCACACAGCAGCTTACGTAAGAAATTGATTTTATATAAGAGGCACTTTGTTGATTGCTAGATCACCTAAAAAGGTTCAGCTTGGAGACCAAAGAGTAAATAATCTGGAAAATGGTGGAAAAAGCTCCAGAAAACAGTCACAGACAGAAAGCAGCTAAATCACAAATCAATAATAAATATCTCATGTCTGGTAAAACAGATTCTGACTCATTTTAAAAGTTTTCCTATAGTTTCTGTATTTATGTGTTTAAGATGATCGTTAAAAGGTGCAGCAGCACCAACACTACATTTCACAACCCTGTCACATTGTTCTGCTCGCCATGACAACAGACAGGAGGATAAATAACAGTGTGATGTAACTATGGCAACAGCAGCTCTCTGCAGAGTGTTTGTCGCCCTCTGCTGCTCACAATCATAACTACAACAAGTGTGTGTTTGAGTGTGTGTGTTTGAATATGAGTGTGTTCCCCACAAAAGTCTTGAGTCAGATTTTTTTTAACAATTTCTCTCAGTAAAACAAGTTATTTGCAGCAAAAATGTCTCATTTGTGTTTAAAGTTCTACAAACACTGACATGTTGATATTTTACCAACGCCATCATTCTCTTTTTCTTCAGTGTTAAATTTAAATCTGTGCAGGAGCTGAAAAGGTTTAGAGCTGAAACTAGTGATCGTTATCATCATCTGTTGATTATTTTCTCGCTTCATCGATTATTAATCGATTAGTGATTTGGTCTGTAAAATGTAAGTAAATGACGAAAAATGCTGATCACTGTTTTCCAAAGTCCAAGATGACGTCCTCAAATGTCTTGTTATGCCCAAAACACAAATATATTCAGTTTACTGTCATAAGAGAAATACCTGAATGTTCTCAGTGAGAATCTACAGTTTAATCTTACTGATGACATCATAGTTTAATGATGAAGTGAGGAAACCAGATGACCTACCTCATCAGAGTCCAGCAAGGGGGGCAGGGCACTGTGAGGTGGAAAAATAAAAGACTTAAAGTAGTGAAGATTTGAATGATTATTAATTTATGATCAACTGGATACTGATGAAGACTTACACATCTGCCATCGATGAAGGGATGTTCTCTTCGACCCATTTCAGATCCTCATCCTGGAAAATCAACGAACTGATGATTAGATATCAAGTCATTTACTCTCCAAGAATTTATTTTTAAAAATTATACTGCGTGCCAGAAACAATGATGTCCCGCATACTTAAAGACAAAACTGAGTTACTAAAATAACATGAAAGGACATTTTGACCACATTCAGTCTGGATCAAAATGACAGTTCTGTTAGAACAACTACAGTTTAGATCTTCAGAAGTGTCATGTGACTCATTTTCTCTGAAAACAGTTTTCAGAAAATTCAAATTCTACTTTTCACATTAACATGACAAAACATTTTATCGTCACTCACCACTTTGTTGGGTTTGATCAAACCATTGGTCTCATTTTTCATGCCCCTCATTTTCATCCCCTCTGGAAACAGGAGTGAGACACACAGGAGTGAGACACAGAGGAGTAAGACACACAGGAGGGAGACACAGAAGAGTGAGACACAGAGGAGTGAGACACACGGGAGGGAGACACAGAGGAGGGAGACACACGGGAGTGAGACACAGAGGAGTAAGACACACAGGAGGGAGACACAGAAGAGTGAGACACAGAGGAGTGAGACACACGGGAGGGAGACACAGAGGAGGGAGACACACGGGAGTGAGACACACAGGAGGGAGACACACAGGAGTGAGACACAGAGGAGTAAGACACACAGGAGGGAGACACAGAAGAGTGAGACACAGAGGAGTGAGACACACGGGAGGGAGACACAGAGGAGGGAGACACACGGGAGTGAGACACACAGGAGGGAGACACACAGGAGGGAGACACAGGAGGGAGACACACAGGAAGGAGACAGATGGGAGGGAGACACACAGGAGTGAGACACACAGGAGGGAGACACACGGGAGGGAGACACACAGGAGGGAGACACAGGAGGGAGACACAGAGGAGGGAGACACACAGGAGTGAGACACACGGGAGTGAGACAAACAGGAAGGAGACACGGGAGTGAGACACACGGGAGTGAGACACACAGGAGTGAGACACACGGGAGTGAGACACAGGAGTGAGACACACGGGAGTGAGACACGGGAGTGAGACACACAGGAGTGAGACACACAGGCGGGAGACACACAGGAGTGAGACACACGGGAGTGAGACACAGTCAGTCAGTGAGACTAACTAATTAAATAACAAACTAACAAACCCATTTTCCAAAGTAAACTTTAAGCACTTTCCAGGTGAGTTTCCAGGTTCAGCACCTTACAGCTGCTGGTTAATGACTTGTATAATATACAATGTTTACACTCAGAGTAAGAGGGTCCTGTTTCATTTAGTCATCACAACAGATCAGATGTTATTGTATTTGTTAAATACTCAGTATTTGTTAAAAACTTTGTTCTACTGCATTCTGTTATTTCTGTAAAACAGACTGTGGTTATGACGCAGTTCTGATCAGAGACACTGGAGGAGCGATAAAATTATTTTAAAATCAATAAAAATAAAAATTATTGCCTTTTTTGGAAAGTAACCGTATAATAAGCAGGATAATGTACAGTGAAAAGGTCAGTACTGTGAAATAATGAGCCTGTCGATGTCATTAATAACTGAATGAATCACTGTACATTATCAATAAACAACAGTCAGAGGTAGTATTATGAAAGTTATGAAATGTCTTCAGCATTTTATCTAAAATCCAAGCACTTTTCAAACACTGAAAACATTACGTTAAATCCAAGTGTTTTTAAGAACCTGTGACTGAACGACTAACCAACTAACTAACAGACTAACTAACCAATTAACAAACTAGCTAAATAATTCAGAAGACACTGATGATGGTAGAGAGATCAGACAGAAATAACACAGGAAGTGAAGGGAGCAGGCAATGAGTATGTAGAGAACGTAGAAAGAAGAGGAGGGAGGAAGTAAAGGACGAAGATTTCTGACCGAAAGCTTCATTCATCATGGGCTCCTTCTCCTCTTCCTCACTTTCTTCATCCAACAGCGGACTGAAGGCGTACCTGACAGAGACAGACAGATAAACAGGATTTACTTCACTGTTAAAAACAGACAAACCCTGACACCCCCCTCAAGCCCCTACCTCTGATTATTGGCTGACGGTCGCCATAGGAACATAATGACCAATAGGATGGTGGAGAACAAGAAGCGCCAGAACGCGTCATCTATCCACAGCTCCCTCCAGTCCTACAGACACAGAGAGACACATTATTAATGAAAACAGTACAGAAACATTCAGAACTCTTCGTTTGTGTCTCCTGAATATCTCCTGACAGAATTTAGAGAACACATCAAAGAACATTCAGAGTTTGCAGAACCCACACTTCAAATGTCTATTAATGCTCATATATTGTAACAAAGAGTGACAACATCCTTTCTTGGAGTTCATATAAAGATCATAGGAATAATGTGATGCTGCTGTTACTTTCATCTACAGTTTTATGTCTGTAATGAAGCTTTCAGCAGAACTGCTGTCTGTTTAACATATTTTGCTGCATAATATCTGATAAATGATCATTAATGAATATCTTCCTTGGTCATGTTTCATTTTATTTTTCAGTGAACTTTCTCAGTCACTGTACAGTCTGACTTTAGAGGCACTATTATTATTATTATCATTATTATCATTATTATTATTATTATTATTATTATTATTATTATTACTCTGAGCTGGATGAAACACCTTAGTGACTACTTGTACATGTAATGTGGGAAAATGATGCCATTGCTTCCATTGGTAGTTTTATTGGTGTTGGATAATTGTTAAGTGGTTATTGTAGTTTAGTTATTTTGTCTTTTTTTGCTTTGGATTTTTAATTGTTTTACATTATGATGTAATATTTAATCATGTGAACCCCAGGAAAAGTACCTGCTATCTTAGCTGTGGCTAATGAGGATCTAAATAAATAAATTAATTAAATAAATGAAATACTAGGGCTGTCAAAGTTAACACATTAATAACATGTTTACAAAAATTCATTTTAACGCCACTATTTTTTGTTTGACATGCGATCAACATACATTCTGTTATATTGGCCTGACCAAGACTTTGAATCAGCAGCTGGAAATTAATCAGCTCGCAGTCTGTGGTGCCTGATATTTTACTCCATGTCCAATTTGTGTACTTTTAACTACTTGATTACTTCCTGCTGATTGATGGTAACAGTGAGGGAGGAGAGAGGAGCTGCAGAGAGGAGGGAGGGAGGAGGAGCGAGTGAGTGAAGTACCAACTGATATAAAAACTTTATTGATGATGAATCCTGATGTTACTGTACAGTTCTGTGGTTTAAACACTACAGATTAAAATATCTGTCTCTGTAAAGACCAAACTGACAGACACTCGTCTCCTCCATGAAACGTTTGTCTCTGAGCTGCATTATTGTAAGTCATGATGAAGAGTCCAGACTGTGTCTGTCCTCTTCATGTCCTCAGTGTGTGTCTGTGTGCAGTTTACTGTCTGCTGTGGAATAAAACATCCTCACTGATGGAAATGATCCTGCTGCATTAATACAAAAACACTGTTTCATCATTATACAGACTGAACTGAATAAAGGAGAGGATTTTTCTCCTCAGAGGACCAGATTTTATTAAAGAAATAAACTATTATTAACAATAATAATGAAAAAGAAATAAATAAATACTTATAAATAGTGACCTTTTCCTAAAATACTGCTGGTTCTGTGGTGTTTGAATTTTAAATCTGAAGCCTGCAGTGAACCATAGAAACTTCTACTGATTTTTCTATTGAAGTTTTTAGTGTGTTATGGGCCTAATGTTAAATTGAGCAGATCAATATGTTCATCTGTGCCTGATGGACTGATGGGTTTATAATATTATTATATGAGCATATTTTTTATGCTAAATGCAGTTCCTCTGAGGGTTTCTGGACAATATCTGTCATTGTTTTTGGTCAATATCCCTTTAAGGTACATTTTGAATAAATAAAAAACGTGCAATTAATTTACAATTAATCGTGATTAACTACAGACACTCATGCGATGAAATGTTTGAATCGATTGAGAGCACTAATAAATACATCAACAGATACATGGATACCTTTCACACTTGTTAAACAGTGTGGAGTATTAATCACTGGTAAAAAACAAACTCATCCAGAAGTTCTTGCAAAGGCTTCTTTGTTTTCCCCAAGCTAACATTATTTTTTCAGTTAACCTTTTGATAAACCTGAAATACAATACAAATTAAATGAAAACCAACACTGTCCTGTACTGGTTAGAAAAGACTAAAATCGACTAAAACTACATTTCAGATGACTAAAATAAAACTGAAAGTAAACTTTATTATAGTCAAAAGGCAATGACTAAAACTAAATCTAAATTTGTTGTCAACATGAACACTGAGAGTTTGAGCAGGTTTAACACTGAAACTTTCTGACAAATGGAGTTTATCCTAAACTTCATCAGAACTCTCGGGTACTTACTGACTGACATTTAGTCATCCTGAAGGTCTTGGTGATCCAAATGATGAAGATGACTGACGCTGAAACACAAACACACTGTTAATACAAGAACTGGGTTTCAGACAATAACAGTAAAATAACAGGAACAGGTTCTTTTGTCGTACCTATGACAGCAAAGATGAGTGTGTTGGTGAAGTGTCTGTAGAGAGAGAGCTTCACCACGTTCCGCCTCAGCCTCAGCAGCTTCATTGTCTGAGCCAGACTCACAAAGATGTGACAACACAGTCAAGGAACATCAACGAAAGCTAAAGGGAACACTAGCAGCTGGAGGAACTCTATGATCACTGTGATCAGTACTGATCAATGAACATGTGTAGAGTTAAATACGTTTGATGTTATATGATTAGAATTCTGTTTATATTCATGCATGTTAAAATGTATCTGAAAATTAAACAATAAAATCCCAAAGTCTTAAAACTTCACAAGAAAATATGACCTCATCATGACAGAGCAGTTTACAAAATTCAAATAAACAAAACAGTGTCTGTTGAACCAAAATGAATTATTAAATAAAACAGTAAAAGAATTGATTATTGTTTGATCCTCTTCTTTGGTGGCATTTTAAAATATTTTCCTTTCACTGATCATTCTGGAAAAAAAAAGTCTTGTTTCCAATCTCGTCTGAGCGTGATAAACAGCAGCTATCATGAAAGTTTATTTATTTGTATGGTGTCAGCACAGCGAGTCCCCAATGGTCACAGGATTGGCTGATTTGACGGTATGTCACATGCAACAGTAGAAATGTCCACCGGTACAGATTTGATGATACTGTTTCCATCGCGGGAGCAACTGTCATGACATCATATGAAAGTGTGACTTCAGCAGGAGGACCACATTCTCACATGATACCAGAGGGACAGTTGGTGGTCGTAGCAGATCATTGGAGATCTCGCCACCTACAGATCATTTGGGAGATTTATGCTAAATGAAGAAGCTGTTTGAATGCAAACAACTTCTGCATGTCACCAAGACGTTGGGTTGGTTCTGCAGCCCAGGTTATTTTTTTTTAACTCCACACATTTAATAATAAAAGCTGGAGATTGTCCTCTGTCTCTACTGACCACAGTGTTCAGAAACTGACCTGTGAGTCCATTAGCTACCACAGAAGAAGAGAAAACATGGAGGAGGAGGAGGAGGAGGAGGAGGAGGAGGAGGAGGAGGAGGAGGAGGAGAATGAACTGGAGCAGCAGGCATCTCAACCAGACTGGTATTTATTTAAATCTGTCAACCTTCAAACCTGAACCACTTGAAATTATTGTTCTCATTTGGAACCTTAAAGTTTCCATTTTAAAGAACATCAGTTTCACTGTTTTAAGTTCAAGAGTTGTTTCATGTGAGGCAGCGGGCTGAATGATTTAACGAAGTGTCTAATCGTGATGATTTTGATTGATATTTTATTTGTGATATGATTTGTGATACTAGAGGAAAGGATAATTTTTACGTCATTATTCTCATTTTCAATGAAAAACATTAAAACGATGATGGTGTGGTTTTTTTTTCAGGGATCTGAACTAAACAAAGATGTTTTGTTTTCTTAAGTCTAGAGAATGATGTGTTGGTCAGGAGGATTGTGTGTGTGTGTGTGTGTGTGTGTGTGTGTGTGTGTGTGTATACATATACACAAATATACTAAATATAAATAAAGTAACAGTAGAGACAGAGAGGAGGAGACACTACAGTGATGTTAAGTTTAATGTACCTGCTCTCACAGTCACATGACGTCTCTGTGCTCAGACTCGTGTAAATATATATACATATATATTTATACACACATACATACATTTTCAAATTCTTCATGAAAAGATCTACAGATCTATTTTATATTAAGTGTGATATAACAACCACTCATCCCAGACGTGCTAAACGCCGCAAGTTGGCATAAAAGAGAGACAAGAATTTCTGCTGATTCTGTCTTTTTGATTCGTTAATTCAAAAGGAAAACTAATTTTAATCAATTTTCAATTTAATACTGAAACTGTGACACCCTCTGATACAGAATAGAAGATTTTGGCCACTGACCCCTGATCAGTCATCATGAGATTGAGAAAATGTGAAATCGATCAGTGTTGATCATTTTTGACAGCAGCCACATAAGTTTTTATTTACCACGTCTGTAGTCTTGATTGAAATCTGCGTGGTGAGGATTGATCTTTTTGCTGTTAAAGCAGCGCGTCACAATGACTGAGACCATGAACACGGAATCTCATCTGTGCAGAAAACCATGACTGGTGGACTTTTAGACAGTGAGATTTCTTTGGATTATTTCTATCATTCCAAAATGGATTTGTTGCTCACAATGCTGAATTATCAGGGAGAAATACAGTGCAATTCTGAAATGTGTGCAACATCACTATT